>NC_058376.1:5222500-5591875 GCF_018350175.1 Felis catus | reverse complement strand
CATATGGCTCTTTTCTCCAATGCGCTCGCTGGTCAGGGCTGTGAGGGCAGGGACATTCATTGCCCTAATTCACAGCAGGTACAATAGGCAGAATAGTAGTGCCCCAGAAAGGTGCACACCCTAGTCTCTGGGGCATGAATATGTTACCTTTCAGGGACAAAGTGACTTTGCAGGTGTAATTAAGATTGCTAATCAGATGATCTTAAAAGAGGAAGAATTCTGAATTATGTGGGTGGTCCCAGCATAGTCACATAGGCCCTGGCCCTTAAAAGTGGAAGAGGATGGGCACCCGGGTGGCTTAACTGGTTGAGTGTCTGACTTCGGCTCAGGTCATGATCTCACGGTTCTTGAGTGCAAGCCCCACATCGGGCTCTCTGCTGTCTGTGCAGAGATCCCTTTGGATCCTCTGTCCCCCTCTCTCTCTGCCCCTTTCCCACTCGTGTGTGCTCCCTCTCCCCCTCTCTCTCCCCAAAATAAATAAACATTAAGCAAAAGTGGAAGAGGAAAGGATAAGCATCAGTTAATTAGATTCAGCTGTAGAAGAGGCAGGAGAAATGGGGCAGAAGGAGAGTCAGAGGGTTTTGAAGTATAAAAGCACTCAACCTGTACTTGCCGGTTTTGAGATCAAGTGGTTATATGTAAGGAACAAAAAGAGGCTTCTGGGGGCTAAGGTTGACCCCAAGCGACAGCCAGCACAGAAACAAGGACCCCCTGGTCTACAGCCACTTGGAGGGGAAGTCTGCCAAGAGCCCGAATGAGTGGGGAGGCAGTTTCTGCCTTGGAGCCTCCAGAAAGCAATGCAGCCTCCACACCTTGACTCTGGCTCTGCGAGAGACAAAGCAGAGAAGCCAGCCAAGCCCGCCAGGTTTCTAAACCTGCAAACCCTGAGAGAATAAACGGGTATTTTTTTTTAAGTTGCTAAGTTTCTGGCAATTTGTCATGGCAGCGAGAGAGAACGGAGACAGTAGGTACCCACTGGATATTTCCGACTTGAGTTTTTAAAACTGGGTATTCCCAAATTAAAAGGCAGAGGCAGACCCCGAGTATTTATAGAGAGAACATTCTCAGTTCCAACTCTTAGTAAACAAGGTGGAATCCCCATGGCACGTTAAAGCGTATGGTTCTGTGGAGGGAGATGTTTATGTTGTGAGCACGGCAAGCCACGTGTGTGGAAATGCCATCCTTCCTGAGCAGCCAACCCTCCTGCTCCCAGGTCTGTATCAGTCAGGGTCCTGCAGAGAAACAACTGATGGGACGGATACATGGATAGACAGATTGATGTTAGGAGCAGGCTCACACAACAGTCCAGAATCTGCAGGGCAGGCTGGACGCCCAGAGGACAGTTGATGTTGTAGCTCAAGTCTGAAGGTAGCCTGGAGGCAGAATCTCTTCTTCCTACAGGGAACTCCGTCTTTTCCTCTAAAGGTTTTCAACTGATTGGGTGAGGCCCACCCACATTGTGGAGGGGAATCTGCTCTACTCAAAGACCACTGATTCAAGTGTCAGTCATGTCTACAAAATACCTTCACAGCCACATCTAGACTGGCATTTGACCACACATTGGGGCACCATGGCCCAGCCAAGTTGACATGTAACATTAATCTTCAAAGTCCACCGCTTGTCAATGGCAGCCACCCATATTTCCTTAAACCACACTTCACCTCTGAATAAAAGTGATAGTAAGGTCATATTTCCACCTAACATGATGCAACTATCCTGTGGAAGACCAAAAACACTAATCCCTCCCTGAAAAGAGGATGCAAAGTCCCTGGAGGATGTGCATTCTTCTCTTTGCTGTCCTGTAAATGAAATACTATGATATAAACTCAATACCTCTTATGTCCTATGATAAAGGCATAAGAGAGAGAAGAAAACAAAGATAATTGTTGTATGTGTGTATTTCTCCCCCCATATATATGTCACACACACACACACACATATGTATGTGTGTATATATATATATATGTTATATGCACACACACAAACACACACACATATATGTATGTGTGTATATATATATATATATATATATATATATATATATATATATGTTATATGCACACACACACACAAACACACACAAATGCCAAATTCAGTGCCTGGCCCCTGCCTGTCCTGAGGGGATAGAACTGCATGAACAGAAGGGGCTCACTTAGATAATACCAACACGGTAACACAACCTGTGGGGTAATTATTTTGCTCCCAGTTTTTACAGCTGCAGAAATGACTTCCCAGCGGCACATGACAAAGTGACGTTCACAGGAAGTGTCAGCAACTCATCCCGGAGACCACACAGGAAACAATTGTCTTAATGGTCACGCACATTCCCATGCCTTTCTCCTGCCTTCAGCACACGGCCAAGGTGACAGAGCTGGCTGCGCTGTGTGATAACAGTGACAACAAGTGACAACAGTGACAACAAGCAGGGTATTTTGTCCTTACTAACGCAACTTAAGGTCAGAGGAGGCCCCTTTCTCCTCATTCTCTTCACAGAGGGATGTGCCCTCCCCTTGGTGCCTATGAGGGCTTTACGTAAAACTGCTTTTCTCTCCTCTCTCCCCTCCAGGACGAACGGCTGCGGACTCAGAATTGTGAGGCACTTCCTGCCTCGACTCTGTTTCCACTTGCCAGTAAGGGCCCATTCTGTATCAAATCTATAAAAGAGCCACAGAAGGTGGGGCATTTGTGTTGCATCTCTGGGGAAAGATACCGTTCTTTAGTGGTACTCAACCGTATACAAAATGTACAGAAGGAATGAAAACGCAAAAATATACAGTCTGAAACTCCCTCCTCAGGGTCTTTTACGATCTGGCCTCAGCTCTCCTCCTCCTTCCGTCCTGCACACTTCCTGCTGCAAGTAGGGGTGAGAATCCACGACTTAAGGCTCAGAGTAGGTTATTCTCAAAGGAAATGAACCCATGAAGTTGTTTCCATGCTATATGTCCAGTAAGAAATGGGTTCCAAAGTGATGCCAAGGCACCTGGTGCCCCATGAGGTGCCACTGGAAGGAGGCTCTTAAGGACTGAGAACAAACTGAGGGTTGACGGGGGGTGGGGCAGAGGGGAAAGTGGGTGATGGGCATGGAGGAGGGCACTTGTTGGGATGAGCACTGGGTGTTGTATGGAAACCAGTTTGACAATAAATTATATTTTAAAAAAAGAAAGGAATGAGCAGGAGGTATGTGTATTTATCCAGAGAGACAACTAGGCTATTCTATTAACTGAAAAAGGCAAATCAAACCAACAAACATTGTGTGCTTTCATTTTTCCTAAGTGCGTTTATTTATTTCGAGAGAAAGAAAGTGCATGCACATGCATGCACATGGGGGAGGGAGGGAAAGAGGGAGAGAGAGAACCAAGCAGACTCCATGCTGTCAGTGCAGAACCCAACGTGGGGCTCAATCTCAAGAACTGTAAGATAATGACCTGAGCTGAGATCAAGAGTCAGACGCTTAATGGACTGAACCACCCAGGCGCCCCCATGCTTTCATCTTTTTAAAGGACAAGGTGACACATACAGATGTACCCACTAGGAGAAGAAACAAAAGAGGTTGTGCTGCTCACCCAGACTGCAACACCACCTCCCTGCTGCCCCGTAAAGACTTTGTCCCCTCTTCTGGAACTCTGTTCTTTCTTTCTTTTTTTTTTTTTTAAATTATCCTTTTTTAAGAAATGCTTATTTATTTTATTATTCATTTTCCCAGAGAGAGACAGAAGGAGAACATGAGCAGGGGAGGGGCAGAAAGACAGGGAGAGAGAATCCTCAACAGGCTCTGTGCTGTCAGTGCAGAGCTGGATACGGGCTCAAACTTGTGAACTGTGAGATCATGACCTGCTCTGAAATCAAGAGTCAGATGCTTAACCCACTGAGCCACATAGGTGCCCTGAATTCTGTTATTTCTACCAGCAGCACCACTGAGGGGACACATCAAGTTGTCTCCTGCCTCAGGGCATTTGCACTGGCTGTGCCTTCTTCCTGGAACTCACACAACTTCTTCCCTACTCAGTTAAGACTCCGCTCTGAGCAAATACAGAAGCTAAGTAATGAGGCAGGGAACAAGATGAGTACTGAGTATGGACCAGATCCCACAGGACCTCCCAGCATTGAGAAACCGGTCACATCAGCAGGAAGTGGTGCCTCTGGGCCCCAAGTTATGGGTTCTCCCCATTTCCTTAGAGAGAAGACTAAAATCAGAATCAGATGAATACCATTCATCTTAAAGTTCTCTTTACAGAGAACAAGAGTATTGAGACAGCCATACTCCACCAATGCTTCTCCCATGCTTATAAAATCATGTACAGTCCTTTGATGTATAATATAAACCACTGACCATTACAGTCACACTCTGGGGCCCAGAATGTGCTAAAACTCAAGTGACCTCTTCCAACGAAGAGGTTCTTTTCGGCCTATGTGTACATGGGCTGTACTCCTCCACGATGGGCCTTAAAGTCAACGGCTAAATGCACACATGTGGATACCTAGCTTGAGGTGCTAGAATCAACTGGCTGAGGGCATGGGGATTTAAATGCATAGGGGGGGAAACAGTATATTCAAAGGCCCACTGTCAACTCGTCTCTGTTTCTGCTGCAGCCATAGCTGGAACTGCAGAAAGCAGATGCTAGTCACTGCCCTGGTGGCCATGGGCATCCTGCCATGACCTACCATTGCATTACGAACGTTCATCAGCAACTCCTCTCCGGGGATGTTGTCTTTGGATGTACCCTAACATGAGTAGTTCAGATTGTCCCTGCAGAGGGCCAAACCTGGTGTCCCCAAGAGAAAAGGGAGCATCCTCTACATACAATAAATTATCAGAGGGGAATCTCCAAGCCTCACCTTTCTGTAAGCTTATTTCCACGCACCTGTTCAAGAGGCCCATGGAAGACTGGATGACTCCTGAGCTTGTACAGCTGAGCTTGCAAAAAAAAACCTGGTCCGTGGCCCTTGAGGACATTTATCTGTGGCTGCTTTTCTTTAGTCGTGCCTAAACAAAACTGTCCATTGTCTTCTGCATCCTTTTCAAGATGAATTACATTAAAACCAATGAGGTGACAGTAGTGATTAAGAGAAAGGAGGAAGAGGAAAGTAGTAGCCCCTGATGTCCAGGAGCTGGCTGGGAACTCCCAGGTGGGCCTTGGTATTCTCTCCTTGACAGTTTCACAAAATACCGACATCAGACCAGACCACTCTGGCTGAGATGGATCGAGACTAAACAAGCCCTCTCCATCATGTCTGAACGCAGACAACAGCATAACTGTTGTCCAAATAAACCACTACATGGCTAAATATCCACCATCTTGACTAATGGGTGACTGCCACACGTTTACTAAGCGTTGGCCTGGCTCTGTCCTTCCTCCCTTAGGATTCATTAAGACACCGGATCATAGAATTGCCCCCACTCCCAATAGTATCCAATCTAGAGCCAAGCATTGCGTCCTTGACCCTTTGCACAAATCACCTAACACAGGCCCAAGTATATAATACATCCTTTCCAACACCTTCTTATGGAGACAGCCTCCCACCAGCACCCCGTGGTGTCCGTTCTCCCTCGAGTCAACCATAAACCCAACACGTTACACTACCAGTGTGGCTGGTAGGCTCTGGCTGAAGGGCATTGGCAGAAAGGAGGCGGGAGTGTAGAAGTGTGGGAATCCAGCTCAGATGCTTGCCTGACACCCTGACACCCTGGCACGCAACTCAGCAAATGGTTGTTAAATTAATGAAAGACCTAAGCAACGGCTGTCAAAACTGATCTACGTGCACTCACCGTCTCACCCTGAAACTGTTGATGCTGCAGAAATATTCACACATGGAGTCCCATAATAATACAAAATTATTAGGAATGTGGGCTTTGTAAAAATAAAAGGGGAAGGCAAAATATGTATTTAAAATAGCATATGGACTTCAGATTTCTGTGGGAAAAAACAATGAAATATGTCTGCGTCTCAAATGGGAAAAAATGTGCATCTCTAGTGAGAGGCTTACAACTAACTGCAGAGCCTGGAAGGAAGTGTCATGTTTCTTCTTGTGAGGACTCCATACTGTAGAGTTGCGGGTTCTCCACCCCAATCTGTTCTATAAATTAAAGTTTAATCTCCACCCACCCCCAATAATTGCTTCTGGAAGAGACCAAAGTTTATTTGGAAGGATAAACACGAGAGCAGAACAAAGATAATTCCAAGTAACTGTGGAGGGAAGGGCTGGAAGTGGAGGGGTCAGAGAGAAGCCACACTTATGCCATCATACCTTTATCATATTCCAAAGATTCGATTATTTAACCACACAATGTGGGTGTGGGCCTTACAAGTTCCATGTATCCATGAGCATGTAGGCTATAAGCTCAACAGCCTGCACTAATTAAGAGGCTATCTCACACTTTTGTAGACACTCTACTGCCAGAATATTCTATCAGTTAATGCCCACAGCTCTAGGCAGTATACACAATTATCTCCATTATGGATAAGGAAGATGGGGCTTGGAAAGGTTGGGGAACTTGCCCAAGTCTACATAAGTAAGACGTAGTGGAACTAAGGGGCACTTGGGTGGCTCAGTGGGTTAAGCATCGGCTCTTGATTTTGGCTCAGGTCATGATCTCATAGTTCGTGAGTTTGATCCTGGTGTTGGGCTCTGCACTGACAGCGTGGAGTCTGCTTGGGATTCTCTCTCTCTCCCTCTCTCTGCACCCCCCACTCTTTCTCTTTCTCAAAATAAATAAATAAACTTAAACAAAAGTAGTAGAAATGCGATTTGAAACCAGATTGTCTGATTTCAAAACCCAGACTCTTAACAACTATTACACAGGCTCATTAGAAGTTGCTAGGTATTTTGGGATTTTTTAAAAACTGATACCTTGGGGCGCCTGGGTGGCTTGGTCGGTTAAGCGTCCAACTTCGGCTCAGGTCATGATCTCACAGTCCGTGAGCTGGAGCCCCGCGTTGGGCTGTGTGCTGACAGCTCAGAGCCTGGAGCCTACTTCAGATTCTGTGTCTCCCTCTCTCTCTGACCCTCCCCCATTCATGCTCTGTCTCTCTCTGTCTCAAAAATAAATAAACATTAAAAAAATTTTTTTAATAAAAAATAAAAACTGATACCTTTATTGAGGTATAATTCACATACCATGAAGTTCATGTTTGTTTTAATGTTTATTTATTTCCGAAAGAGAGAGAGAGACAGAGAGACAGAGAGAGAAAGTGAGTGAGCAGGGGAGGGGCAGAGAAAGAGGGAAAGACAAAATCCTAAGCAGGCTTCATGCTATCAGCTATCAGCACAGAGCCTGATGCGGCGCTTGATCTCAGAACTGTGAGATCATGATCTAAGCCAAAATAGTCAATGCTTAACTGACTGAGCTACCCAGGTGCCCTGAAATTCATTTTTTAAAGTGTATAGTTTGTACAGTTCAGTGATTTTTAATATATATACAGGGTTCTGCAAAATTCACCACTAATTCTAGAACATTTTTATCACCCCCAAAGGAAACCTTCTACCCATTTTCACTCCCTCGCCTTTGCTCCACATTCCCAGCCCTTGGTCACCACTAATCTACTTTCTGTCTTTGTAGATTTGCCTGTTCTGGATATTTCATATAAAAGGGACCACATGATACACAGTAATTTATTTGTGTCTGGCTCCTTTAACTTAGCAGAATGTCTTCAAGGTACATCCATGTTGCAGAATGTATTCCTACTTCGTTTGTGTAGCTGAATGGTACTCTGTCAGGACATACTGCATTTGGAGTATCCATTTGCCAGTTGATGGACATTTGGATTGTTTCCACATTTTAGCTATCATGAAGAGTTGCATTCATGTACAAGTTTCTGTGTATACATATGTCTTCATTTATCTTGGGTATATGATTAGGAGTGGAATTACTGGGTCATATGTAACTCCATGTTTAAATTTTAGAGAAACTGCTAAACCATTGTGCAAAGTGGCTGCATCATTTCACAGTCTCACCAACAATACATGATGTTTCAATTTCTCCATGTCCTTGAAGATGGACTTTGCTTTTTTTTCTTTTAAGCCAACCTAATGGGTATGAAGTGATATGTGATTGGGGTTTTAATTTGCATTTCCCTAACTGAACTATGATATCGAACACCTTTTTATGTACTTATTGGCCACTTGTATACCGTCTTTAGATAAATGTCTTTTCAAATCCTTTATCTACTTTTTAATTGGTTTAGCTGTGTTTTTATTGTTGACTTATAAGTGTTCTAGGCACAAGTACCCTATCAGATATAGGATTTACACATATTTCCCCCCATTCTTCAACTGTCTTTTCATTTTCTTGATGCATGCAATGTTTTAATTTCTATGAAGTCCAAGTTATGCATTTTTCCTTATGTCATGTATGCTGTTGGCTGGAAAGTTTGACTTGAGACGCCATTTTCTTAAATATCTTTTCCTAAAATGAAATTTCTATTTCAAAAAGTAAGGACAGGACAAGATGTTCAGCAAATAACGTTAGGACAACTGACTAATCATTTGCAGAAAATATATTCACTCTTACAATCTACATCACAATGTCTTTCTTAAGTAGTACAAAGTTAATGGCAAGTATAGAAATCTGTATGTTTATAGAAATTAAAGAAATTTATATATTATATATTTAATATAGACTGTTAATATCCCTTGGATTGATAATAACTTTTTAATCAGGGTACAAAATGGGGGGGGGAAACACTGGGAAGTTGTTATATTTAGCTACATAAAAAAAATTAAACTATATATCAAAACACTATAAAATAAAATTAAATGTTTCAGACTTGCAGTACTGGCAGAGTTCGGATAGACTAACCTTTCCTCCTATAACTATAACATCTAGATTTTGTATTTTGGGTATGTATGTATATATGCATGTATTTGTATATATGTGTGTGTGTATAGACAGAGAGGGAGGGAGGGAGGGAGACAGAGAGGGGTATTCAGGCACTGAAAGCAAGCAGAAACTGAATTAGCTGAGCTAAAATAGTATCTTCCCTTAAAGGATAAACCTCAGTGGGTGAGATCTGTGAATTTACTGGACACTTCTCTAGACTGGAGTATGAATTAGCTGTAGAGGCCAATTACTCCATCTATCAGAGGGCACACTTAAGGTCTGGAGGAGCAGTGAAAACATTAGGGGGACACCCTAGAGAGAAGGGAGTCACAGAGAGTGTAAGTCCCACCATTTTCACATGAGCCCAAATCGTGGATGACTACTGAAGAGTGCAGAAGCTCACAGTGGGCTCAGGGGAAAAGCATCAACTAGAGGCTGATCAAGGTTTCAGCTGCTGCCCACTGCAAGGGAGAGAGAGACCTTGGAGTTCAACTCCAGCTAGCTGAAAGCCAGCTAGGACAAAAGTCAGCCTTTGGAGGAACATAACAGAATCCAGAGTCTCTTCAATGTATCACTTATCAAGTACATGATTTTTAAAAACTTCCACACATGTAAAATCACAGGTAAAATGTGTTCTCTATGAAACAGAAGCCATCAATAGAAACTGACCATAAAAGCACTCAGATGTTGCAAATAGCAAACAAGGATTGGAGCAGCTGTTGTAAATATGGCTGATGCTGTAACTTAATACATGTGCATAATGAGTAGACAGATTGGAAATTGAGCAAAAAAATAGAGAATATAAAAAAGGAACCAAATAAAATCCTTGAACTGAAGAGTACACTAACTAAAATGAAAACTTCAGTGCATGAGCTTAATGCACACTGGAGACAGCTGGAGAAAGTGTCAGTAATGATAAAAATAGATTTAAAAATAGGCAATTTGATGACAGAGGGAAAAGACTGAAGAAACATGTGTCAGAAGTATCAGAAACCTTAGTCCTGGGGCCGTATCCAATGGACTAGCATATGTGTCCTAGAATGAGACCTAAGAGAGAATAAAACGACGACAACAAAATCATGTGAAGAACTAATGGTTGAAAACTTCTCAGGTTTAAAGATTCTACCAGCTCCTCCATCCAAACCAACATAAGTACAAAGGAGACGACATATAGGTACATTACGGTCAAACTCTGAAATCCCAAGAGAGAGAAAATCTTAAAAGCGGCCAGAGAAAAATGACCCATCAAGTATGGGGGTGGTAACCCTGACCTGACTCTAATTCTTGGAGAACCAAAACACTACCCTGGTCCCCCAGTCAGGGGCTTCTATAGGTCAGGGGGCAATACATTCAGGCATAGGTCTGGTTTCCAGTGGACCCAATGAATCTTCAAACCCATCCTGTGGTTATTTCCCCCGTTCCAGAATGTGTCACTTGGTAACTGGCAGAATGCCCACATGGTTCTCAAACTGCTGAGTGAGGGCTATTATGATAGGAAAGGCCAAGTGGACGCCGGGAGAACTGCCTCTTCTTATCAGCATAGCAAGCCAGAAATTAAAGCCACATTGCTAGAAGGATTGCAGAGATTAGCGCACTAGGAAAATGAGTGGTGGTGGAGCTGAAGGAGCTGGCCACTGGGGACGGTCCCATCAAGGAGCTCTGGGCTCCACCAGCTCAGCATGGGGGCCGGAGGGATCTCTCTGGGTTTCTAAAAGGTGGCCTTTCTAACCACAGGCCATGGGAAGCAGAATCCCTGAGACCCAGAGACAGACGCAAACCCCCAGTCTCCTGGGACTGTCACAAGACTGCCACCTGCTCTTCTGGCTGGCTCTCCTGCCTCTCTGCGCTCCTCCCATAAGTCAGATGTAATAAAGAATTTTGAGTGTGGGTGTCAGAATGAGAATATTATTGTCATGATACTTTTCCTCTGCTCAAAATCCTCCAATGGTGTCTCATCATCATTGAAATAAAGTTCAAAGTTTGACTGTGGATCCAGCCCCTGCCCAGGTGTCTTGGCCCCGCCATGTACCTTGTACTCCAAGCACATGGTCTCCTTGCTGCTCTGCAAAAATAACCAATTTCTACCTCGAGCCTTTGCACTTGCTACTCCATCATCTGGAATGTTCTCTCCAAGCACACACACACAACCCATTTCCTTCATTCTGTTCTCTGCCAGGCTTTATGCTAAATACCGATGCACATGTCATTCTCTCCATGGAGATGTAAACTGGTTGTGTCTTGTTCGTCCAATGTGCAGTGTCTAGAACAGTCCTGGAGGCTAGCAGGAGCCCAGTGAATACTGCCGACCAGACGAGTGGGCAGAAAGGACAAGGGGCAGCCAGAGGACCTAAGGGGGCAGCTAGGCAGCGACCCCATGGCCCAGGGCCAGATGGGAATAAAGGCATCTCAGTGGGTGCCGGCATGGAGGGTGACAGCTAACTGAGGACTCAGAAGACTGATGCCAACACCCACAGAAGGCCGTGGGGGAAGAAGGATCTTAATCAACCAAGAAACCCCGAAAGAGCTGAGATTACCCCAAAGAGGCAACACATAACTTCTCAGCTGCTGGGTAGAAGGGAGCCTCTAAACAAAAGGAGGAGGAAGAGGAAGCAACTAAATAAAAGAAAAAAATACACTCGCCTCGCCTCGGAAGAGTACCATCCTGAGAAACATTTTTAAAAATCCTTTTTGTTTTTCTCAGTCTCCCTCCACCAGGCACTGGCCTCCCTGCTACGGGGACACCAGATGTTCCCCAGACCTGCATGCTGTCCTTGACCCTCCAATGCCATTCTTCCCTCAGACCTGTTCTACCCCGACCCAAAGCATCAGGCTTTATGAGTCCCTATAATAGTTCCTCAACTCAAATAAAACACCCCAGTCCCTCAGAGGTGTTTATTTCAGCCCGACTGTTGAGGAGAGAAGCATGGCTGAGTCCCAGGAATTTCTGAGGATGCTGTCTCCTTACCTATTGTGCTGGGATGTCTCCAGTTGCAAACAAGAAGGCCTTGACCCACATTGGTTTAGACAGAAAGGCAACCAAGTAATTAGTCTTCTACAACTATGAGTTCAGAGGATTCAAGATGCAGTACAGTAGGGGTAAAACTCCACTTTTCCTCTTTTCTTAATGCTACCTTCTTCTAGGTATTGGTTGTATCCTGGGAACAATACCAAAATGGCTGCCACAGATCAAGGTGTCACCTCCAGGCGGGGCCAAGAATCAGAAGAGATGAGCATCTCTGGCACAGTTGCCTATTAAGAATAAGGAAATCTTTTCCAGAAGGTCTCTTCTTACATTTTGTTGGCCCAAACTGGGTCTCATGCCCATCTTTAAACCAATTATGTCCAAAGGGAATAGGCTGCTCGTGGTTTCTTCAGACTAGAGTTCATATCCATGGGTTTAGACAGATTAGGATTTACCTGCTGGAGCAGGTGATGTAGTTATAGTGCGCTTCTCTCAAACACAAGACTCTACAGAAGATCTCTGTTATCACTGTGTGCATTCGTGTTCCAGGCCTGCCACAACAAAGCACCACCAACTGGGTGGCCTAAAACAACAGAAATGTATTCTATCACAGCTCGGGAGGCCCCAAGTCTGAAATCAAAGTGTTGGTAGGATTGTTCTCCCTCTGAAGACTCTAGGGGAATATCCTTCTTTTTCTCTTCCAGTTTCCCTTTGCTGGTGGCAGCATTCTCCTGTCTCTGTCTCTGTCTTCACATGACCCTGTGCCCTCATGACTAGTTCCAAAATTTCCCTTTTTATAAGGACATCAGTCATATTAGATTAAAGGCCACCTTACTCTAATAAAATCTCATTTTAACTAATTTCATCTGCAAGGACGCCATTTCCAAATAAGGTCACATTCTAAGATACTAGGGGTCAGGACTTCAATATATGAATTTTGGGGGCACACAATTCAACACTTAACACTGAGAGACGAGGCTGAAATTGGAGCTGGCAACAAATTACAGTGATTTAGTCTTCCCATTTTACGAATTCCTTATTAACCCCCAAGAATCTTCAGCTGGTAGAATTCCAGGCTCATTTAAGAAGTGAAATGCAGGGGCGCCTGGGTGGCGCAGTCGGTTAAGCGTCCGACTTCAGCCAGGTCACGATCTTGCCGTCCGTGAGTTCGAGCCCCGCGTCAGGCTCTGGGCTGATGGCTCGGAGCCTGGAGCCTGTTTCCGATGCTGTGTCTCCCTCTCTCTCTGCCCCTCCCCTGTTCATGCTCTGTTTCTCTCTGTCCCAAAAATAAAAAAATAAAAAACGTTGAAAAAAAAATTTAAAAAAAAAAAAAAAGAAGTGAAATGCAAATGTTTATGTGGAGTACAAGACGCTCTCCCTGGAAGGAGCCGCCATCCACCATTGGCAATTACAGCCGTGGAGCGTCGTCCACTGGCTGACAAGTGGCCCCCCCTTTTCCATTCTTACTTTCCCATGCCCCTTCCCATCCTCTGCTCCTGCACCCAGGCATTCCCATGAAAAGTGTGGATATTTTTGACAGCTGGACCAGAAAAGGGAAGGGTGAGGGATATGAGTGTGTGCATACATGTAGAATACATCGGAGTGGGGGCTGGCGGACTCTAAAGTCATGGAAATGTGTCACCTGGATGTTTTTCAGTCAGGGACACCTCATACTCTATAACAGACACTAATGTGGCTTGTTTGGGGGGAGTCATAAGCTGCAATTCAGGAATGATGATGATAATTATAATAACACCCCTAACATCAACCACAACAGTAGCCGCCATTGCTCTGCAACAACCATGTCAGGAATTTTTACTGAGTGCTTCAGTGATGGGTCATGTCAGCCTTATAGGGATCCCACGAGAGACGTATTTTCTGTGACTTAATCTACGGAGGCTTGGAGAGAGGGAGCCCAGGCTGTGTGAGCTTCAAGCCTGACTGGCAACCACAGAGTTACATCGCTTTGATTCATTTACGTCACATGTGGCGTAAGGCCGCGGTAAGAGTGTGGACATGAAGCAAAGGTAGTGAAATAGAAAATCCTAGTTTTCAACAGAACCCAGGCTGCTGCCTGACTCAGGGCTGCTTACTCCTCCTTAGCCCCTTCCAACCTCTCATTGTGTGCCTGGCTGCTTCCAGTCCAATGCTCCGAGAGACACTGCAAGGAAAATACACAAGACCATCCAGGGTGTGATTTTTCCAGAACAGTGGTTCTTGATCTTCTTGCATCATGCATCCCTTTGAGGGAATCATGAAGGCCACAGTGTTTCCCCTCAGCAAAAAAACACACATGTTTGCACCTGATATCAAGGGGTCCCAGAACCTCACGGGATCTGCCTACAGGGGCCCATGAGTCAAAGTGTGATTTAGAAGCTCCTGAATTAAGGGGCACCTGGGTGACTAAGGCGGTTGAGCGTCTGACTTCAGCTCAGGTCATGACCTCGCAGTTTGTGAGTTCGAGCCCCACATCGGGCTCTGTGCTGACAAACAGCTCGGAGCCTGGAGCCTGCTTACGATTCTGTGTCTCACTCTCTCTCCCCCTCCCCTGCTCATGCTCTGCCTCTCTCTGTCTCTCAAAAGTGAATAAATGTTAAAAAAAAATTTAGAAGCTCCTGAATTAAAATATCAGGGAAAACAGTATTGGACCCACTCAGCTATCTTGGCACATTAGGAAACAAAAAAATTATAATTTGGTAATTCTATATATTCAAAACTGTCCTCTCTTGCTCTGTTAAGAACAAAGCAGCCTGAAAACAAACCTTATTTTGCTTTTAGAGGAAAGGGTGTCCTGTCAAAGTGACTGTGAGGGGCCTGGAAAACATTTTATAGGAATTATTAAGGCCATCACAGCCTCACAGAGGGCCAGCTGGGGGCCCTGCTCCTTCTTTTAGGAGTCTCACAGAGCAATCGCAAAGACTAGAGGGGATTTTTATTTAGCTAACGAGGTGTAGGGTAAAGATCGGTGGGGACACAGTGTGAGGGTAGGAAGTCACAGAAGTTGAATGCACTACCCAGGGGTAGATACGGATTCTCGGAGATGGCGGTAGATTCTTGAACACCACCCCCAACATATCCTCCCCAGCAAAGGCAGGACTTGAGTGGCCTAGATCCTATCACATCACCAAGGTCTATCCAGAAATATCATGGCCAAGGTCCAGCAGACTGACCAAAGCTGACAGTGAGTGTACATGAGCTGCAAGGCCTACGTGCCCGAATCCTGGAGGAAAAAGAGATGTGTGCATGATACCCAGGGACCTGCCTGGGCTGAGCCCGAGGGAGGCTTGGGGACCAAGGCCCCACCACATCCTGCGGGTTGGCTCTGAGAGGCAGTGGCATCACTGGATCCGGAGAGCAACCACCTCTCCGGGCAGCACCCTGCTCCTGTTTGGTAAGGGATGTTCTTTCATGCTGCAGGCAGTGACAGAAGAGGAGCTGTTTGTGCATCGGGGCCTCAGATCCATACAGAGATCAGTTCCAGGGAGCATGCGGGCCCAGAGGCGAAAGTGGGGAGGGGAGGACGTAATTCTGGCACCTGGGAGAGACATTCGGGACAACGACTCATCCCCTTGAGAGATCCAGAGGTCTGGGGCAGCTCTTTTCTTACTAGAACCAACCAGATCTCCCAGCACAAGGTCTGGAAATGGAGACGCTCTGCAGCGCCCCCGTGGGCCTGGGGCGAGGGTGCAGCGTTGTCACCAGAGGCCAAACAGAAAGTCTGGAAAGTAGAATCAGATGGAAAGGACAGCCTGGTCCCTCTGTCTTTTCTGCCGAAGTCCTCAACAACATTTGGTGTTTCGGGTCCCTATTCCGGGCACGCGTTTTGGTCAAAGCTAAGCTGTGATTGGGATAATAATGAATAATGTGGTTCCAGAAACAGCAAGACCAACAAACCTGAAGGATTTGAAGGGTTATTTTTCTATCCCACTGGTCGCTGTCCCTGACGGTTCATCCAAGCTTGGTTGCCTCATCTCTGCCCACAGCCTCCATGTGTCTGATGTCAAAAACACACGTGTGTGTGTGTGTGTGTGTGTGTGTGTGTGTGTGTGTGTGGTGGGGTGGGGGTGGGGGTTCACCATCAAATTGCTCTGCTAGTGTAGTAGTGGTTTTTGAAAGCACCCGAGTGAAAGAACTTCCCAGACAACAGGCTCGCTCAGCCAGTGCACGGTTCTCGCGTCCCCAGTGAGCCCCTGGCAACCGGCGCTGTTGGGAGAGTTCAGGTACTTAAAATGTGTATAAAACCAGCACCAGCCATCCTGGGAATCCAGACTATTGTCCAAGAAGCCACCTTAATTTCCTGACGTTGCTTGATCGGGCAGAAAGTTCTGTCCTATTACATTTAGAAATATTTGCAGCCCACTTTTTAAAAATACGAATTATAAAAATGAGAGAGTACGTAAAATTTTTATTTAAAGCCGTGAAATTTCCTTTCTACCCCCCAAAATTTTTTTTTCAGTTTGAAATCCCCAAACATTTTATTGATGATTCATAAACAGCTGGAGTCAGGAATAAGAGTTTCCAAAGGCACCACCCCCATGGGTCAGCATCACAGGGACAGTGAAAGTACCCCCTGCCTGGATCTTGGAAGTCAGGTTTCCTCTTCCTCTTCCTACCCTACAACCTTTTAATTTTCCTGTTCAGAATGATTTTCTGGAAGTATTCCAGTGTGCAGCACCATCAGCATCTACGATTTTTTTCTCTCGAACCAGCAGGATCACCTGCTATGTGTATGTGGTAGATCCGTGCATAGAGTGCTTTCTGATTTACAGTGTATCTTCACATACATTACCCCATTTAATTTTCATACCCCCCCCTCCCCAGGAAAGGTGTGATTCTTCTTAGTTTACAGGGTCAGAGAAGTAAAGCAGTTTGAGATCACTAATGAGAAGTGGAGAACCAGAAGGACCAGATTGTTTGGGCTGCAACCTCGGGGGTGGGGGGGCTCTTCACCCTACCCTGGGCTCCCTGTTAATTACATGACACTTCAGCCCTCCATGTCCACGGCACACAGGCTTTGAGGACTTTCCTAATTTTGACCCAGAATGTAGGATTCCTTGTGTTTCCCCAAGACGGTCTTCATTTAGGGGACAGAACTGAATGAAGGTTGTCAAAACAGCGGTTACCACCTCAAAGGAAACTTGTTACCACTTTTATGGAATCAATTCCAACAATACAGAGAAATTCTTTAGTGTGTGCAATATTGGAATCAGCTGTTTGGGGGAGAGGGGGAGGACGCTTTGTTCCTTTTTTTTTGGCGATACCATGCAATGGTTTTCCCAGGGATGGGCCAGTAGTGTCCCTGTTATGCTCTCATTCCTCTCCTGGCTGCAGTTTGAATAGGTAGCTTTAGTTCATTTGGGATGATTTTTCTGTGTTTGTATGGAATGCAGTGTGTGTGTGTGTGTGTGTGTGTGTGTGTGTGTGTGTGTACATGGGTGTGGCTGCATGCCATGTTTAGGGCCATGTTAAGAGATTAAAATAAAAGAGAATGGGATGATGGTTCTTTCTCTTCTTGCCTCTACCTGGAAGGCATCTGGGTTTGCTGTGCACACACTGTAAGTGCACATGTGCATGTGGGTGTGTGTCTACAGCTTAGTGCTCCCCTTCTGTCCTCTACAGAAGTAACAATAAAACATGTTACCATTCATAGGGGCATAAAGTCAGCCAGGGTGTGCTCTGTGCTCAAACTTCCTATTTTCTTTCCTTTTTTTAATGTTTATTTTTTTTTATCTTTAAGAGAGAGAGAGAGCGAGCAGGGGAAGTGCAGAGAGAGGGGGGACAGAGGTTCCTAAGCGGGCTCTGTGCTGACAGCAGAGAGCCTGACGCGGGGCTCGAGCTCACAAACCGTGACATCATGACCTGAGCCAAAGTCTGATGCTCAACTGACTGAGCCACCCAGGTGCCCCCTTCCTCCCTATTTTCATGGTAAAATAGGTAATACCAAGCAGCAGATTTGCATTGCTGTGTGCTGCCTCCACAAGTCCATTTTAATCCACTAAGTAGTCTGGTCACACAAATACACACAGAAAAAGCGAAGTTATCCCTCTTTGTTGTTACTGTTTTTTTTTTTAATGGTATCATTTGAGTAACACCTCTATTTGTTGTATATCTCCTGTCTTTGTGCTTCTATAGCTTTCTTAAATTATTCTTTTTACTTTCCAGAATTCAAATAGTATGATATTAAAGGGTTAAATATACCAGACACTTGAAACTGAACACATTTATAAACCCACCAAGGGCTAAAAACTGGTAGAATTAACTGTTACCTAAAAGCATCTCTCTGCTAATAGTTTGTATGGTTTGAGAGAATCTAAACTTGGCCACCTCTAAGAACCATTTCTGTTTGACATTTGCTCACTTTAAACGTTTCCCTGTCTAACCCCCTCCATGTACAGGGTACAACACGCGGACAGAGTTTACCTCCTGCCTTGGGAGTTTTAATTTCTTCTCTCTGCTCTCTGTTCCCTCTTCCTCAAGCGTCCCTATTCACCCTCAAGGATTGTACCTGTTGATACCCACTGCATCGTCTAAGACTGAACTTAAATCCACGTGTTGTCACTGTGCAGTCGCTGGCCCTACACACAAATGTCAATCACGCCCTCATCTGCGCGCCTTTGTGTTTGGAACTCTTTTCCAGTGTATTCCACTGGATGGCAGTTGTATACACCCATTCCCCATCAACCCACAAGAAAGAAAGGTCGCTAAGGGCAGAAAGACATCTCCGTGGTCCTCTCCCATGCCCCACACTAAGAGCATCAAAGGTGTGTAGAGAGGAAATCTGGGGAAAACCAGCTTTTGTATCTTTAAATTCCACCCACTTAAAAGACTTTTTCTCCATGAAATGCTCCTTAGTCCCCGCAAAATGAAAGTTATATCCTCCTCTGAAAGGTACAACTATGGCACATGTTATATTACTCTCCATCTTGCATTAATATTAGTAAGCTCTATATACTTCCTTGTTATCTCCTCTTCCAAAACATAAGTCCATGGATGAAGTATTCACATCCTTCACAGGGCCCTGTATCTATTACAGCATAGATATAGACTTGCGGAATTTTTATAATTTTAAAATATTTCAAAGTGGCAAAATATAATCAAATTTAGAATCAAACATATTCTATTAAATATAATCAAATTAAAAAATATATTTCTCTTATTGGGGAAAGATGGATCAATATTGGCCAACATTGGTCTTCAGCTCTTGGGTTTCCTTCAAATATCATCAATCTATACTTTTTTAAGTTATCCTTTCAACTTTGGATTTATATGAAACGACAATTTGTCTTCAGATTCTTGCAAATCAGTTCCTCCAGAGTATAAAATTTAGAATCAAATTTATGTATTGGATATCTACAAAACATATTTTAAAGCAACCCTATTTCAAACTGTAATTTTTCATGGTATAAAAGTATAGCAAATAAATAGCTTGATATTTTCAGCGTTACGTTGGAAATAATGGACTAGAATAAATTCTGAGTGAAATAGGGCGGATACTAGTATTTGTGCAGTCAGCTTAAATATCTCTCTCTCACACACACATATACATAAGACCCACTGAGATTCACTTTTAAATTCAATCCCTCTAATGAGTGATACGGTAGAGGTCTTTTCCAGCCTACCGAGAACACAATTAAAATAAAAAAGAGAAAGGCTGATCAAAGCCTTATCTGGAAGAGATCACAATTTATCTAACAGAAAATTGCACAAATGGACAAAGACATAAGTAATTCGCTGTAAACTAGGCGCCCAACCATTTGCTAAAAAGCAGCAACTTTACAAAAGTTGGCCCGTTTTATGTCCTTCCTTTGGTGGTTTACTTACCTAAGTAGAAAAATAATCTCATTATAAGTTGCCCTCCCCTATAAAACGGGTCAGCAACATGGACCCTAGACAGGGTGTTACATGTTCCTGTCTTGTAGTTGTGTGTCTTTGGTAATGAGGTTTCCGGCTGCTTGATTTCATAAGGATCTCTAAAAGGAAACCTAGGGACAAGCCAGCTTGAAAATCATAAAATGTGTGGAAACAGACGTCTGAAAAGAGCACATACAAGACCATACGCTAGGCTTTTCCGCAGTAAAATCAGCAGAATAGAAATGTGGGCACTAAAGGCAGAGGCCCACTCACCTGCTAGGTATGCATGGCCAAGGGAACCCAAGGGACACGAGCATGTGGCCCCAGACACCGGGCACACGGTCAGGCTATTGCAACCGGCTGGATTTTTGCCCTCCTCTTCGGTCGTGTCCCAGGCGAGCAAAACCTCAAACCTCAGCTGTAGCCAACCAACATTTTGTTTTGTTTTGTTTTAAACAGATGTGTGCGGAGACAATGGCAAATTTAAGCACAAAAAGACCTATTTAGGTAAAACAAAGCATTCTTCTTCCTTACTTTTCACCGTGAGGTACATGGACTTGCTGACGTCTGCACCCACATCGTTGCTGACCTTGCACAGGTAGTAGCCGCTGTCTTCCTCCACGACGTGCTTGATCAACAAGGACCCGTTGCTCAGAACCTGAATTCGGCCATTCAGGGCAATTGGTTGGAACTGGGGAACCCCAGCACCTGGAGTAGAACAAGAAGGAGGAAGAATGATGCCAACAGAAACCCACAAGGGGAGACAGTGAGTTCAAGTTCACACAACTTAGTATAGAGAAGTGAGGGGTATTTAACATCTAGAGGGCAGTCGTGGGATACGCGGAATTTTTTCCCCCCAACATGTAAATTCTTGTTTGGAGAGAAGCACATTTATTTAAAATGACACTGCTTCAGACTCTGAGATAGAGAGTAAGAGACTGTTACAGGTCGTTTCTACACAAAAAGCCAAATTTGATGAGTGTTAAGTAGCTGATAAATTATTCAAAGACATCACAGTGGAACAGCACAGGAGTAGACGTCTCTCCTGAGACCAAATAGAAGCCTTGTGTTCCCAGGGAATTACTATGAATGTAAACAAGGGATGTTCCAGGGACAGGGCATTTGAAGACTTTGCTTGCGGTGAGTCTACAAAGAGAATACAAGTATCGCAGGTTTCTCTTCTAAGCACAGTCACGCTGCAGTCTAGACACACGTGCACGTTAGTATCACTTAATGTCATTTAAATAAATAAGTCAGATGGCGCCAGTAAGACCGCACAGAATTAAACCACCTCTCTCCTCAGAGTATGGCGTTCAAGGAGAAAATGCCACCGATGACATGTGCCGTGGACAGAGGTGTGACATGACTCATATGGAAGATCCTTACGAAACTGTTCTGAAAAAAAAGTATCTTTTAGAAATAATAAAAAGCAAGACCAAGGGTGGTCTAGGGAGATTTCCGGGAAGACGGCGGTTTGGATTAACTTGCTATGTTGCTTATCCCTGTGCAAGGGGCCCTGGGTGAGACTGGGAGAGTGTGATCTAAGCCTTGATAAGCTGGTAGAGCTTCCCTACTGTGTGACCTGAGTCTGAGGATTTGGGGAGAGGACCCAGTGGTGAGGACCAATTCCATCTTCCTGGAGAAAGCCCACAGCGTGAGCCCCATGCTGGTCTCCATGGCCCCAGATCCTTCGTGGGAGCTGAACATGCACACTGTTGCACTGTCACCATACCCCACCTGCAGGGAACTTCAGGCTTTGCATCTGGGGACACGAGAAGGGACACACTTTCTCACGCTATCTCCGTGCCAAACTGATCACTTATCTATTGGTACTCCTTAGCTCACAGTGGCAGAGACCGTGGCTGTGCCCTCCCTTCCCTCATGTCTAGATCAGGTGACCCAGCCCCACCAAAAGAGACCAGGGAAATTCATAATGTACCGAGGGGACATTTCACACCGAACAAGAAGGACAAGCAGAATCCCCACAACAGGTGGCTGCTACCAACACAGAACTGCCACAGAGGACATATGAAGACTTCAATTAAAAGAATAGATTTCCATTTCTGCTGACGATGGAGAGAGACACGAAGGAATGTCGCTTCCATTCTAACAACAAAAAAGAGAGGCTGTTCATCTACAAAATCATACTGTTCTCTGAGTCGCTTAGAAAGTCGAAGTCACAGACAACTAAGTGAAATTAGTTACAAAAAGTTAGAAGCCCCACAAGGAGATAAATAATCCCATCTCTGGCAGAGGATGGGGGGACCAGGACCTCGGCATAAAAGCAGATAACAAGGACTGGAAGTAAGTATAACCTCCCGCAATCTCTACTTTTCTTTCCTTTTATGCACCAGGGCCATACTCAATAAAATATTACGAGACACACAAAAAAGCAAGAAAAAAGGACCAGAAAAAAAAATATCGACATAACTATGGTAGGGGAGCTCTTCCACAGGGACTTTACAATAATTATGATTAATATCCATAAACGGGGGGGGGGCGGGTTCAGAAGCAATATTAAAACCATTAAACTATAAGAAAGACAAAATGATAAAAAAATAGCACAATGTAAGAGATGAATAAATCTTTAAACAAGCTACTCAGCAGGTTAGAAAGAGGAAAAAAATTAGTGAATTTAAACCTAGGTCAGTGGAAAACATCCAAAGTTAAAAAAAAAAGTGCGAAAGTGGAAAATATGAAATAGGTTATCCTGGAATTCTGAAATTACATCAAATATTCTAACACTGAAAATTATAGTCTCAAAAGGAAAAGAAAGGGGGGGCAGAGGAAATGAGATTTGAAATATGGAAAACTTTAATACCACTATTAATCAATTTGACTTAACTGACATTTACAGAACTCTGCACCCTAAATAGCAGAATACATACTGATTTTGAGGGCACATTTGACACTTAATAAAAGGGACAATACTGTTAGCCATAATACAAATTTCAGCAGATGTTATAAGATAAAAATAACACATGTTATGTTCTATTTCCACAGCAAAACGAAAATTGAAAACAATAACACAAATACATCTGGAAAAAAAAACCCCAAATATTTGAAAATTAAATGATACATGTCTAAATAACTCATGAGTCAAAGAAGAAATCACCAGAGTAATAAGAATATATACATATGAATATAAAAACACCATATCATTATTTGTGAGATACAGATAAAAGCAAAACTTAGAAGTGTGTAGCATTAAATTACTGTATTAGAAGAGGAAGAAGGTCACCAATCAACTATCTAAGCACCCACCTTAAGAAGCTACTACAAGAAGGGCAAGAAAAACCCAAAGTACAAAGAAGGAAGGAAATAATAAGGAGGAAAACTCAAATCAGTGAAATACAAAACAGAAAAACAAGAGATAAAAAAAAATCAGTAAAACCAAAAGCTAGCTCTTTGGAAAAAAACATAGTAGGTGAGCCTCTAGGACTGATGTAGAAGACAGAAGACACAAGTTACAAATAACCATAAAAAGATAACCATCACTTTAATAGCCTAAAGATAGCTAAAAGATATCTTTTAATAGCCTTTAATAGCCTAAAGATAGCCTCCACTTTAATTAAAAGCATAATAGCAAAATATTAGGAATAACTTTGTGCCAATGAATTTGACAACTTAGATTAAATAATTTCTTGAAAGACACAAACTATCAAGGATCGCTCAAGAAAAAGGAGGCAGATCTAATAGTCATATCTATAAATAAATTTAATTTATAGTTAAAAACCTTCCACAAATAACACCCAAAACCCAGGAAGCTTCACTAGTAAATATTACCTATAATTAAAGAAGAAATAAAACCAATTTTACACAGAATTATCCTGATACCAAAGTCAGACAAGAATCTTAAGAGAAAAGAGAACTAGAGACCAATATCCCTAATGGACACAGACATAAAAATCCTTAACCAAACATTACCAAATCAGGTATATCAACATACAAACAACAATGTATTATGACCAAGTGAGATTTACTCCAGGAATGCAAGGTTGGTTTGAATTCAGGAATTAGCCAATGAAAGAAACTCACTACTTCAACATACAAAAACAGAAATAGAGTAGATACAAAAAAAAATGTTTTTCACAGAATTCAACATCCTGATAAAATCTCATAACAAACTAGGAAGACAATGAACTAACCTGATAAAGGTTTCTCAAAAAAAACCTATGACAAGTCATACTTAATAAAAAAGAACTTACCAAAAAGTTGCTAGAAACATAGTGAGTTTAGGGATGTCATGGGATACATCGATATACACAACTCAAAGTTAATTTTGTTTATAAATGTATTAGTAAAAAGCAATTGGAAATTGAAATTTAAAAAAATGATACATTTGCATCAAAACATGAAATGCTAAGAAATTCATTAAATAAGATATGTGCAAGACTTGCTCCCTGAAAACTATAAAAGTTCTTGCTAACAATTAATGAAGACTGAAAGAAATGTTCATGGATCAAAATTCTCAATTTTTTCAGACAATACTAGGAAATCATTTTCCAAAAGGGCCAAATAATAAATGTTGTAGGCTTTGCAGGCCACACTGTTATAGAACTACATACTTCTGCCAATGAGGCACAAAAGTAGCCAGAGAAAATACCCAAACAAAGCAGCCTGTGTTCTAATAGTATCCAATGGAAAGACTGGGTGTGGGTAGGATCTGACTCACGTCCCATACGTGGCTGACATCTGGTTTGTAAGAAGCCCACATCTGTAAGATCACTACAAAGTTGGAAGGAGGAGCATATACAAATAATACACATTTGGGTTAGTATTTTATCACACAGCTGATGCATGAAATATCGTAACGTAATTTTAAGTAGAATTTTTTAAAAATATGTCTCATTCATAAAGCATTCAAAATCAAGGATGGAAAGTTTTCAACATGTAAGTAACAGCACTTTTCTTTCATGATCGCAACATGTTGCTCTCTCCAGTATCAGCTTCTGAATACTTTCTAAAGTGAGACAAAATGAAGAAAAACATTCTGACCCCTAATCTGTCTGC
The DNA here is from genome assembly GCF_018350175.1 of Felis catus. Lineage (NCBI taxonomy): Eukaryota > Metazoa > Chordata > Mammalia > Carnivora > Felidae > Felis > Felis catus. The sequence continues at coordinate 5,567,231 of NC_058376.1, read as the reverse complement.
TCTTGGGGAATAGAGAAATCATCAAAATGTAAAAAATGCAAACTTAGAAACATGTGTAATGTGGATCATTAGAAACCTAATTCACATGAAATTCACAGAGAATTTTTAACAAGTGTTTGATGAATTATGAACATGCCAGTAAATGAGTGATTGGTTCTGAAAAGTAATTAATGAAAGGTATGTTAGTTTACTTATTATAGTATAAAACATGAGAATCCCAGATTAGGGATCTGAGAATTTTGGGCCCCAAATTCAAACAGTAAGTAAGTAAATGTCCTCTTTTTCTTCTCAAGACCCCAATCTCATAATTTTCCCTTCCTAATATTTTATAAGTGAATATAAAGATGTGCTCTATTTTTACATAAATGGGATTTATTGTTTGATTACTGAGCACCCACTGTGGGGCAGATACTGGGGATGTAGCTATGATCACAAAGGATTGTGGCTCTCTTTGTTCTTTTTTTTTTTAACATTAAAAAAATTTTTTTAAGTTTATTTATTTTTGACACAGAGAGGAGAATGCGAGTGTGAGCTAGGGAGGGGAAGAGAGAGAGGGAGACACAGAATCCGAAGCAGGCTCCAGGCTCTGAGCTGTCAGCACAGAGCCTGACATGGGGCTTGAACTCACGAACCGTGAGATCACGGCCTGTGCTGAAGTCAGATGCTTAACTGACTGAGCCACCTGGGTGCCCCCAACATTTTTTTTAAAAGTTTATTTATTTTGAGAGAGGGAGCACCAGCAGGAGAGGGACAGGGAGAGGAAGAGAGAGACAGAGAGTATCCCAAGCAAGCTCTGAGCTGTCCGTGCAGAGCCTGAGGCGGGGCTTGATCCTACTCACCGTGAGATCATGACCTGAGCTGAAATCAAGAGTCAGGCACTTAACAGACTGAGCCACCCAGGTACCTCTCTTCTTTACATATACATATGTATATTTTTTTCTTTCCTTTTTTTTTTTTTTTTAGAGAGAGTGAGTGGGGAGGGGCACGGGGAGGGAGAGTATCTTAAGCAGGCTCTGTGCTTAGCATGGAGCCCAATGCGGGATTCGATCCCACAACCCTGGGATCATGACCTGAGCTGAAATCAAGAGTTGGCTGCTCAACGGACTGAGCCACCCAGGAGCCTCTGTGGTCTCTCTTTCAATCCCTCCCTCTCTGAGGCTAGTGGCCTCACTGTGGGGAATGTAGCTACCCTATGGAGAGGCTCCCTTGAGAGTGTTCTCCAACCAACAGTCTATGACTGCATTCTGCCATACAACACAGCAACCACATGAGTGGGCTTGGGGGACGAGACTCTTCCCAGGCTGAGCCTTGACATGACTGCATCACTGGCCAACACCTTAACTGCAGTGCTGGGAGAGACCTTGAACAGGAGGACTCAGCTAAGCCATACTCAGATTCCAGACCCCCAGACATAGGAGGTAATAAATGTGCATTATCTCATGCCACTAATTTTTGGGGATAATTTGTTGCAAGGCATCAGATCATCAGTAACACCGAATAACTAGGTAATGAGGTAATCTTTCAGTTCCTCAGTTTCTTCCACCTGTAAAAGTGGAGATAATATAGAATCTCCTTAATAAGGTGAGGTAGGCATTGAAATTCTTTAACTATGGTATGGCATAGAGTAAGCCCACAATACTCCTTCTTAAAAGATTTCTCCTTACGATGATTTTATGATTAGTTGACTTTCTGTCTTTCTTACTCCACAAGAAGAAGGACCATGTTGCAAGGAATCTCTCCACTTATCAGTCAGTCAATAGAGTGGTAGGCAACCTCTGGGATTAATGCCCGAAGGGGAATTCTGCGCATTTAGTGTTGAAATGTATGGCTAAGCTGCTTCCTAAGAAACACGTCGATTTCATTTCAATCAGTGTTGGCTGAGGGTTAATTTTTCCTCACACATGTACATGACTGACCTTTTTGATTTTCATCATTATTTTAATTTGCATGCTTTGACAATTTTTTTTTGATATTTTTTGTTTGTTTTGCCTGTAGATAAGTTTGAGCATCTTTTCACATCCTCATGTTTTGGCAATTTACACCTGTTTTCTTGGTGAACAGCCCATCTACATCCTTTGCCTATGTATCTATTGGACTTCCTGTCTTTTCCTCCTTCATTTGCCAAAGCACTTGGGTCTTATAAAGCATTTCTAGGGGCGCCTGGGTGGCGCAGTCGGTTAAGCGTCCGACTTCAGCCAGGTCACGATCTCGCGGTCCGTGAGTTCGAGCCCCGCGTCAGGCTCAGGGCTGATGGTTCAGAGCCTGGAGCCTGTCTCCGATTCTGTGTCTCCCTCTCTCTCTGCCCCTCCCCCATTCATGCTCTGTCTCTCTCTGTCCCAAAAATAAATAAACGTTGAAAAAAAAAAATTAAAGCATTTCTATACTCCAGTTTTACACAAAGTTATTTTTGCTTATTTATTTATCTATTTATTTATTTTTATTTTAATTTATTTTATTATTTTTAAAAAATATAATTTATCATCAATTTGGTTTCCATTACAACACCCAATGCTCATCCCAACAACTGCCCTCCTCCATGTCCATCACCCACTTTCCCCCTACCCCCACCCCTCATTTAAAGTCAGGCCTGAATGTTGAATATTATCAACTGCCTTTCAGTATTTATTGAAATGATCATATGTTTTTTTTTTCTCCTGTAAAAGTCGACGGTATGCTTTAAAAATTCAGTTTTTACCAATTATAAAATTCGTTTTTATGGATAATGTGTTCTTTTGGGCAAGGATAAAAGGATACTATTAGAACTTAATGAAAAAGCCTTTAATTTTTATTTAAGTGCTTAAATTTAGTCCATGTTTTGAAGCTGTCGAGGCTATTGATGCCTTTCCCAAAGTTTACTGCAGTAAGAGAGCCAGATGTAGTTTAATACACACAACCTAAAAATTCAGCCAAACGTAGGATTTTAAAAATACATCCATAAGGCAGAAAACCAGGAAATCTGAAAATGCAATGGGATTTATAAATTATGTAAAACGGGGTACAACACCCTAAAAAATCTAACAAAATGCTGATAGAATATGAGACAGTTAATAGGATCATTGACGTCAAAAACACGTATGCTTTCCTCTCCTTAAAAGAATTTTCACCAGAAAAATACTTACAACATTTGACACATTTATACTAAAGCATTACAACATAAAATTTAACTAGTGTTAAGCTCAGCTGTCTCAGTTTAATCACTGAATAGGATTATCTATTAATTCCTGTATAGACTAAGAGAAGCCTCTTCATTATGAAAAGGTCTTAACAAAGACAGGAATAAAGTATATGCATTTGAAAAACATTAAATCTTTTTTTCATGAGGAAGTGAACCTAACCGGAAGAGTTACACAATTTATAAACCTGATCACGCTTGCTAAACAGAAGAGTGAACCAATTCATCTGCCATAAGAGCAACAGTCCCAAGGGTTACCCATTTGTTCAGCTGGAGGGAAGTAGACTTTGTCACAGCTTGATAAAATTATCGGCCATCCACGTTAGGTTGTTCATCATTATTATAAAGAGCAAAATATAACACGGTGCATACAATATTCGGGATTCTGTAATCTTGTTGGCATGAGGTGAGTGCTCTGGGAAATTAGCTAGAAGATACACTGTAGCAGCCAGAAGTCATTAATTAAAAAGCTGCCAATTTTCTGTGGATAGCTGGGGTCAAGTGGGGACAATTTTAGTGCTCTATTACATGAAAAGAAAATGTTAAAGCATTATGTAAGGCACATGCGGAATTACTGGGTGTGTTAATACCATGTGACCTTTCTTCTTTATGGAAAGATACACTTAGCAGTGTTCCCAAGGACTGGGGGAGTGGGCACAGGGGGGGGAAAGAATAGCTGAGTGTCACCAAGCACGCCCACTTGGAAGGCAGCAGCGAAGATGGTGATTGTTTCATCTTTTCTACCACTCTTGAGTCTTTGCTGGTCTGTAGCCAGAGCACTTGGCTAAGAGTCAGAAGCATTGGAAACTTACGAACTGTGCCCTTGAGCAAGTAGCTTATTCTCTCTGCATCCTTAATTTCACCGTATATGGAACAGGAAGAGTAATGCATTTCCATGCTCTACAGATTACTGTTCACCAAAGGAAGCAAGGCCGTGTGAATGTGCACATAAATGCCCACATAAGAAATGAAGAAGTTGGTCAATGAGCACATTCAGAGGGTCTCCCTAGTGGGCTGAAATAACATTGATTTGAAGTCGAACAGCAGAACGGCAGAAAGGAGATCTGTCTATATTCCCTGGGCTGCACCCAATGGCAAAGTAGGAAGTGTGTCCCTTTGCCCACCAGGGAATTGAAAACACAATCCCTCTTCTCCTTCTGGAGAGGGTGGTGTTTCCCTGAAGAATGAGTATGTTCTGCTTGCTCAGGGAGGTGGTCTTCCTTGTCTGGGAATAGTCGGTGGGTTGCGGGGAGTGAGGGGGCACAAAGATCGAAGCAGAGATGGGAAGGGGAGAGCAAGTACCAACAGCAGGATGGCACCTGCTCCAAGGTGAGCAGCCGCCCATGGCACCGGTGCTCAGTGACTGAGTGCTAAGTTCTGGTGTCTCCTTCTGAGAAGAACCCAGAAGTGGACAGAGGTAGGGTCCTGGGGCACTGGTCCAGGTCCAGGCCGGAAAGCTATTCCCAAGCCCAAGCTATTCCCAAGAAAGAATCTTCTAGGCTGTACAGGATGTGCATGTGACATTTTGTCCATATGCTTGCATCAGAGATGGTCTGTCTATCCTCAGCCTACTGGAACACTTCTGATCTCTTCCCTAAATTGCAGGGACTGGAAGCCTGAGGAAAACCATTTTCTGCTGAATTGTCACCAGGTTCTGGTTTGTATTTCACCAGTGAGAGGCACTTGGATACAGTTTGGAAGGTGCAGGGATGGAAAAGCCATCATTCTCCTTGAGAAGCAACAAGTCGGTGCACAGGCAGATGCCAAGGTGACTTCCAGGAGGACAAATCACTGCCCTGGTGCGGAGGCAGCTGCAACCACAGACGGAAGTGGCTTCTCGAGGTTGTCACATTTCTCAGGTTCCAGAAAGGAAGCTGAGTTTCTCCCACCCTTGCCAAAATTTTGCATGCCTCTACTTCCCGGTATTAAATCCTTTCTTTTTAAAAAATGTTTGTTTGTTTGTTCATTGAGAGAGACAGAGAGGGAGCATAAGTTGTTTCTTTACTTATTTTGAGAGAGAGAGAGGAGAAGAGAGAGAGAGAATCCCAAGCAGACTCCACACTCAGCACAGACCCTGACGCGAACCATGAGATCATGACCTGAGCAGAAATCAAGATTGGACGCTCAATCGACTGAGCCACCCAGGCACCCCATAAATCCTTTCTTGATAAAACACCACACCCTAACTGGGTCAGCATCAAGGCCATCAATTATGCTCACTTGGAATTCAGTTTCCTTCCCTTAATTCCTTTATGTCTATAATGAAGGCCCATATCCAGAGAAAACCACCTCCCTTAGGTGGGCGAGCTCATGCCTGCCCCGGGGTGACTACAATTCGGGAGTTGACTAGCTCAGCATGCCAACTGCATGACTTTATCCCTAGCTGGCAAGGATTTTTTTTTTTTTTAATCACAAAGACAGAACACTATGCCCTCGAGTCGCTTAGCAGAAGACGTAACCATGAACTGACCCAAGTCTGCATTTGCTGACAGGACACATGATCTCTCCTTCAGGGTGTTGAAATGGCTCGAGTTCGCCATCGCTGTGTGTTGGGATCATGCAGCTGTATCTGTCGTAAAAGGCCTTCAGCCACCTTTTCCCTGCAGCAAGAGACCCCTGCATATTTGCCCTGGGTGTGGCTGCCTCTATCTAGAAGAGCAGTGAGGAAGACAATGAGGAAGAGGGCAGATGGAGGGGTAAGACAAAGAAAGAAATGAAGTACAAGAAGGGCCCGGGGCCTGTCGTCCTGGTGACTCTACCAAGGCTGGTCGGAATTTCAGCTTCCTTGGGAGGGGGAAGGACCTCGGAGGAGCTCCTAGGGCCACTATACTCCACCCATTTAGCAGAGGAAGGCAGATTTTCATCCACAGTGAGTTTTATTCTACCATCAAAGGAAGAAAATAAAACACTAAGTTGAGTATCCATCCTCTCTGTTCGGCTCACAGTCCTTCCCCAAGAACTCATTATGCTTAGTGTCTCCATGTGGGGACCACACAAGTGTCGTAAACGGGGAGCCACATTCAGCCTTGAAGTTGGGTTTGTGTTCACCACTCACATCACAGGGAGGCGTTGTCCTCTCCTTTTTAGATTCTCTGAACCTTTTCCCTGCATTAATCTGCATTTCCCAGATTCTCATCACCAATTTATGTGCTAGTGGGGACAAGGACATTGGATAACAACTGGGCCCCAATAGCTTGGATGAGCCTGATGCATGAGCTTGAAGTAGGTGTTGCTAGAAAGAGCTGGGAGGATCGCTGCAGGTCCAGCAAACCAATGACATGGAAGAGGGTGAACTCATGGGGTCAGAGGCTCAGGGCGCTCTGACCACACAGAGGGCAGGGAAGTGGTGAGCCCAGGAGAACTGGAGGGACTTGAGGCTTGCCCCATGCTGTGTGTTCTTCGTGTCATCCCTAGACACAGGCCCCGGGATGTCTACCTCGACCTTGGGAGAGAAGGGGTGAGCAGGATCAAGGTGAAGCACTCTAGGGCCAGCCCCTGAAGTAGGAGGAGGCTCCAGAGGGGTCGCCTGAGCTGTTGGACCAGGTACTGAGTGCAGCATTTGTTTCTTAATTTGGAATTGAACACAGTGCATGAAAACATCCAGAGAATGGCCCCTATATATGACGAGCAAGGAGGGTTTGGGCAGGGGGGTAGACACCCAGAAGAAGAGGAAACTTCTGGGACCTTGGTGGTAAGGGACAGCTAGGCTCTCTGGTAGACTGCACCTGTGGGTACAGAAATGACAACGTGGAACAGCTTTCTAGAGACAGTGGGAGATACCAGAGCACGGGCGAAACTGCCATGCGCCAAGTGGTGTGGATGCTCTGAGCGTCCAAGGAAAACTGGGGCTACAGAAGCTTTACTCCTGTGTGAACATGCCTTTCTTGGCTGAGGGAGGAAGGACACAGGCAAAGGCAGGGAGAAAGGCAATCTGAGAGAAGCAGGCAGGTCAAGGAAGCCCCATGCCAACTGCAGTCCTCTGTGTGCTCTGGAGAGTGGAAGAAAATAGGAACTCTGCCAAATTAAGGACAACTTCTCCCTCGCTGGGTGGCCCTGGAGAGCCAACAAACCCTGGCTATAGATGGGCCCCGTTTCCACCCAGAAAACCGAAGACAATCAAAGACACTTGCAGACAGAAGTTTACAAATACTCACTGCCAGAGGCACACAGAAAGAAAGCAACTGAATTATAAAGGACACACACACGAAATCTGAATAAATGCAGAGAATGTCCATGCCATTGGCTGGGAAGGCTCAATATCTTAATGAAGTCCCTGTTCTCCATATTAACCTTTAGAGTTATCACAATCTTCCAAAGTTTTCAGAATAATTTTTTTTAATGTTTTATTATTTATTTTTGAGACAGAGACAGAGCATGAACAGGGGAGGGTCAGAGAGAGAGGGAGACACAGAATCTGAAGCAGGCTCCAGGCTCCGAGCTGTCAGCACAGAGCCCGATGCGGGGCTCGAACTCACAGACCATGAGATCGTGACCTGAGCCGAAGTCGGACGCTCAACTGACTGAGCCACCCAGGCGCCCCCAGAATAATTTTTTTTAGAACGTGACAAAATTATCCTAACATTCATCTAGAAGAAATAAGCAAACACATATCCATGTGAGAAATACAGGACACTTTTGGAAAACAAATGGGGAGAATATCGTACTAGGTATTAAAATGTGTCTGGAAGAGCTAAGCCTCTAACACACATGGTCCTGATGCCAGAATGGACATATCGGAGTAAAAGAGAGCATCGGACTTTGGTGGACACCTTTTTTTCTCGTAGACTATAAAGCAGTTCATGTCCGTGGGGGAAAGGATGGGCTATCCAATAAATGGTTTTCGGACAACTGGCTTCCCATGTGAGCTGCTGCTGATGACAGCTAATGTTATTGACTAATTGCGATGTGCCAGGCACCAGAATGAATGCTTTCCGTGAATCATCTTACTAAACCATCACGTTAATCCTCTTATCTTCTCTCTCTCTCTCTCTCTCTCTCTCTCTCTCTCTCTCACACACACACACACACACACACACACACACACACGTGCACGAGGAAACTGTGGTTCACACAGGTTAAGTAATTTTCCTGCGGTAACACAGCCAGTGTTGTGTCTTGGGTCCGAGCTCCGCCGACTCTCTTAACTGATGATTTCTTAACTCCTCCTCCTAGATTCCCACTTTACTTGTTTTTCTCACAGAAAGTCCAAATTTTATATAGCTTAGTATATAAACAAATAGGGTGTAAGATTTAAAGATGGCAGCATAAAACTAATATTTCGTCTTTTTTTGGAAACCATACAAGAACAATTAGGACACAGAGGGAAAGAAAATGTGAGCTACAAAGGAGGTAAATGGACAACCAAAAGTGTACACGAGCAGAGGTACATGCAGAAAGAAAAGGACAGACAACTGTGGCTGTGAACGTGGGCAGGCATCAGCAAAGGACGCGTTGTTAAGGTGGGGGCACAGCGAGGGGCAAAACCAGCACCAGTGTGCCCAGGCTGGGTCGGGCAGAGGCTTCCCTGCACCTGCTGTGGCTCTTAGAATCAGACAGGCAGCATTAAGTGCAGAACCAGATAGCTGCACACAGCGTTCTCTTTCTAGGGATCTGAATTTTCCTCAAATGGGAGTTCTCAAAAGGAAGCAAAGACACTGTAAGAACACTGGAAGACAGACACAGGAAAAGAAAGCGGGTCATGGGATCACACCAGAAGAATGCTGCCATGAGTTAGATGAACGCTGTGAACCAGTCACTTGCCTAGGAAGCGAGAGCCCCAGAAAGAGTGAAATACGAGCTGGCAGAAGTGGCGAAAGAAGAAGAAAAAGTAAAATCACAAACGGGAAGGAAAAATTGGAGACAGTGCAAAGAAGAACAAATTTGCTTGAGTAAAAGATGTAGAAAATATACATTAAGGTAAAAATTTGGAGACCCTGCAGAAGCAAATGGAAAAGGGAAGAGAACAAATATTTACAGATGTAACGTAAGAGATTTTTTTCTTAAATAAAAGATGCTAAGAATCTAAATATTAAATAGCACACCACATCTGTGGGAAAACTGACCCCAAATGAATGACATCAAGGCACAGACTGTACATTCGCCAGACTCCAAAGTCAGCTCTTCGGTACACGCAGGAAGATGATTAAGTCCCTTCTACCGGGAAGTCAGGCAGCCTCGGTTTCCTCCTGGACTAGATAATGTGAGCCACCCATCTCCTACAGGCCAAACTGGATTTATGTGTGAAAAGACACAGACATACCATTTTGAGTAAAGCAGAGCTTGGAATACTGCTCGCTGGAAAAACTATGGCTAAGGATAGGGATAGCACAGGGTCCAGGTCACGGAATGGATGTAAATCTCAAGTTGGGTATATGGCGGCCAACAGGTGGAAGGTAAAAGCTATGACAGCAGAGAAAGCACTCATTTAAAAAAAAGTATACCTGGGAAATTCCTCATTGCTTATCTTGGGAATTGAGGAGTATGTCTACAGAGAGGCTCACACTCCCATACTGACCATGACCCAATCTGCCCCCACCCCCAGCATGGCTCCATCTATTCTCAGAGGCTTTGCCCCTTCACCCACACCCACACCAGCCCATCAGGCTGTAGATTCTGAACTGCTGATCCTCCTGCACTGTTGTCACCCTGATCCAAGCCACGTCACAGCTCAGGCTTCCTAATGGGCTCCTGCCGCGAGTCCTGCCTTCCCATGGTCTACGTTCAACACAACAGGGCCGATGGGCAGACCCACCACCCCTCCTGGATTGCTCCAATAGCCTCCTAGTTCTGGGCTCAGCATGGCAGTGGAAGAAAAGGGACAGCGTCACTGTCACTACTGTGACCCCCTACTCATCCCCACCATGGCACCATCACACCCTTGTAATGATTGATGAGAGATCTGACCTCCTGGGACCTCTGAGGTCTCCTTTCGCTCTGCCCCAGCTTCAGTGTCTTCCTTAGTGTTTCTGGAACATTCCAGGCACAAACAAATTTCTGCCCCTGGCTTTGATACTAGTTGGCACTAAGGCCTTCAGTCTTCCCCTGCAGACACACACAAACCTCATCTCCCATTTCTTTAAGGCTTTACTCACATTACCTTCTCCATGACAACCTTACTTGAAATGCAAACTACTCCCCACTCCCCTGTGCCCCCCTCCAGGCATGCTCTGACCTTTGCCCTTAAACATTTCCATGACCACGCTTCCCTGGGGGGTCAGAAGTGGCCCTGTCCATGGGCAGCCAGAGAGCAAAAGATACCCAGGTCGGCCATGGGCCAGTGCACTAGCTGTATCTTACCTTAGCAGCCCTTCTTTGGGCCTTAGTGGCTAACAAGGGAATGGTCCCTAGGACAGTGACTGAAACCCATTCCCTCCACTATAAATGACATACGTGTGCTTTGTTGTGGATTTCTGGGAACACAGGTGAGGCCCACTATGGTATTAAGCCCTGATTTAAAAAAAAATCTCTTTAGACCAGAGACCTCGTTTGTTCATGTAAAGGGAAGAAAAAAAAAACAGGAGACAGAATTGAATGTTTTAGACTTCATGCATCTGGACCCAAGGTCAAGACTCTAATAACGTTATTTTCCCACAAAGATTGTTTCATTCCTGCAATCGTCACCCTTAAGCCACTGCGATTTACGCTGGAATTCTGCAGCCTCAGGATTAGATTGTCGCAGCTCTCAGAGAAACAGCCCAAGTCTGTTGTGTCTACAACTTTTTTCCCCCCTTGGTCACATATAACGAAGGTGCCCTTAAGCTCTCAGTGAATATTTGATTACCATCAAATTACTTGCGTTCCATCAGCAAGGCTAAATTTTTCTTAAGAAACATCTGTGTCACTTGTATAATTAAAATAATATTACACAATCTCCCCCTATTCCATTGGAAGATATTTAAAAATAAGCGTTAACACACGATATTATTTTTGTTGCAGGAAACCAGGCAACATTGTAAACTGCGGAAGGATGTGCACATGAATAAAATTCTGGCGAGTGGACAAGGCATATTGAAAGCTATAGAAATCGCTTACTCTTTGAGCCAGCGACTCTACTTCCAGAAATTTACCCCTGGAAAAAAATGAACACATACAAATATTGATGAGACAGAGTCACTGTGATGTTTTTGTAACAGTGAAAACCCAGGGAAAAGCAAACACTATCCAACAATTGTGTTGGACACACCTAGTTGCCAAGTCTCCATATTCCCCTCTTAGTAAATAGCCCAAGCTGTGGGCATGGTGGCTGAGCACGTAGCTACAATGCAGCTTGCAGACCCCCTATAGCTGGGGTGACCTGGGTGGTGGGTTGTTAGAGGAATTGATTTAAGGACATTTCAGAGAGGTCCTTGGGGGGAGGCGACTCAGGTTGGGTGGCAGCTCTGCTCTTCCTCTTCTGGGGAAAGGGGAAGTGGCCACAGAGCTCAGTGGCGCTAACTGCTTGTCGAGAGGGGCAGATTAAAGGCGTAAGCAATTTGGGTCCCTGACGACCTAGAGGAAAAAACAAACTGGTCCTAAACTGTCTGTCTAGACTCCTCATACGAGAAAGAGTAAACCCTTGTGGCTTTAAGTCACTGAGCCCAATCCTAACAAAGGTAAGTGATAGTTAGATGGACTTAGGGATGTATTAATATAAGCTCTACACAGATATTAAGAAGTCATAGTGAATACCCATGTTTATTCACAGGGAAAGACATTCACAGTATATTGGTAACTGAAGAAGGAAGATTATAAGTGAGGAAGAATCATATGATCAATTTAAAGAGCCCACAAAATTACAGGTATATCCACAGATATATGCATTTTCCAGGGGACAGGTCTGAAAGGCTAGCCAAAAACATTCAGAACACTTATCCTTGTTTATCTTTGAATGGTGTTATTTGAGGGGAATTTAAAACACATTTATAAAAATTTGTTTGTTGAAGTCTCTCATTGTTTCTTTGATGATTTCATATTGCACATAAAATTTTAAAATAAAAAAGGCTACTATAACTTCATTCACACATCAGTGATGGGAAGGAATAAAATGTCTACCAGATTCATGACAGACAAAGCATTATTTCATCTAAGAATAACACTCTTACAAATAAATAAGATTTGGAGGGAAGTGTGCAAGTAACATGAATAAGAAATTCCCCCAAAGGGAAGCAGTAAACATAGGATAAAATGTTTAGCATCATTAGTAATCCAAATATACAAATTAAAACAGAAAGCCATTTCACCCATCGTATTGTAAAGATTAAGAATAAAAAGATCCTTTCTATCTGGTGAGGACACAGGGATACACAGCCTCACATTGCTGGTGGGTGTGCAAATTGCCACAGTATTTTCCCAAGCACCCTGGGCCATACAGACCCAAAGCCTTAAATGCCACTTTACTTCTAAGGAAACAATCACACACATGTACACTGGATGGCATGCACATACAGGGATGTTCGTCTGCAGAGTGTATAGGAGAAACTGAAAACAATCTCAAGGAGAGACAGGGAGCCTTGCACAATGGCAAACATTAGAAATAATTTTGAAGAAGGTAAGTGTTGTGGAAAATGTTCATAATATCATATATGAACATGTATGCAAACTAAGTTAAATGCACACTGTTTGTTTCCATATGATGCAACATGAGGCTTCAAATATGGCCTAAAATAAAAAGTCATGTGGGAAGTTACTCTGAACAACAGGCTTTGCTTTTTGAATAAAGTGCTTTAGCATGGACAATGTATGCGGCAGGCTATAGGAGAGTAGGCTCGGGGAATTCTTAAAAATGTAACTGATTCCTTCCTGCAATGAAATGGTTTCTAGCATTCTCTTCCCTCCCTCTTCTCTTTCTCCCTGGAAGGAAATATACCAGGAAGGAGGTGGTAAGTGACCCATTTTGTCTTTCTTCTATTGTTGTTATTTCCATAATAAGAAATACAGCATGTTATTTTAAAAAGCAGTATGTGGAATACAAACCATAATAAAGCAAACAAATAGGTAACAGACTCAGAACAATTAAACACATATAGTAGGTCTTAGACTGTTAGGAAAAGAGACCATGATTTATTTGTTTGTTTATCTCACCAGTGTGTATTTGGCCTTCAACTGCTTGACACATTAATGAGTGAAGGTGAGTGAATGAAAAAAGAGAATTCCAATATGTTCATAAGCACAGTTAAGAACGCTTTCCTGGAGAAGACAATAAGATGGACACAAATGATCTTCATGGTGTCTAGAATGTTCCCCATCAGTCTGCACGTTACAAGTTTCTATTCCTGCAACGTTGACAGTGTTACCTTAAAACTGGGAGGCTGTTTTGCCTTTGCACAGAGAAAGCATGATTAGGAGTGAAAACAAAGAACACTGGATGCTGAAAATAGGGCATGGATGTGTTTTTATTTTTAACCTTCTAAAGCCACTTAACCACAAATGTATAAACAACAGGGAAATACTTTCCAAACAATGAGCAATACTGACAATTCATCCTTGTGTCTGCACATGTCGGGGTATGCAGTTCTCTCCAAGTGGATTATGGTTACACAACTCCTGTAGGCAATGCAGAGCTATCCTTGGTGCTGAAATAGCTTCCATGGAATAACCTGCCCCATTTGTGATCTTTCCCAGGGAATGCTATGCAAGACCAGATACTTTCCTGGTCCAAATAAAAACATTTCAGTGGAGTAGGGTTATTTTTGAGAGGAAAGACTTGGTGGAGGTGGGAACATATTTACTTGCCAGAAACACATCTGGAAGGACTCGAAATGCTCATATAATTCTTTAGATTCTAACATATGTTCGGCAGGTAACAAGCAAATCAAGTAACTTCATACCTTTAGAGAATTTCCACACTATGGTGGGTACAGGATAGCCCTCAGCTGAGCAATTGAGGATGACAGCCTTGCCATAAATCCCGTCCTGGTCCCGTGGCTGAACCACAAATTTCGGAGGAACTGAAAAGAGAGAAATGTCACCCTTAATGTGGACAAGAACACAACTTTCAAAGCTATGATTTTAATAATGCCAATAATTTTAATGGACATTAAAATAAAAACAACAGGTTACCTATATGGAAGACTGAAAAATAGTATATGTGATCTGGAATAAATCAGGAAAGTGACCTCAGTGTAGGAAAATTTTCTTATTTAGATCAGTGAGATTCTGCAGACTGAAGTTAATTTGCTCTGGGAAAAACTGGCCTCTTATGTGTGGCCTCTTATGTGTGGGAGTTGAATAAACCAAGGGAATAGGACATTGGTTTTTACTTGGGTTATGGAAGATCTTGAGCAATCCACTCCATGGCAAATAGAATCAGGACCACAATTTAAGGAACAAAGAGTAATTATCAAGAGGAAGTATTCTTCTTGGGTGTGCATTGCTCAAAGCATTTGGTATCTATTCTTATTCTAGTAGGAGATGAAGGGAAAATTAATAGGCATCCCCTAAAGGCAATAAAGAACACAGCATGGTATTGAACTTTTCCCCAAAATCTGATGAAGACACACAGACCATTATTCCTGATGTCAGTAAACACTCTTCTGGGCCAACAGAGGATGATGGAAGCTAAGTGAAGTGAGGTACCATGAAGACTTTATCATGTACATATTAAAAAAGCATATTACTGCATATTTGGTGAGTTTTATGAAGTGCTGGAAAAAATGCATCCCTACCCAAATCATACACATGCACTCTGTCCTGAAACACACCTGCCAAGAGAAAGCAAATGCTTTGAATTAAGTTATTGTCATTGTAAGAGTATTTGAGTCTTCTCTTAAAGAGAAGATACATATACTTCTAGGAAAGGCAGCATCTGAAGGTATTAGAATCTTCAGAATCTTTTCCATCAAAATCAATGATTAATTATGGGATGAACTTTCAATGAGGCAGTCCATTATATGAGAGGAGATAGATTGTGTCCACCACATGCCAGGGACTTAGCAAATGTGAGTGTTCATCTCCTTTCCTTAATTCCCGGTAAAGCTAGTCTTGTCTGCCTTGCAATTTCCAAAAGTCTTATTTTGAGACAGAAATATGGGCCTATATGCTACAGATCAATAGTAATTCCAGCCACAACATGAAATGGACTGGGAGAAAAATAAGAGTCCATGTTTGCTAGAAGCTTCAAAACACGTTGGAATGATATGAATCACAGCGAAGATCATTTTGTCCATAAAACAGTCGAGGAGGAGGGAATGATATCAAGACACAAGCAGCTGGAGATTGTAATCAGTGCTGTGTTTCTGAAAGAGACAACAGTGATGTCTAGGAGTACAGGGCCAAGGACTAAATACCAGGGTTTGAGCTCCAACTTTGCTTCTTCCAGTTCGATGATTTGGTGCAAGTTATCAAATGTCTCTTGGCTTCAATTTCCTTATCTTTAAATTGGGTATAATTATAGTACTCATTTTATAGGATTGGTGTGGAGATCAAAGGAATTAAGATTACAAGTGTTCTCAGAACAGTGTCTGGAAGATATTAAGTGCTCTGGGAGTGCTTGTTAATTTAATAAATGCAGGTATGTCCAGCTTTAACATATCCTTAACAAATACAGTTCCCAACTTGCAAATTAAATCATGTATGCAGCCAATGGGTCTCCTCAATATTGCCTAACTAGCAAGCAATTTTACTTCATTTAGATGGTATTCTGAGACAAATATATTCAATAAAATGTAAATATATTTAAAATAAGGTGATAAGGGATGGCTGTCTCAAGCTGAGAAAACTATTTCTAGGAAAAATGCTGGAGATTATATAGAGCAAAGTTTTCTAGTAAAAGTAATAAATCTTGAGGATAGATTATAAAGTTTAAGGCACAATGCCAAAATCACTCTGGCCAGGTGGAAAGTAAATATGCAGTCATCTATAGTCTATGCTCTATTTGGCTCAAATTCTGCTAAGAGAAGGAAACCTTTTGTCAAATGGACAGGATAACTACTCTCTAGCATTTTCTCTGGAAGCCTGTCTAATTATAATTGATCCATGACCCCTCCCCTCAATTTGGTTCTAATCCAAAGGGACACTACTTAAAAACTGATCAAAGAGGTTTACATGAGAAATAGCCATTGACATATTGTAAGTGTAAGGTAATTATAGATGGAAATGGCCTATAAAACTGAGAATTATCTTTTATAACTTCCTCTTTCATCTCCTTATATCTGGCACTGATGGTTCTTCCTCGAAAATGTATCACATAGCCTCAAAATCTCTCCATATTTATTGCATATCCTAGTCACCATGGGTAAACAAGGTGTGTGGTAAATTGCCACATATATCCTCCATCCATCTGGTTTCAGCACACCAGGGGCTGGACAGTTCCATGCACTTGCCAAGGTACCACACTAGGAGCATGAGTCTCTGCTCTCCCAGGGCCTTCTCTGGTGTCACAAATGCTTACTCACTCTCCCTGACGCCACCCAGAAATGTGGGTGACAAACATATACCAATGAGGGACAGGAGTTGGGGGAAGGAAATGCCTCTCCTCTCCATCCTCCAATCCCATGGGACGAGTCTGAGGCATGTTCTTTCTATGCCTGTGATCAAACATTATAGGGCATCAGAATCACCTGAAGAGCTGACTAAAACACAAGTTGCTGAGCCGTATCTTCCAAAGTTTTGACTTAGTAGATATGAGGAGGGATCTAAGATACTGCCTTTCTTTTTTTTTTTTTTTTTCAACGTTTATTTATTTTGGGGACAGAGAGAGACAGAGCATGAACGGGGGAGGGGCAGAGAGAGAGGGAGACACAGAATCGGAAACAGGCTCCAGGCTCTGAGCCATCAGCCCAGAGCCTGACGCAGGGCTCGAACTCCCGGACTGCGAGATCGTGACCTGGCTGAAGTCGGACGCTTAACCGACTGCGCCACCCAGGAGCCCCTAAGATATTGCCTTTCTAATAAGCTACCAGGGATGCTGAGTCTGCTGGTCCAGAGACAACACTTTAAGAACCAGTGTTATCTGTGATTCCTCAGAGAATTCCCAGTATAAAGGATCCCCCACTGCCCAAAGTGGCAACAAGCTCATTGAAACAACCTTTATTGATTTTTTCCCTTTCTTTCTGATCTTACTCCTGCCATCCAGCCCTCACTCTGGAATCCAGGAATCACATATCATTAGTGACTTGCAGCCAATCATGTACCTCATACTCTGCTTTTGGAGGAACTTTCCCGGAGACAAAGGCCAATACTGGTTCTTATCTGGTTTTTTAAGTAGCCTTGTCACTGGGGTCTGTCTACCTGGCACCTACTTCCCCTCTTGAGTCTGTTCTCCACACAGTAGCTTGAAGAATCCAAGACACTAACTGGACGATGTGACTGCCTGCTTAAAATCGTCAGTGCATTCCAATTGTCCTTTGATATAATCCAGAATCATACAATATTGTGAAGGTTCTTTATGACTTGGGTCCCTGGTTTCCAGCTTCATCTCTTGACATTCCCCTCTTGCAGGCTTTTCTCCAGCTGTTCTAAAACTCTGTCTGTTCTCCAGTCCCCATGATTGTTCTTGCTGCTTGGACTTCACACATGCTTCTGCATTTCTTTGTTTAACAAACTCTCACTTATTATTTGCATCTCAGTTCAGAGCCCACTTAGTCTGAGACACCTTTTCTAGTGCTATGAATGAGATTAAATGCCCCCACAGAACTCTTTGTTGCCCTACCATAGCCCTTATCAAAATTGTTTGGTGTTGCTGGTTTAATTGCCTGTCTCCCCCATCAGGCTCTTCACCATATAAGAATAAGAACCATTCCTTTCCCACTGACCATTGTATCCCCAGCACAGAGCACAGCAATGGAACACAGAAAGCACTCTGCTTTCTGAAAATATCTGCTGAAAGGAAAAACAAATGGATATTACTCCAGCTTTACAGAACAGGGAAACAGGCTTTCTCCAAAGTATCATGGCTAAGATCATAACACAGATCATAGTGACCCCAACGCCCAAAGCCCTTGAGAGTAGGATGGACCTATTTTCTTCTGAAGGAAGACAGCAGAAAGCACTATAGGAGGATTTTGGCCAAGGAGAAACAGACTAGAGGTGGAACTGTTGCAATCTGAGCTAAAACTTCCTATAGGACCCAAAGACTAAGTACTCTATATTGTCTAGGTTTTAATTCCCAAAAGTTGCTGGTTTCCTTTCTTAAAATTATATTTTGCTTTCCTTTAACCTGTGTAACACTTTATTTTGTATGTTGTAGTGAGCGTGTTTGCCAATATGGTTGGTTTTTCCAATAGAAGGATTTTCCAATGGGGAGGAGGGTGATTAAGGAAATGGAAGGGAAGGATTCAACCAAATAATTACGCCACACCCCCAAAAGGCAATGGTAGGTCATTTGTACCATACACCTGTCTGAATCATAACTACACAAACATTACATCTGTCCCTTCAGAAAGAGAAATTTGAGATACATATGTTCCAAAATACCCAAATCGTGTCATGGGACCCATGTAGTCTGATAACATCTGAAGTCTCCAAGGGATCCCTTCTTGTCACCTTGTTGAAAATGAGGGCTGTTTAAAATACAGTGTTCTTTGGCTTGGTCTGTTTTGTTAAAGGAGGGGGGATTATTTTTGCTGTTTTTAAGAGAGGAATAGTAATATGTTTGTAATAGGACAGGTACTTTTCAATCTTAGGCGTGATTCAATGTTTTTTTATGTTTAAAATTCATGGCCTCCAAGAAGCTATATATTTCCAAAGAATGGATGTAAGCTGCCCTAAGCTGTCACCAGGAACAAGGATTCAGTTTTACTGAAAGCAAAACTAGGAGCTATTTGGTGGCGGTGGTGGGGAAGAGGGGACATGTACATAAATATTGCCACTCTCTACTGGATGGCATTTAGTCAAGATGGTAATCGGTCAAAGTCTAGGTAAGATTTAATTTATGACACCAGACACTAAAATCCAATGGCTTCCTGTCACAACCAGAAAGATGGTCTGGCCCTCGCCCTCATTCCTTTGCCTCTTCCCTCATGTAACACTGAGCACACTGGTCTCTTGCAGCTCTTTGAACACACAAAGCTCACTCCTGACTTGAGGCCTTCATGCTTGGTCTCTTCCCTGGAGCTCACTTCCTGCAGAGAGCCCTGTGACTTGCTCCCTTACCTTAGTCAAGTCTGCTCAAAAATCTCTCGAGAAAGGATTTCCCTGTCCATCCTATCTGACATACCTTTCCTGTCCCCATCACTCTCAATCCTCCTACTGAGTTTTAATTTCATAGTACATGCAGATACCTGACATTGTTTGTTTGTTTGTTGTCTCTTTCTTCCACTGGAATGTGAGTCTTATGGGGCAGTAACTTGATATCTCTGTTTTGATCACCACTGCACTCCAGCACTCAGAATAGAGGCTTCAGAAATATTTGTTGGAAGAATCAATGGATGAAATAAAATTATAGTAGAAATATGGCACAAAAATTAGACCACTAAACATAGCAATAAGATAGTGGCCCTGGATAACTTTTATTTTCCTTGCCAAAAAAGGTTAACTAGAGGCCTTTTGGGTAGTGTTTGTCTTCTATGGGGCAGCTAATCATTAAAAGTCAGAAACAGCAGCTACATCATAAGACACAAAGAAATGTGAGAAAACTGACCTCCTGTGGAGCCGCAGGTAGAAAATCATCTCATCTGCAGCTTTCCTCTCAGCGATGCGGAGCCAATATTAGGAACCAAAGGGCAGGTGTGTTCAGTCATTAAGTCTAGTACTTTCCCTCCAAATGGCTTCTTTAGTGCCCAGGTCACCCCACTGAGCATGACATTAGGAAGATCATTGGTCCACAGACAGTGTAAGCCATGAGGCACACACGTAAGAGCTAAGGGTTGTTTTGTTTTCTTTTTTCTTTTAACTTCCTGTAGGAAAACAACTAATTTATTTTAAATTAAGTCTCTATAAATCTTCCCAATTACCTGACAAGTCAAAAACTGTGCTACGTTCTATAATGATTCTAGGTCATAAGGTTGCGATAGAAGGAATAACTAGGAATTGGGCTCGCAAACTCCACTGCTGTCATACCCATTTCTTCCACACCTCAGCTGAAATGTCTTAGATGTTACCTTCATCTCCCATGCGCAATTTGTCCCAGCTGCTGTGGTATCCCACAACTATATTGTACTTTTACCTTTTTGGCCATATTCCCAAGGCCTTCATTCTAATTAATTGCCTAATGCTTGGATTGCCCCATGGCCCTTCTATGCAGTATACCCTCAGTCATGCTCCAAAATCATGTAGCAGGAAGGGGGGCATACAGAGGGACAAGGGTGGAAGAGTGTCATCACTCCCTGAGTGTTTATTATGTCCCAAGCACTATGATAAATACATTATTTTATTTAGCCCTTGGAAATCATTACTAGGTAGTATCCCATTTTATGAATAAAAAAATGGAGATAAAGAGAGGTTAAGGAATTTATCCAAGGCCACAAAGCTAAGAGGTGTCCACATCATCACAGGGCTGAAAGGAAGAAAACGGAAAGAAGAGAAGAAGGGAAGAGGTCTGGGGAGGCAGGCTTGCAGGCCAGTGGGTTTTCCTTGGCTTTCCTGTCTGCAAAGCACAGCCCATCAACTGCTACCAGATGGTCTTCCTCCCTCAAGACAATCCATTCAAGGACATTTGTAGTTCCCCAGCCTTTCCTATGTCAAGTACACACTTGTTGAAAATAAGCAGACGGGCCAACTCTGGCTATGGCACAGCCTCTACGTCTTGGCTGGTGCTATCACTCTCCGACTTCAGAACATATGCCTGGAACATATACCTCCGTCCCACCCCCACCCCCGCCCCCCATTCATAGACAGTAATCAGAGTGCTCTGCTCTCAGCCAGGTGCAAAGGTCATACCAATTGTTACCTTGTCACCTAATTAAATTTTCTCAGCAGCAGGGGCACCTGGGTGGTGCAGTAGGTTAAGCGTCCGACTTCAGCCAGGTCACGATCTCGCGGTCCGTGAGTTCGAGCCCCGCATCGGGCTCTGGGCTGACGGCTCAGAGCCTGGAGCCCGCTTCCGATTCTGTGTCTCCCTCTCTCTCTGCCCCTCCCCCGTTCATGCTCTGTCTCTCTCTGTCCCAAAAATAAATAAACGTTGAAAAAAAAATTTTCTCAGCAGCTCCAAAAAGTCTCCCTGTTCCTATTTTATAGGTTAGTAAATTGAGGATCAGAGAGATTCACTCATGTTTTCAAAGTCACATAGAAAATGAAAAAGCAGAAAGGGGGACCTTGATTTTCTAACTGGGAGACAGAGTGTTGCATTTTTATTTTCTAAACCCTATGCACATCAGGGCTGATGGAACTCACTCCTTCCATGAAGCCTCCCTTGAACGTATCACTGATCTCCCCCTTATTAGAGTTCATTTTGCTCTTGTAATTAATAGTCTGTCACTTGAAGTCCTCCAAACCACCCTCACTGTGACAAGGCAATTTCAAGGTCTCTAAACTCCTCATTCTATTTTTCCCAAACTACATCTCAGACCAAAAGCTTTAAAGCCTCCAAGAGAAAACCACTTAACTCCAGTTAAAGATTTAAATAAAGACCCACATAATCATTCTCTAATGCTGTTTGCTCTTTTCATGTTGGTTTTGCTTCCCCAACTATACCTTTGCATATTTTTTTTCATGAACCAAATGACAAGCCGTGTTCCAAAGTTAACTGGTAAGTCCACGCTTTGCAATATGGAATGCTCCTCCATTCTAAATGGCAATAATAAATAAGATTCCTCATCTTACTACAGTGTCTATTTAGCTCATTCAGAATATGATCCAGCTGAAGTGACGACCAAATTCAACCACCTGACCCTTCAAATTAAAAGCTGCAATCTGAGCAGCTGCCTGATTTCTAGCAATCAAAAACAAGAGGCTGTCACTCACAGCAGGCATTAACCATCCACAGAGAAACCTCCCTGTCCCAACTATTATGTACTGAGGGCAGACGGGAAACAGAGGAGAACTCTGAGATATTATACGCCTTGAGCAGCTCCCCACTCCCAGCATGGTCCTTGGCCAGCTACTTCTGGGGAGAACGTCTGTCATCAAGGCTTCTCACATATTTTTCTCAAAGAGTAGACCATCAGTTCCCGCAAACTGTCTTCTGCATTAGCCCCACCTTTGCCATCCCCATTACCACCACCTTGGCTCCAACCATCACCCCTTCTCACATAGACCACAAAGGCCTCCCCTCTGGACTTCTGGGCTCATGGTCTCACTTTATTTCAGTGCATGGAACATCCTGCCATAAACTGTGTGATTTTATTGCTTTCGATTCCCTCATCAATTCCCATGGCCTCTAGACCTTAGGGCACAGAATCTACAAACTGTGAGCCAGAGTTAGCTCTAGAGTCTCATCCTTCCTCATTTTGCGCCCCAGCCACACCATTCTACCACACCAGGGAAATAAATGCACCTGCTGTCTCAAGCCTTCCATGCCACTGCAGGTGACAGACCTTCTTCCAGGAACACATTGCCTTCCTTTGTCTCTTTTTAACTCGATGCTGTATTTTCTAAACCCATCAGGATCCCTCCCTCCCATTGGGTATCTGCCTCATGTGTCTCCTAACCTAAATAAGGTAACTTCCCTCTCTTCCTTCGCAGTTTCCCTGTGGCCTGTCACACCACCATGTAAGGCTGTCACCTGTCTCCCACTAGATGGGAGCTCTCACTGGGAAGAAATGAGCATTCATCATCCCAGCGACTAGTCCAGGGCCAGCAATTACAAGTATGTGCTAAAGACACCGCTGTTTAATGATGGAATAAGTGAAAGATGAAAGACAGAAAAAATGCAGTCATTTGGGAATGGGTGCAAAAGAATGTACTTGTATCTACCCATTGATGGTTCAAAGAGGTGCAGCTCAGAATATTTATTTTCTTTTGCAAGCAACTGAAACAAGAAAATACTGAACTCACCAGACTGAAAAATTTTAAGAAAAAAAAAAAAACACAGTAAAGATGGCTACACAGAAGGACTTTAAAACAGAAAATGCTTTATAGGGCTAGTCAAATTTTCACTTTTATCTTGTACCCATTTTGATAATTTATGTCTTTGAAATCATTGGCCATTTGATCTAAATTGTCAAATAGACTGCCATAAAATTGTCCAAAAGATTTCTTTACTACCCTTTTAATTAATGTCTGTAGGAGCTATAGTGATATTTGCCTTTGCATTAGTTTTCTAGAGCTGGTGGAATAAATCACAACAAACTTAGTGGCTTTAAACAATAAAACTTACATTCTTATTCTTCAGGTGATCAGAATTCTAGAATGTGCATTATGAAGTTGTTGGCTATAATCTATAAATATCAATTAGGTTATATGGGCTGATAGGTAGTTGAAATCTTCTCCGTTCTTACTGATTCTTTTTTCTACTTACTCTCTTAAGTATTAAGAAAGGAGTGCTGAAACTCCCAATTGTCATTAGTTGTTTGTCTGTTACTCCTTTCAGTTCTATTTCATAGTCATGTGCTTGGATTTCTGTTACTAGGTGCATCCAGATTTCAGTTGTATATGTCTTCTTGATGAATTAACCATTTTATTATTGTAACATGTCCTTATTTGCTTATAGTAATATTTATTGTCCTGAGACTTATTTTATTTAATATTAATGCATCCAATTAAGCTTTTTGTGATTGGTTTTATATCATTTTACTTTTAATTACTATGTCTTTTATATTTAAAATGTGGTAATATGTACTTGAATCTTGCTTTTTAATTAAGATTGGCAGTCTTTGCTTTTTAATTGGTATGTTTAGTCCATTTATACCTAATGAAAGTATTGATATAGTTGTCTTTGAGTTTTCCATCTATTTTCCATTTCCTATCTTTTGTAACTAATCAAGTGTATTTTAATGCTCTTTTTTCTATTCTGTTGCATTCACATCTATACCTATTTGTTTCATTTTTTGTAATTCCCCAAGAGGTTGCATTGTACGTATTTAACTAGCAACATCTATGTTCAAATAATTTCATGCCACTTCATGTATAACATAGGATAAATCTTACGAAGTAAAATTCCACTTTCCTTTTTCCTGTTTGTGAAATTATTGTTGTATATTTTACTTTGCATGTTATAAATTACTGTTGTTTAAACATCTAAATGTTTTTAAAGAAATGAAAATGATAATATGGTATATTTTATCTTTAGCCATAAATTTATCTTATCAAGAGCTCTTCATTCCTCTTGAAGATCAGTTTCCATCTGGAATTGTTTTCTTTTAGCTTAAAGAACATTCCTTAACATTTACTGTAGTAAAATCTGGCTGGTAATTAATTCTCTCAACCTTTACTTGTCTAAAAATGCCTTTATTTGGCATCCATTTTTTAAGAATATATTTTTCTAAAAAAAAAAAGAATATATTTTTCTGGTTACAGAATCCTAGATTGATAAATGTTCTTCCTCCACACCTTTCTTTCAGCACTTTAAAGATGCTGTTCCATTCTCTTCTGGCTTGAATTGTTTATGATGAGTCCTCTTGAATGTAACAAGCTTAATTTCTCTGGTTACTTTTTTTTTTTTAATGGTTATTTATTTGTGACAGACAGAGGGAGCAAGAGTGCCCATGACTGGGGGAGGGGCAGACAGAGGAGGGCAGAGGATCTGAAGTGGGCTCTTGGCTGACAGCAAAAACCCTGATGTGGGGCTCGAACTCACAAACCATGAGATCATGACCTGAGCCGAAGTTGGATGCTTCACTGACTGAGCCATCCAGGTAACTCTCTCTGGTTACTTTTAATATTTTATTATTGGTTTTTAACAATACAATTATAATGAGCCCTGATACGATTTCTCTTTCTGCTTATTTTTTGAGGGTTTCATTGACCATTTTGATATGTATATTTACATTTTTCTTCGCATTTGGAAAATTTCCAATCACTGCTATTCAAATATATATTTTTTCCCTGAACCTTTTTCTCTGACTCTAACTACGTATATGTTGGAAGGGCTGACATTTCCCGAAGCTCAGTGAGGCACTGTTTACTGTTCTCCAGCTTGTACCTCTCTGTGAAAAGATCTGGTATTTTCTCTTGCCCTCTTTTCAAGTTCAGTAATCCTTTATTCTGCAGTATTTAGTATCTCTTTTTAATATGAAATTTATTGTCAAATTGGTTTCCATATAACACCCAGTGCTCCTCCCAACAGGTGCCCTCCTCAATACCCATCACCCACCCTCCCCGCCCTCCCACCCCCATCAACCCTCAGTTTGTCCTCAGGTTTTAAGAGTCTCTTATGTTTTGGCTCCCTCCCTCTCTAACCTTTTTTTTTTTCCCCTTCCCCTCCCCTATGGTCTTCTGGTAAGTTTCTCAGGATCCACATAAAAGTGAAAAACTATGGTATCTGTCTTTCTCTGTATAACTTATTTCACTTAGCACAACACTTTCCAGTTCCACTCACGTTGCTACAAAAGGCAAGATTTCATTCTTTCTCATTGCCAAGTAGTATTCCATTATATATATAAACCACAATTTCTTTATATCTTATTAAATAGATCTAGTGAATTTCTCATTTCAGACATTATATCTTTCAGAGTTAGGATTTCTTTCTGGTTCTTGTTTTAAAAAATATTTTACATTTCCCTTCTTGTGTTCCCTGTGCCCTCATTTACTGCACGTATCTTTTCACTTGAACCCTTGAAATAAGAGGGTAGCTAGCCACTTTAAACCCTTGCCTGCTAACTGGGACATCTGTGTGTCCATTAGTCCATTACTTTAATTGTTTTTCCTTTTGTTTATGGCTCACATTTTCCTCCTTCTTTACATATCTAGTAAGTATGTGTAACACACTGTGGATATGCTATGCTATTGAGAGTATGGGTTTTGTTGACTTAAAGTGTTGAATGTTATTCTTGCAGTTAATTCACTGGCGAAGTTTTATACAACCAAGGATCTTTTTAGGCTCTTTTAGGGTTTGTCTAGAATAGCCCCTATTCCAAGGATAGATTAGCTCTCCTCCTAGTGTCCCCTCTGAGATTTTAACTGAATTTCCATGTGTTCTCTATTCTGGCTGTTCAGAACTCCAATACATCACAGCACTGTGTAGCCTCTGAATTCTTCATTCATCTCACATCTACCTGGTACTTGTTCTCTGATAGATTTCATGAAGTCTTGTCCTATGCATGTGAAGTGTAGTATTTAGCTAAAGACTCACAAGGAGATTTTTAGAGCTCTCTGAATAGCTCCCTATTCCCCAGCACTGCAAAATCTCACACTTCGATGGTTTCCAAATTTCTATCTGTTTTCTCCATCCAGCAAGATCACAGTTATCTACTTGGGCTCTGCATCCCTCTGTCATGGTTTGGAAAGTGCCTCAGAGAGCTGGGGTACATTTTGGAGCTCAACTCCTATATTTCCATTTTCTCCAGGATCACAACCCTCTGCTTCCTGCCTTCCACTGCCTGGAAATGGTTGTTTTATATATATATATATTTTTTTTTACCAGTTTTATAGGTTTTTTTTTTAAATGATAGGTGGACAAATCCATTACCTGTTACTCTTCAATGGTGCCATTCATTAAATTTTTAAATTTATTTTTCAAGTTACTTGAGCCAAAATCTGCCTCCCTAAAATTTCTAACCATTTTTGTTGGTTCAATCTTCTAGAATACCCCCCAATGGTTCTTTATATACTGTTTTTAACATACTCAATTGGTGCAAAGAATCCAATTCCAATTCACTAACTCAAGGACTTTGATCCTGTAATTATCTCCTCTTTGTCTTTGCCACGTTTCTCTCCTCTCTACTGGCTCATTCCCATCAGCATGTAAGTTTCCCTTGTCCCATGTCCTCCTCCAACTTCCCCACCAGTTTTCTGCCTCCCATCATAGCAATGTGTCTGAAAATATGAAAATAGTTGTCTTTTCTTGAATTCCCACACATTTATTCACCTCCCTGTCTGTTCCTTAGTCCTTCTAATTAGGCATTCACTGCAACCACACCACTCTTCATGGTCACAAACAATGTCCATCTCCCTAAACTCAATGGCCGATTCTTGGATTGCCTTTTTCTATTTCCAGTGGGATTGTATATACTTTATTACCTGTGTTTCTTGATATATTTCCTAATTTGCTTCTGTGACTTCATAGTCTGCTGGATTTCCTCTTACTTCACTGGCTTCTCCTTTTCCCTCTCTGTTTCCTTTGCTAATTCCTTCTCTTATTTTGGAATCTCAAATGCTGGAATGCCTTGGGTCTGGACCTTCTCGTTTCTCTCCCATGTCACACTGCTACTCCTTGCTTCTTCTTCACTTCTGTTAAAGACGCTTCTTTTTACTTTACTAAGCAAAAGGTGTGCATCCTCTCATCTGCAACGCTTACTTTCAGTATCTGACTGAAAATATATTGTCTTACTCAGGGAAAATATGTTTTACAAATACAAAGTTGGTTTCTTCATATAAATTCTAAGTATACTTCAGTTTCTTTTGTTGGCCATTACATAGAAAATGCACTACTTTTCAGCCAGAAAGGAAGGAAGGATGTCATGGGGACAAGATTCAAAGACTGAGGAAAGACACAGGCATCTGTTGATCAAGAAACAATCTGCTCAGATCTGCTCAGATGTTTGGAAGATAATGGAAATCAACCTCTCCCAACACTTACTCTGAGAGCCCAATATTTGGAGACTTTAAAATGCAAGTAATCAACATTAACATAAGTCTTCAAATTTCATACAGTTGCTTTTACAATGTGGGTGAAAACTGTGCTGAGAGATGAATGCATACTGCTCTTGGAGAATCATAAAACCACATGTCTGTGCCCAACACACATTAGAGAATACTAGCTGCTCATTTTGCACATGTGGAGTGGAGCCTTCATGGGAATTTGGTGACTAGAAGAGAGATGTGAAGTAGACTGGTGCCTACATTTTAGATGCATTGAGTCCCCTGCCAATATTTTCTACAAGCTGGACTACCCTATTTTAATTTCTTAAAAAAATGTTTAATGTTTATTTATTTTTGAAAGAGACACAGAGCATGAACAGGGGAGGAGCAGAGAGAGAGGGAGACACAGAATTCGAAGCAGGCTCCAGGCTCTAAGCTGTCAGCACAGAGCCTGACACAGGGCTCTAACCCATGAACTGCAAGATCATAACCTGAGCGGAAGTCGGACACTTAACCAACTGAGCCGCCCAGGCACCCCTGGACTATCCTATTTTAATTTCTAAGTAAATACCACCCACTTCGTTTAATTTGATGAATGTTATCATAGCTTTCTAAATTAATGAGAGGTCTGATGCTAAACAGAAGAGATGCTAAACATATTTCTAAACTGAAACTAATTTTGCATTTCTAGAACTAAACTAAAAAAATACAGGAAGCTACTCTTTGCTATGTGTCAACTACACTTCAGTAAAACAAATAATAAAAAATAACAAAAAAAGAAAAGTTACCCTTTTATGATTCTTTGGAAAAGGTGTGATTTGAAAAATGATATTCGACAAACATTATTTTTAAGGCCATCAATCTAAATAATACTCTTATAAAAAGTGCCATTTAGAGTGAATGCAATACAGGAGGAGCTTATGGACTTTGGGGGCTAATTCAGGGAAAGCCTCACTCATCAATTAAATGCCACTCTCACTTCTTCCTGCATGCATTTCTTAGCTGTTAATTATTTGGAGCTTCATATCTTAGGTAAATAAAGACTTGGTCTGGTGTTAGCGGAGTTTGTAGTTGGCTTCTACAGTTGTGAGTTTTATTTGAATGGGACGAGAGCAGATTCTGCAAAGTCTAATATTTTCACGTTATTGCAAGTGAATGCACTCCGTGAGCATCGCTGAATTTGACTGTGCTGATGCCACACGTCCCACTTGCCTCTCCTTACCTCTTACGATCAGCTGGCTTTGGTGTTCCACAGCTGCTGCCTCATTCCGGGCTATGCAGGTATAGTTCCCATTGTGCATGAGGGAGAGATTGGAAATCCGCAAGGAGCTTGTGAAGTCAATGTTGTCGATGGTCACCCCGAGGCTCGCTGGGATTGGCCGGCCATCCTTCTGCCAAGTGATCGTGATGGGTAAGTCCCCTGAGACCACAACACATGGGATAAAGACCCGCTGTCCAATGGAGAATCTTGGAAACTCAAAAGGTTGGATGAAAGGTGGAACTGAAAGAAAAGAAAACGTAACAGAGGAAAGATGCTAATGAATTGCACGCACACTCTACGTTCTCTTTTCCTTTTACCCTTTTGCATGACATTGAAAGAGTAACAGAGTCACTTCCATAACATGTAAATACACGCACTGGGAGAAGAGGTGAAGTTGTGCCATCCTGTTACTTGAATTTTCTCATTGTTCTAAATGAAAAGCATGGCTTAATTTGTACTTTAGCAAACAAGCTTAATTTATTTCGACACACTTTAAAAAATACCATAATCCTTTTTGGATAAAAATATCTCAGACTCTGTACTATTCATTGTGAAAGAGGCATTTGAGTCTGTGTTTTCCTTAGAAGCTTTTGAAAATGATGTGTACAAGAAAAGATTTCTCTCCCGTTTCACTAATACTACCCCAACAATTACTGTTCCCTCTTTAATGCATCCCATACCTTGCTACTGGGTATACTTTAAGCCTGTTCAAGAAGAGATTCCACTTTTATTGTTAAACATGCTTTTTCAGGACTAATGCCCAACTAACAGCAAGTGTTAATGAAAAAGACTTATTTTATGTTAGGATAACCATGTCTTCATTCTATGCCCTCACTTTTACACATGCCATGTGCATGACTTTAAATTATGGACTGTCCCATGGCCAATGTCCTGAGTTGCTGAGATGTGTTGCTAGTGAGGACAAGGTTATAGCCTTCAACCTGGCCAGCCATGGACACAGCCAAGCTCAGTCTGGAAAGCTCTTTTCGGATTTAATCTCCCTGATAAGCTTCTGTTTACCTTCTTGCCTCAGGACCACTCCTGGATGGTGTCACAGGGTGTCAGAGTCATAAAATGCTTAAAACTGAGCCAGAGAAGCCAACTTTGAATCCTACCATGGTTTCTTCTTGGTTATGGGATCAAGGGCAAGTTATCAATATGCTCTTCCCATCGGCCTTATGGGGTTGTTATTCAGTCTCAAGTCGTAAAGAGGGAAACTTATTCAAAGATGTTACTTTGCCCTTGGCCATAGGACTAGTTCACTAAGGAGTGAGGGCTCAGATTTTACCAATTTTATTTCAAAAGTTTGGAAATATACAAGGTTGTAAACTGAGATTACTATGCAGGCAATAAATCAGTTATTATACCAGATGGTTTTATATGAAATTATTAAATAGTAGGATATCTACAGTTTGTTCACTAAATCAATTATAGATACATTTCAATGATCAGGCTTGGGGAGATATAAGAGATCAAGCTGAGAAACATCTGAATGGACACCATCCATCCATTCATTCATTCACTCGTTCACACAAGAAGTGCCTACTGAGTTCCTGATATACATGTGACAACACCGTGTGTGCTGGCCACACGGCAATGACCATAACACCTCAGTCTCTGTTCAGTGGAGCTTTCAAGCATAGTCATAGGCAGCAGATGTCAACAGAGCATAGCCGTGGCCATTCTGCTATTCCACATTATTATTACTCTTACAATATGCTTTCAAAAGCATTTGGAAGAGAGAACTCAGAACTGCAAATACAGCCAGAGTTAGACCAGTGAGTGGACAGATGGTTCAAGTTAGGTCTCACCAGAGAAACAAACAAACAAACAAACAAAAATAGCTTAAGGTACCAGGCACATTCAATGTCAAAACTGGTGACAGCTGACAGTTTGCTGATTCTCAAGGTAAAGTTACAGCTGTGAATCTGCAACGAGTCAATCTGACACCAGGAGAAAAAGATCTCGGGATGAGGTGCTAGCTGGGGCTGGTAGAAACGATCAGGCTGGATTAGGCTGTGATTACTCATAGTTGACATTGGGTGGGGAAGTACCACCTTGTAGCAAACGTGCTCATGTTTCTCTAAATATTGCCCCAAATGGCATAAATGTTTATTACACGTGTACCTATTATTGACACTTAATAAACTACCATTTTTTTTTAAATAAAAAAGCAACTACATTTCCTCTTATTTAGTTCCTTACACATAGGGACCTGAGTGTCAGTCCACTGAGACAAACGTAGGCGCTCAGGAGCTTGGTGCTCCTTATCTGAATTATAGATCTTTTCTTTCTTTCTTTTCTTTTTTTTTTTTTTTTTTTTGAGATAAGAACTTCGAAGCCAGACTACCTGGGTTTAAGTCCAGCCATGCTACTAAATAAAGTTTTTAACCCCTTCTCTGTGCCTTCACTTCCTTTTTGTAGAAGGAGGGGGTTGCCGTCAGGTGTGAATGAGTTAGCACGGAGTTTATGAACTTCCAATTTTAGTATATGTACTGCCGACGCGAGCACTGGGGTCTACAAACATCCGAGGACACCTGAATCCATTGCTTAGCATTGGTTCTATTTTGTAAGCCTTTCAGATGAGGAAAAAGCAAAACAGTTAAGTTGAAAGGTCACTTGGCAAAGGAAAGGACTCCATTTCTACCAGTTATAGTAGGGAGAAGAAAAATAGGACTGACTTTCTATTCTCCAGATCAAGAAAGGTTAGACAGCATATTTTTGATTTGCCTATTAAGAACACAACATGTAGGATGTAGACTGTCAGTGATTATTCATTATGAGGATTTCTACTTCTAATTTTTTTTTAATGTTTATTTATTTTTGACAGAGAGAGAGAGAGACGGAGCATGAGTGGGGGAGGTGCAGAGAGAGAGGGAGACACAGAATCCAAAGCAGGTTCCAGGCTCTGAGCTGTCAGCACAGAGCCCGATGCAGGGCTCAAACTCACAAGCTGTGAGATCATGACCTGAGCCAAAGTCGGACGCTCAACTGACTGAGTCACCCAGGTGTCCCAAGGATGTCTACTTCTAAGAGCAAAAGAAAGTTCTAGAATAGAGACAGAGCAGGTACATGTTACTTTCAAGAACAGAGGCAAGAAGTAGCTACAGAGGAATCAGAATTTAAGAAGAATGCAAAAACAGATTCTATCATTTAAAAGTTTCTGGAATTCATTGGTTTATAGAACTATAAGGGATGTAATTATAGTCCCGGGAGTAAATTTCAGAAACTTAAACCACAGAGAGACACTGCTGAAGACCTGTGCCTCCCATGCAGTGAAAGCAAGCTCCCGGAAGCCCACATGCTCACCCTCACCTGCAGTGCTCAAAGGATAATCTCTTGCTTTCAACACTGGTTTTTTTTTTTTTTTTTTTTAATGTTTATTTATTTTTGAGAGAGAGTCACATGCAGAGTGCGAATGGAGGGAGGGGCAGAGAGAGAGGGAGACACAGAATCCGAAGCAGGCTCCAGGCTCTGAGCTGTCAGCACAGAGCCCAATGAGTGGCTCCATCCCACAAACCGTGAGATCACGACCTGAGCCGAAGCTGGACTCATGACCGACTGAGCCACCCCGGTATCCCTCAACACTGCATTTTGAACTATCATAACACTCTTAGCAATCTCATTCTTAGCCCAAACCTGGTGCTGAGAATGCAGACACACTGATGCGGGCTCAGTGAGAAGGCAGAGTTGGCAAGCAAGGGGGTGAGGGACCAGGCATAAAATTTTACAAAACGTAGACACAAGAGTGCAAGATGCACAGCAGCTGGGGTACATTTTGAGCTGGGACAAACTGCCCTTCATCACCAGCATGGTCGCAATGAATACACAATCATAGTACATACCTAAAGTTGCATACTCCGAATCGTAAGTTATAGTTAATAGATTAACTATAGCCAGCCAAGAATGTTGCACCCAGCAAAACTGTTATTCAAAAACTGAGGAGAGGGGTGCCTGGGTGGCTGTCGGTTGAGCGTCCGACTTCAGCTCAGGTCATGATCTCACGGTTCGTGAGTTCGAGCCCCGCGTCAGGCTCTGGGCTGATGGCTCAGAGCCTGGAGCCTGCTTCCGATTCTGTGTCTCCCTCTCTCTCTGCCCCTCCCCCATTCATGCTCTCTCTCTGTCTCAAAAATAAGTAAAAACATTAAAAAAAAAAAAACTGAGGAGAGACGGGCTTTCCCAGATAGACAAAACAGAGGGAGGTCACCAGGGCTGTCCTGCAGGAGATCCTAAAGGAAATATCAATTTGAAATATCAAGTTGAAATAAAAGGACACCTGGGGCGCCTGGGTGGCTCAGTCAGCTAAGCGTCTGACTTCGGCTAACGATCTCAAGGTTTGTGGGTTCAAGTACCGCATCAGGCTCTGTGCTGACAGCTTGGAGCCTGGAGCCTGCTTCGGATTCTGTGTCTCCTTCTCTCTCTGCCCCTCCCCTGTGTGCGCTGTCTCTCAGAAATAAATAAAAATGTTAAAAAAAATTTTAAAAAGAGGACACTAGATTGCAACACATAGCCATATGGAAATATGCAGTTCTCTCTGGTAAAATTAAATCTATGGGCAAGTATAGAATGCTGTATTTTGCAATTTTGATGTGTAAGTCCACCTTTAATTCTTGTATAGAATTTATAACACAAAAGCATAAAATCTGTCAAACTCTGTTAATGGATATACAACATATAGAAACATAATATTAGTGACAAAGTGTTGAGTGGTATATCTGTAAAGGAAAAAAATAAAATAAAATATTTTAAAATATATTTAGGAAAAAAAACACCCAAAAGAGTTAAAGATTTTCATGATAAAAAAGAGGATTTGGTTAGAGGGAAAAGTCATTTTCCCAGAATAACGTCAAAATCAGGTTTGTTATTTGTTTTACTTGCCACATCAGGATGCACTTTTTAAAATGCAGACTAAACCATCAGACTGATTTGCGGATCATGACACTTTTCACCTCACTACATAGACTGCCTCTATTGCTTTAGCCATGAACACAATTCTGCTGTATAAAATGCTTAAATTTTCTTAGAGGGCCCCAAATCTCTTGCTGTACATTTGTAAGTTATAAAATTAGAGGCAAAAAATAAACGAAGCGATTAAAAAGTGCTCGCAATGACTTTGGTGGAGCCAAACCACCATTTGAGACACATCACTTGC
Source organism: Felis catus (assembly GCF_018350175.1). Classification (NCBI taxonomy): domain Eukaryota; kingdom Metazoa; phylum Chordata; class Mammalia; order Carnivora; family Felidae; genus Felis; species Felis catus. The sequence goes on along the minus strand of NC_058376.1, from coordinate 5,533,115 downwards.
TATATCTGGTCCATTAGATCACCTCTCAAGCTAAATTCTCTGAATCTTATTTGACAGTGAAAGGTGGTAATATCACGGGAACAGAAATGCGGAATGTGACCTACAACAGGTGTTGACCTAACCTGCCCTCACAAAGCCTATAAATATCTGCTAAATGTCACTAATTACCAGGTTTGTTGATTTCATTCTCTGTACTGGTGGGGCTCCTCTCTCCCAAGCAGTTAGGAACCATCAAGTGCAACCAAATGTTAATTTATAGACACTTACTCTTTCTAAAGTCAGGCTCATATATTTTTGTCTTGTCCCTCAAAAATTAGTTGTATATTCTTCTTTATGGGGAAAAAAGAGCTGTTATATTCTTCCCAGAGAGAAGTATGACATGAAAGATACATGGGTTGGGTGTTGGCCAATCTTGGATAAGCTGCAGTGTTTTCCTCATCCACTTTCTTTAAGTCTGTGATTCAGTTTCTTCATGTGTAAGGTGATGATAAAGAGCACAATTCATGAGCGTTGGTGAGGGCTTCATGGAACACACAGGCACAGAGCCCCAGGGGTGCACAGAAGCTGCTCAATGAGCAAGCATCGCCCTTTCTTTCCTTTTCCTACCATTTTTTTTTGGCCCCAGGGCCCACAACTCACTGGGAAAAATCAAATATATTACATGGATGTTGAGACGCATGGGGGCTGAGTTTGCACTGCCATATATAATTTGATCAAGTCCACATTTATCATCTCTTTTCTAGTTGTGCTGTAATGCCCCACACCTCCAGACAGTCTCAGGTTGACAGCTTCTGGTCTCGGCTGCTCCAAGAGCCTACCTCAAGCCAGTCTTCTTGGTTACAGCAATGAATATTCTCATCTTCCCATGTCCTTTTCCCCGTTCTGTCCAACAAACTCTCTCTCCTTATCCTTCAAGAAGTTTTCTTGTTTTATATCTTGCCTGTTTCACAAAGTCTCCAAAAACTGCATCTGCGGATCCTGTCCATTATGGAAATGCAAAGCCCACGGCTGATCTCTGGGAGCTCAGTCCTGATTACACATGCACTTGAGGTGCCCACATGCCCACTGGAGATGCCCAGGACCAGCATAGGCTTACCGCCCCATACCATCTGCTGAAATACAAGCTGTGACTCTAAAACGATGAGGCTGAGGAGCACGCGTCGTTGTGAGAGGAGCATGTCACTCAATTGTCTCTCCACTCCTAAGACTGATTATTTGTCCGATTCTGCTACTTTACAACATGCTTTGGATTCCAAAACTGTGGATTCCTAGCCCCATGTGATGTAGTTCTCCGCCCTATTCACACCACAAGATTAAACTCTTCCTCTACCCGCTCCACGAGCCTGCTGCTAAGATCCTATAGAGGAAAGGGTCACAGTATGGCGCATGAGCATAGCAGTCTTTGGACATGCCTCTTCCCTTCAGTAGAATGACCCAGGAGGCAGAAGCTGTATCACGTTCATCCCTACTTCCCACATCTAGTGGAATAAATAACATCTTGTATGTCTTATTTGAAAAATATCTTTTCCAGGTGACAATGAACATGTATTTATACTCTGAATGTTAGACAAGCCGGGAGTTAGGGAGTAGAAAGGAAAATAGATCCAATATACAATAACGATGAGATGATAAGGACAAAAGTGAGGCTTTGTTTCACAGTCTGATTAGCGTAAGGGCCAGGACTTCTAATTCGAGGTTGTGCTGAGCCATCTCTACTCCTACTGGTAGGGCGAACTGGGGAGATAAAGTCAAGATCTGGCCTCACTTATTCAGTTATGGCCATCTGGGCCAATGGAGCACTGCTATGTGAGCATGAGCTCCTGAGCCAGAGCTGCTCTGGACTCACCATAAGTTAGGCTGTCAGTCCTGGGCCCATGCCTGCCAGAGAAGGACAGGCAGGAGGCCGAGATTCAGGAGGGCAGGATGTGTGAGTACGAAGGGCATTGTTGGGGCCAATAGATACCAAAGAAACCAGAGGCTTCCAATTCACTGGAGACTGTGTGCCCCCTACTGACCCTACACTGGTGGAAACCTCATTCCTTGGCCGCCGGTCCTGGCCTTGCTTCCTTCCTGTTTCCCTGATGACCTCATCTGTCCCTCCACTCCAGATGTTAACTCCATGCTGCTGATTCCCCGATCTACATTTTCTTTTTCTCCCTAACTTTTCATTATATTTTATTTATTATTATTTATATTTTAGTTAACATACAGTACAATTTAGTTTCAGAAGTAGAATTCAGTGATTCATCATTTACACACAACACCCAGTGCTCATCCCAGCAAGTGTCTCCTTAATGGCCATCACCCATCTAGCTATCTCCCCACCAACCTCCCTCCATGAACCCTCAGTTTGTTCTCTATCATTAAGAGCCTCCTGTGGTTTGTTTCCCTCTCTTCTCTTTTTCCCCTCCACCCATATGTTCATCTGTTTTGTTTCTTAAATTCCACATATGAGTGAAGTCATATGATACTTGTCTTTCTCCGGCTGACTTATTTCTACATTTTTCAACCAAAAACTCCTTCGCAAGCTTCATGCCTGCTTGTTTAGATGTCTGCTAATATTTTCATCTTGATGTCCCAGAAGCATGTCAAATCCAAAACCAAAAGTATCAGGTTTCCCTTAATCTAAGCTTCATGTTCAGTGTTTGTTCCTGTTAGCGCTTACAAAACCTCCCAGCTACAAGAAGCTAGGATCATAAAAGCCTTCCTCATTGTGCATTTCTCTTTATCTCCAGCCACGATCAGTGGGCTGCGGTGTCTCTTCTGCTTCACTTCTCAGTATCTCTTGGTCTGGCTCCTTTTCTTCCAAACACACCACCATCATCTTTTATTAAAACCTTTTCCATTGTGCCCTAACGGGTCTCCCTAATTTTTTAATCTTTCTGCACTGCAACTGATCTTATAGACCTCCACCATATTAATGTCCTAAAACATAGTTGTGAGCACGTCCCTCTGCCTTAATTCCTTCACTGCTTTTAGGATCAAGTAGAAGGTAACAAACACTTGATGCTGTGCTGACTCATGCTGCTTGCCTACACTGGGGATTCTTTGTTTCGGGCTGATTGACTCTGAACGTAGGGAACTATCCTCTGATCCCATTTCTGCCCCATGCCCCCCCCCTCCCCCCAGGACTACCACTTCTGCGGTGAACACTCAATTCCATTGCTAGCTGCTTTGGAGACTTTTTCAGGCTCCAGATCCCCTTTGAGACTCAAGTCAGTTTCTCTTGGAGACTTCTTCTTGACTCCAGGCTTCCCATCCCACCTTAGCACCAGAACTGGTTAGATGTCCATCTTCTCTGTCCCTAAAAGACCTCCTGCATACACACTTCTTTGACGGTGTTGTGTTGAAATCAGTGTTTTCCTATTTGTCTATCCACTGCTCTCCCACGGCGAGCGGAAATATTTCTCATCCCGTGCTGCTCCCTTTTCAAGACATCTGGCACCTGCTGATGCGTAATGGTTATTTGTCTGCAGGTCCTTCCACTGACTGCAGCCCATTCACAGTAAATGCACAGATACTCCCCGAATAAATTCAATAAGGCACAGGAATTGTGGTAGAGAGGGTCTCTTCTCTAAGGAAAGAAAAAAAACAAACCTCAAGGTAACCTGGCTATACGTGTACATGACAACATCCCTCACCACCATGTAACAGGAGACCACTTAATCAGATTGCATGTTTGTGTGTTACCACATATGGGAGACGAAAAGTAAAAAAATGTATAAAAACACGCCACATGGCATTCGGGGCTCAGTTCTTCGGGTAGGAACCCAACTGAGCCATGCCGGCACAAATGAAGCTGCTTCCTGGAAGAAAAAGGCCTCGGTGTCATGACTCTCTGTGTGAGAATCCTGCTACAGAATCAAAGAACTAAAGAGGTCCTCTGGCTTACAAATTATCTTGATGACAAAAGTCTAGTTTGATTATGCTATCATCATACACTGTGATCCTTTTCATTTCTTATTTGAAATATTGGACTAATGTCATCATAGAAAGTGGGAGCAATTTAAGGAAAACATATTTTTAGGAAAAGCGTTTACATCGATCACATCGATCGCTGTTTGGCATCTATTTAAGTGGTAGAAGTTGATGCACCCGGTGACACGTGGCCCAGATTCCTTTTCAAGAACGAATGTGTGCCCCGAGTGCTGGGAGTGATGTCAGGCAGCACCCTTCAGTTACCAGCCACTCTGAAGACTGTTCCGGCTGCAGAGATCCACCTCCCCAAGGACAGACTCTTTCTGGGGTGGCCTACGTCCAATGACTTGCTGAAAAGGACAATTCTGCCCAACTCATGATGGCTCTGAAAGTCCTTTTTTCTCCAGAGCTCCCTGCAGGGATGGTAAGGCTGTCATCAGTCTGCACCACAGCTCCTCTCCTCCCTGTGCCCAGTCCTTCTTCCTCTCCCTCCTTCAATAGTGCTGGTTATTGGGACACACCTTGATAAACACCATACACACTAAAACCTCTCTCTCTCAGAGACTGCTTCCTGGAGAGCTGAACCTGCAACAGTCTCACTCACCTACAGTGAAAATTGATCTACTATTAATAACAAATCTGTATGTAACATTGCCAGTATATACTCCATCCATCCATCCACCCGTCCATCTGTCCATGTTGTTTTTATTCAGTTCAGATTGTGACCAGAAGACAATTATCATGTATGCTGGGTTCTCTTTTAATGAGACCACTCTGTATTTGACTGAAAGTATTTTCCTTTCAGAATAGAATAGAAACATTCTGTCATTGATAGAAGCACAAGAAAAAATAGTTTAGAAGTATAATTTTAAGATTATTACTCATTACCTAAAACAATAGTCTGTGTTCCTTTGCTGGTTGGTTGGTTGGTATTCATTTTGGTATCCCAAGTTCAGCCAATGTACAGAACTGAAATTTTGTCTATCCTAAGGGGTTATGGATACTCACAAGCTCACGAATATACGTCAAATAGTACTAAAATGAGTAAGAATTCAGTGCTAATACTGGAATCAGTACTCAAGAACTCACAAAAGCCTCAACTCAGAAATACAAGAAAGCATGGCAAATATAAATCAAAACACACATAGGTATGAGTGCCCAAGCATATCTACATACTACACATATTAGGTAAAGTGTTCCTAGCAGATGAGGCCTAAAGCAAAAGGTTCCTAAGCTGAGCACCTGCCAACAGAGTAGCTCAGTTGACATAAAAATAGTACAACTTTGGAAGAGTGAAGACATAAGAGTAACTCTTCTACAACGATTTTTAAACAAGGTATTTTGGACTGCCAAATTGTGATAACCATAGAGCCATAAATGTGACAACGTAAGGAGACAGGTAAGAGAAATAACTTTTTTTTTTCAAAAATTGCTTAAAATTACCAATTAAAGCCCATGAGAGTAAATATATTTAAAGCATTTCAGGAAGAAAAAACATCCTTAAGGCATAATGCGGAATCATAATGAAGAGAAACAGAAACTATTGTTCCCGTCAGCTAGGAAGATACAAATTAGACATAAAGGAAAGACAGACTGCTTGGAATTTAGGGATGTAAAAACACTACAACCAACTCTGAGAAGGATGGCAGTGTCTCCTTCAAAAGCACTTTTCAAGAAGAACGGGTCACCTATGCTATCATCAACCCGTGGCTAGAAGGAGCTGGGTGGTTTCCAGAGGAGATCCTAGATCCTAGTCGTGTGAGCTGTTTCTTCCTGGAAGGTGCCTCATAGCCATAACCATATCATGCTGAAATAAATAGTTCATTTAACATTTACAAATGATGAACAACTCGAGAATTCATGAGAATTTCTGTATTTTACAATTAAGAGTCACCTTGGACCGAGGAGGGTGTCAGGTTGCTTTTCCCCCAGTGAAGGGCAGCAACACATTTACCCTTGGTAATAAAACTGAGTAGACTGCATCTCCAATATTTAAAGAAAAGCTATTTGAATCATCATGGCTTCAAGAAAATGAAATCTAGGGGCACCCGCATGGTGCAGTTGGTTAAGCGTCTGACTCTTGATCTTGGCTTAGGACACGATCCCACAGTTCATGAGTTCAAGCCCCACATCAGGCTTTGTCCTGATGGTGTGGGGCCTACTTCAGGTTCTGTGTCTCCTCTCTGCCCCTCCCCCACGTGTGCATGTGCTCTCTCTCTCAAAAATAAAGAAACTTAAAAAAAAAAAAAAAGAAAATGAAATCTAGCTCAGGTTTTACTAATCCGGATGGAGAAAAGACTCATCCAGGTGGGTTGCAAGTACTTTGCTTTTGTTTATATAAATTATCCATGGAAGCAAAGCCATGTGGCTCTAACCAGAGGTGATGACAGTGAGGCTACATGACAAGAACTGGCAAGATTCAAAAGAGCACAGGCATTCATTTTAAAACTTAGCTCCTGTTCCTTTTTTTCCAAGCAGCTGTTTCATAATGATGGTCAGTCATCTATTTACTTGAGGAGTATTTTCCATGACCCTGACTTAGAAAAGGTCACCCTTCTTCAGAAGCTTGGTTATTAATTATAACTGACTTCAAGTTGCTACACTTCTTGAGCAACAGGTCGAAATACGTCATGGTGAAACAAGGGTATAAAAAGGTAGTTACACCATTGCAATGAAGCTGTAAGTCAATTAAATTTCTTTGACAAATTTCAGGGCACTGAACTAGTGATATAATGAAGGAGCAACATGGTTAAATGCCTGAAAATAGACAAACAGCATATTTGTTTTGGTAGTCCGTCCACACAATATTCACATCATCGTAAATTTGCAGAACTGATTACACAGACAGTTCTCCATGTAGTCAGACCAGATGTGTGTCCATGCATCAGTCTCTGGAACTCTCTGTGTCAATTTCTTCATGGTGAGGATTCACACTAGATGGGCATCAGCAGTGACATGTTCTGCGTCTTTGAGTGAAAGGTAGAGTAAAACCCTCTGGGTTTTGTTATCACTCATAGACAACTTGAACAAGTCAGGTCTGCAGAACCAAGGTATGCCGTCCCCACGCCTAGATCAATATACAACACAAGCAACTGATTCTTTCTGGAATAAATTAACAAATTCTGTGACTGAAGTGAATAGCTAGGGCAAAGAACTTCATCTGTATGTAAATACGACTGCGGCATATTTATGACCATTTAGCCTAAACAGATCATATTATAAATCTAATTACCAGTACTGGAGTGAGTCTATCTAGTTCTAAGTAAAAGCAGAGAACAGGAAATAGAGATTAAATGGAAAATATGGGGCTAACAATGTAATTAAAATCTAAAATAACCTTTGAGATCAGATTAATTAAAATAAACATACAGGTGTTAAACCTGTGTCAAAAGTCACACACGTACATGCACACGCACATGCACACACATACATGATTAAAACTTAGATCCCGGGGCGCCCGAGTGGCTCAGCTAGTTAAGAGTCCAACTTCAGCTCAAGTCATGATCTCATGATCTGTGGGTTCAAGCCCCGTGTCGGGCTTTGTGCTGATAGCTCAGAGCCTGGAGCCTGCTTCAGATTCTGTGTCTCCCTATCTCTCTGCCCCGCTCCTGCTCATGCTCTGTCTCTGTCTCAAAAACGAACAAACATTTAAAAAAATTTGATCCAAACATCATAAAACAAAAGGCTACAGAAAAACAGGAGTTAAAGATGAGAAAAGATCTCCTAGGAAAAATGTGAAACAAAGAAGGCAAGAAGAGGAACTTTTGAGTCATACAGTAGATAATTGAAGACAAAAAAAAAAAAAACCCAGAGATTATGACAGAAAATAGGTAAATCAACAATTATACTTAGTAATATTAACACCCAGTTTAATAACTGATCAATGAAGGGGATAAAAAAAAAAGCTAGAGATGACACATAACACAACTATTAAATGTAATTGAACACATACACACAGATTTACGCCCAACAAATGTAAGAAGAAACATTTTTTTTAATGGATAAGAGATCCACAAAGAAAGCATTAGCACGTGTCACAAAACTAAGACTGCCTGTGATGACACCACCGTCGTATCTCGGTATATGGAGAAGAGTGGAAAGTATGGGTCATTTAGTTAATGGTATTGGGAAACCTGTCTCAATATACAGAGAAAGAAGAAACTGACACCCACTTCTATTGTATCTATAGCTCTCAACGTGGACTAAAGACCTAAATGTGCACAGTGGAAATATAAACACAGAGTGAACACAGAAAATAGTGTAGGAATAGATCTTCCATGAGCTCAGGGACTTCTGAATCAAGACCCCATAGAAGACAACTGAGAGGCAGCCGTGAAAAAGGTACTCACAACCATTTCTATGTAATAAGAGATTCAAATTTACATGGAAGAATTACAGCAAAGCAGAAAACAATCGCAGGAAAAATGATGTCAAGGTGGGCCAAGGAAATTCACAGATGGGATACCCAGATATCTAATAATGAAGAGTTTGATGCTCAACGTCAGTAGTAATGGAAAAAAAGCAAATTAAAATAAAATCCACAGGCATTAGATCTGCAACACTTTGAAAGGCAGATAATATCAAGCACTGGCACAGATATGGGGAAATGTGGACTCTTCTGTTTGGCTGGTAGCAACCTAAAGTGTATTTTGGAGGGCGCTCTGCAGTCATTAGTGATACCAAGTTAATATCACACAGGGGCACATCTACTAGAATATTCATCGTAGCACGAGGCACAGTGTCAAAGGGCTGGGGGACAACAGCAAAAAGGTTTACTTTGCATGCTTTAATATACATTTATATGTCTATCTTTTTTTTAAGTTTTTATTTAAAACAAAATTTTTTTTGTTTATTTATTTTTGAGAGAGAGAGCGTGAGCAGAGGAGGGGCAGAGAGAGAGGGAGACACAGAATCGGAAGCAGGTTCCAGGCTCTGAGCGGTCAACACAGAGCCCGACACGGGGCTCAAACTCACAAACTGTGAGATCATGACCTGTGCTGAAGTCAGATGTTTAACCAACTGAGCCACCCAGGTGCCCCCATTTATATGTCTATCTTAATAAGGGCATTAAAAAGTAGATTTAAAATAAGTATATTAAGTACACATATAAATAAGTGCACACATAAATACTCAGTAGGCAGCTTCTGGGGAGGTGGGGGTCAGCTGTTCGGTGCCACCCTGGAGGGAATAATGGGACCAGAGAAAAAAGGAACAGCTAGAGGAGGCAGATTTGTATCCAACAGGAGGAAGAACTACAGTGATCGTGGGCTGTGCAGAATCAGGACGGGCTCAGAGCTTAGGGTGGGGCACTGCACAAGTCTGTGCAGACAGAGTCAGGAAAAATGCAGGTTCAGTCCAGGGCAAGGTGAGTATCACACGGTAGTCTCATCTAGGTGAACTCCACATTCATTAATATCCCTAAGGCTTTACCTTTGTATCATCTATTTATGCATATGCATGCATCTCTTATATATACTCAAATATGTCTATCTATATATGCATATAGTGTGTGTATATGTATGTATTTAATAATCTTAAATAATTTTAATTTTTAAATAACCTCCTTTCTGTGCTTCATGCCCAGCAGAGAGCCCAATTCAGGTCTTGAATTCATGACCCTGTGATCAAGACCTGACCTGAGTTGAATTGGAAGCTTAACTGACTAAGCCACCCAGGCACCCAGTGCATATAAATATACATATTTATACATGATTTTAACCCATGCATATATTTTATGTTTATATATAAGTATAAATAAAATATGCAAACATTATTTATGTTATATATCACATGTGCACAAAGTTATATAGTTATAATATGTACCAATCCACATGAAAGCTCCCACTGCATGATTCTGAATAATTGAGAGGTGGGTTTTTTTTTCCTGACTTAAAATATTATCAGAAAAATATTGCTTAAGCACGACCTGAGGGTCTTTTACCGTGTGCTGGATATAGGTACACGTACACTTGTGTATATTTGCAAAGAGACTGATTATGGGCTAGGCAGGGAAAGTGCAATAATTTTCTTGTCATCCTTTCTTTTTTTCTCATGCCTACATAATTCTCTCCTTCTCCACGTTCCCATGTTTAACAAGCCCAAGTATTGCAAAATATTATTTCTTCCACAATCTTAGCTTTAACTGAGTAAAAGCCTGCATTCTTTGACTTCGTAACAAAGCCAATACAAATCTTTTTTCCTTTTCTTCTACTGAGAGAAAAACAATTTGGGGTGTCATTTCTAAAAACATCTAACGAAGGATTCCCTTGAAGAAAGGTACCAGCTTCGTTTTCCAGAATCAAAGGGGGGATTACAAGGTCTTCCACCTCCAGGACAAACCTGTCTGAAGAAGACAGTCAAGCTGACTTCAGAGCTCAATTCTGACATCCTATAACCAAAGGAGAGTCATTCTCTCCTGCGGGAGCTTGAGAACGTAAATCGTCAGCCAGGGGAGTGAATGCAGCCACCTGTACCCATTAAACTCCTCCTTGGTAGTTTATTAAGGCGGGGGGTGGTACAAGTCCCCCACCTCATCAGCCTTCTTCTGTCACATTGGGAGTCACCAAAAGAATGTAAATCTCCATTTGAAACCACAAAGTCCCACAAAAGGAATGCACATTTACCACCTTACCCTACATTCCTCTACTAGGTCTATTTTCTCCCATATTATTCATAAGAGAAACTATACCTTCCCTAAGCAGTTGCTGAAAATCAGTGCAAAAATTTTGTGAATGACAACAGTCTAAGGCCACGCAAGACCCAGCAAATAGGACCCTACATTCAACGCCGCTCAACTTTAATGAGGCACCTGAAAGAGAAAACTAGCCTGGAAACGCCGCGTTTCCCCCCAAACAATACTGACAATGACCCCAGCAGCAAGCGGAGCTGATAAAGAGAGAAGAACGTCATCCCTGACAGAGGTGGGTCCTGAGGCTGGTTGGAACAGCAGAGGGGCAAGTGTCCGGAGTGGATGGCCCTGCCCATGGTGCCGCGCACAGAGTCGTGCCTCTTCCGGGGCCAAAGGGGCCAAACAGCATCAGCTGTCAGGAGCCCCCGAAGAATGATGTCATCGGCAGGCAGATTCCCGACTGCTCGCTCAGAGATGGGAGGCGAGCCCCATTTTTAATTCAGCCTCCACCTCCCCAGCTGCACCCACAGCAGCACTAGCCAGATCGCCGTGGCCACAGAGCAGGTGCAGGGGAGGACAAAGAGCTGTGCTGGGGGCAGAACGCGTCAACTGGTGCAGAGTCTTGTCCCTGTCAGGGAGCAGAATGCAAAAGGTCTCTACGGTCAGGCTGGAAACACTGCCAACGGCGCCTAATTCTTCCCTCAGTTTGAAGCAGGGCATGAGACAGGCATGTCTTCCATTAGGATGGGAAAGTGCCACCACGATCACGGTGAAATGAGCTAAGGGGGAGCTAATGTCCGTGATCGCTCTTGTTGTGTTTCGAGCATCATCATCTGATCTCATTATTGGCCAACACTGATTTTTAAAAACTCATGAAAAGGCATGTGAAAGCCTGATGCTCCTCAGTCACCTTGACCTCTTACGGTGTTGACTGTCGCTCTCTACTCATTGGAGCCCTCCAAACCCATGTTTCAAAGTCCCTGTGGTCCGAATCCAGAATGGTGGTCCAGAGGCTGTCAACCAAACCTCACTCTCCAAAAGCCCTTCCCAAGCCATGACTACCGCAGGCTCTCTGTCTCAGCCTCTCGGTCACCCAGGCGAGGACTTCTGGAGTCGCCTCGGGTCCTTACCCACCCTCACTTTCCAAATCCATTTGTCCTTTTACTTCTCATCAATGTAACTAGTTCTCATTCTCTCTCTTAAATTAAGCCCTCAATAACCTCACGCCCTTCCTAATTGTTAAATAATCTTCTTTCTTAACTTTTCAAGGAGCTTTCTTCTTGGGTTCATTGCCTTGATTTCCTTCCCCTCCACCGTGGCCTCCCACTGCAATGCTGATTGCTTTTCTAAGGCCCACTACAGGGCTGCACTGGAATCCAAAGACGTGTATTTGAATCCCAAATACATTACTGGACAGCTTTGAGCAAGCCTCCCGCACGCTCTTAATTCCGCTTCTCTGCTCATGCTTTATGTACATTACAGAGTCACTGTGAGCATTAATTAAGGTTACACATATGAAAGTGTTTGTAAACTATAAAGTTTTATATAAATATAAATAGAAGGTGACATTTTTATGTAGCAGCCAATTAACTTTCCTGGCAGTGCTGGTCCCTAGCAATTAAAACACTCAATTAGGCACTGTTCAAGTTCAATGTGGCACCTAAAATGAGGAAGAAAAAGCTTTGAAATGTGTTAAATATAACCCTGCTTGTTAAATTGAAATGAAGTGAAGGGATTTTGACTTTCATTTCTCCCTACATGCTCGAAAGCAGCACAATGGTGCTTCGAGTTGGTTAATATAATTCAGAACTGCTTACGTTTTAGGTATTATCAATAGTTAACGTGGTGTTTAAATCGATCTTTGAAGTTTGTTTTTTTTTTCAAAGTTGTAAGTCAATGCTACAAAATAAGCAAAGGGCCAAGACTATTAGCAAAAAGGACATGGCTGGAAAATAATATTGCTTCCAAATGTTGTTGAAATAAACGCACAGAGACGCGCACCCCCCTCCCCCCCACACAATGCTTTCAGTGTTTAAAAAAAAAAAGAACCTCCTGGAAACAAGAAAGAAATGGTGTGCCCCCCCCAAGTTTGTGGCATTATTGACAGCAATGAGTGTGCCCACTTTCCAAGGAAGCCGACGTGTGAGGGATCACACTTGTTCTTCTGAAATTATCCGAATAAAATATTCACTGTGCAGTCTAACCAGAAAGGTAATCGAGCTGTTATTTATATAAATAAAATAAGAAAAGACTGTCTTTCAATCCTGATTCACAAAGCAAAAAAAATGTCTTTTCCTATCATTCAGTTGATTTCATATCTCTTCCCTTATCATAACCTTTATCTTAATTGAAATCAGTAAAGGTTATTAATTTTTTAAAAGCATTGATAGACCACAATCCCGGCCACTGGAGTGTGACTTAATTTACATATTTCATTTCAAAACATTTTAAAATCCAAATGTAAATGTTCAGAAGTCAATTCGGTTACAACCTTTCTAATAACATCTGAGGAAAGGCTAAAATTGCTCATGGTGTATAATTACTACTATATATTGAAAGTTAGAAGTCATCTGAAGCAACAAATGCAAGCAGTGTCTTAAACTGAATTACTCTAAATATTTTTGCTGCAGTGCAATGCAGGTAACTGTGACCAATGAATAAAAAAATGAAAGGGGATGTCAGGTGATACATAGAAACCCAGAATGTATTATTTTTCATCTGGGAAGTCCCACACAGACATACGCCGGCTTATCCTTGTACACCCAGCCTGCAATTTCCTCCTTTGGTGTCTACAGTTTGATCTGTCAACACAGAAGAGATGAAATTAAATAAAAGTAAAGGGGATGTGCTGGAGTACTGATAGCCGACAACTGTATTTAGTTCACAAGATGCTCCTCTTAAAACATGCTTTGAAGCAACGACTAACCAAAAGTCTATACTCTCTCCTCTGCCAAGACATCTGCGCGAAAGGCTATACACATCCAAAGAACACCAACTCAACACCTCTTTGAGCAAGTTCAGTAGTCCAGGCTTCTTGGCAAACCCACTGTTAAGGTTTTTCCCATCAAATGTTTGTTAGTGTGTGATAGTCTCATATGGTGGGCTCCATGGAGAGAGATATAACCTGTCATCCAGAAGGCTACCATCAGAGACTGCCGGGGACGTCTCCTGCTTTGTTCATTTGTCTATTGTAGGTTTCATCAAGACCTGCTTGGTTTCAACGTCATCCCGCATCTAGGGGGTTTTCTGCTTTCTTCGTCCCCTTGTCCGTCTGACTTCCTGCGGCACCTGATGTCTTCCTTCCACCTGGCCCCTTCCCCCATGCTTTCTATCAATGGTCTTTACTTGGCGTTTGCTGCCTAACATTATTCTTCTGGCCCCTGGGGCTCATTTCCTTTAGGGAGAATTCTTAGCTATTGGACAGAACTTATTTTCTGAGGTGTTGACCTGCTTGGGGGCCTTTGTTTACCGAGCACATTTTACTAAGTAAAGTGAATACACATTCAGAAGTCATGATCAGCTCTGTTCGTGTTTTAATTCACTATCTTGAGACAGCTTGCAATGTCTGTTGCTTTCATGTCCCTCTTTCTTTAGATAAGTGCAACCTTCTTCCTGGTGTGGAGGTGTGGGGGTAAGTGGGCAGCCTGTCCAGGCATCCCATAGGTCTGCTCACAGTGACTGGTCCAGGAATGGGTGGTGGCCTATTCCTGGGAAGGAGCCAGAATCCCTCCCTACAAGTTTCCTATGTGGAACCATTGGGGAAAGGGCATGTGAGCCCAGGGACACTCAGGGCCAGTTTTCTTGCCGAATGGAAGGGCTGCTCAGAGGGAACAAAGCCGATGTGTAGAGGGAAACACCAAAGAATCAGAAGCTTCAGATGGTAATTAAAGGTCTAGACCAGGCCTCCCCCAAGGCCTACATTCTCTCTGTCCCTCCCAAAGTTTAGTTCAACACAACCTTGACCTCCACCCCTACCTCCCCTATACACTGTAGTAGTTGCTATTAAACCAGTCTGATTTGAGCTCCTACGCTTTGCAATCGATAGGATCATGGTTGATACACTGATCTGTCCTCATTGAGGAAATTTAAAGATACAGATTTAAATTTCAAACAGTTCTTGTATGAATCTCCATCAGACTTTAGCTTCAGATATTTGGTGAACAGGTTTTACTGTGAGTCTAACTAAGGGATTGATAAATCTGTCTATATGAGTGAAAATCTTCAGTGAGGTACACAGTCTCCTGATGGTCACATGTAGGCCTGTGTCTTACGCATTATTAATTTACCGATGTCTCCAAATCTACTGCTTAAGATTCCACTGTCCTAAATTCCACTCTTATCTATCCAACTGTCTATTTAGTGGATCCACTTAATGTTTCAAGCTCAGTACATCCAAAAGTAGACTCCTGATTTCTTCCCTTAAATTGCTTCACCGCATCTTCTCTTGGCTCAACTCACAGAAGCACTAGTCTTTCCATCGCTCAGGCCCAGATTTTATCCTCTTACACCTGCATCCGATCCATCAGGGAATCCCATGGAGGAGACCTTCAAAATATATCCAGAATCTGTCTTCTCCTCACCCCCTCTCTGTCCCTTCTGGGCTTCAGCCTTTTCTCAGCAATAGAAGTCAGGCATAGCCTTTTACAACCCAGGCCAGGTGACATCTCTGTTTAATCTGACATCTCTGATCACCCCTCCATCTCACTCAAAGGAAAAACTCAAACCCTCCGAGCCCAGCCCTAGTCCTACATGAGAGGACCCTGCTAATTCGGACCATGCCTCTACCCTGTGTCCACTTTGTTCCTGCCATATTGCCTCTCTACTAGTTCTCTAGGTTGCCAGGCCCACCCCTGACTATTTGTGTTCCCTCTGCCTAGAATGCTCTTTGTCCCGGGTATATGTTTGGCTATCTTGCCCACCTCCGTGTCCTTGATCAGATGTCAGTTTCTCAGAGAAGCCTTCCCCAACCTCCCTGTAGCAGTGCAGATCCCAAATCCCTTCAACTTCCCCACCCACTGACAGCTATTTATCACCAGGCAACTATAATGAAATATTGCACAAAATAATATGTTCCTTCTTTCATTTGACAATCCTCGCCAAGAACCTGAAAATGATTATTCTACATAATATATCCTTAGAAGAAAAGAAATTCTTGAAACCCAAACTATCTGATTTGTTTTCTAAAATGATCGATACTTTGGTTATTAAGAGCCAATAAATTCTCCTTTTGGGTATAAGCCAGTTTGAGTCAGTTTCTGTCACATAAAATTAAAAGGATAAAGATTAATACATTGATTTCTGCTGGTCGAGAACATTTTAAGAATATAAGTGAATAATTCAAATGGTCTTTGTTTGAATTTATGTTCTCTAAAAACCTGACATTAAAATATCTGTATCCATTTATCTAATGGTCACACTCCTGGCAATTTTTCCTGAAATAAATCATCTTACAAGTAGATAAAGGCCAATGCATAGAGAAGGGCATTTGACACATCATTCAAAATGGTTAAATATTAGAAATAAATGAAATATTTATTTAAGAGTCTCTTATGGTTTGCTTTCTTCTCTAGGTTCTCTATCTTATTTTTCCTTTCCTTCCTTCCCTATGATAATGTGTTGTGTTTCCTAAATTCCAAATATGAATGAAATAATACGATATTTGTCTTTTCCTGCCTGACCTATTTCCCTCGGCCTAATACACCCTAGTTCTATCCACATTGTTGCAAATAGCAAGATTTCATTCTTTTTGACTGCTGATGCACTGGGTGTTATGTGTAAGTGATAAACACTGGGTACCACTCCTGAAACCAACACTACACTGTATGTTAACTAACTTGAATTTAAATAAATAAATTAAAAAAGAAGCTTATATTCTGGTGGCAGCTAATTTAGAAAGAAAGAAAGAAAGAAAGAAAGAAAGAAAGAAAGAAAGAAAGAAAGAAAGAAGGAAAGAAAGAAAGAAAGAGAAAAAGAAAGAAAGAAAAGAAAGAAAGAAAGAGAAAGAAAGAAAGAAAAGAAAGAAAGAAATATTTAGCACCAAGATATTTTCCAAATGTAATCTGAAGACCTCTGGGGATCCCTGAGAACATTTTAGGGAGATGGCAAAAAGATAATCATTTTCACTGTAACACTAAGGTAATATTCACCTTTCTCATTGGGGTGACATTTGCATAGATACACAAAAGTAACGGTGGGTAAGACTGCTGGGGCCTTCACACAAATCATGGCAGTGACACCAAAATGTACTAGCTGTCACTGTGTTGTTTACCACCACACAGTCCCAATTTTTGTCAAAAGCAGTTTCTAAGGACACTTTATGGAGCCATAAAAATAATAAGCCCATGACATTTCCAGAGTTCTATGCTCTGTGTAACAAAATGGGGAAAACGCACAAAGCACTTGATCTGTCTGCTGAGCAGGAAGGTTGTCTTGAAGCAAAGTACTTGTGCACTTGTCTGAGTTACAAGCTCAACTAGCCACTCTTTTCATGGAATTCCATTGTTTCCACAGAGAATGGCTGCCTAAGAGCTATAGCTATTCAGGCTTGGGTAACTAGCAGACATTTTCCTAGAAAAAAAAGAAATAAGCCTGTCACTCCTATGATCACAACTGAGTGTATTTGCTGCAAACAATGAAATTGAAACTTTCAAGCAAAAGAATAGACTTTTGTAAGACTTGTATCTGTCACTATGAACCCGACAGCTTCCCAATACTGAAATACTTTTCTGATGAAACCATGGTGATATTCTGACATTATTATAAATTGTGTCAATGTTTCAAAAATCTACCTAACTCAGCAAACCAATAATTTCCAAATGATCAACTTACTATGTTACAAAACAATGTGTGGGTAAGACATTCATTCAGATAGAAAATGAATTTTAAGACAGCAAAGCACCAAACATTCATTGATCTAGCTTCTAATTCTCCAATGCAGCTAATATTTAAGATACTGACATGTTTTAATTCTCTACATTGTATTATACTTTCTGGTTTATTTGCTTGTTTTGTTTGTTTACTGTTTGTCTCTCGTGATTGGAAGGAGAGTTCAACAGGGGAAGAAACTTGTCTACCTTCTTCATCACTGTTTCCCTCAGTGCCTGGAGTAGAGCCCAGCATCAAGCAGATGTTTCAGGAATGGCAGTTGGAAGAAATAAATTCAACTACAAAATGAAGTTTTCTGCAGCTATCACAGTCTGGTTTACCAAGAAATTCTAATGATATGAGAAAAGTCTTAAGATATGTGGCTATTTTTAAAAGATTCAAAATTATTAATGTGAAATTATACCTAATATATGTTACATATTATATAACATATATGATATATTACATAGATTATATGTGTGCATGCACATCTGTGTGTGTGTGTGTGTGTGTGTGTGTGTGTGTGTGTGTGTATTTATAGGTGTCCTGGAAAGGTAAACTAACAAGGTTTATAGGGGAAAAAGGTTGGGGAAGGCCATGGAAAACTTTGTTCATCCCCCAAAGCTCATCCTGGTGAACCAAGATGTAAAGAATCATTTAAAAATCAAGGAATTTTTCTGTGGAGCTCATTAATCATATAATTCCTATGTTGTTGTTTTGACCTGATCATCTATTCAACATGAGAAGTCTGTTTGAAGTCTTGATCTGTTACAGAAAACCTCTTCTGGTAGGATTCTGCAAGAACGTCCTTTCAGGATTTTTTAGGAAAACAAAGATTCAGATAGTTCTCAACTTAGGATGGTTCAACTTATGATTTTTCCACTTCACAATGGTGTAGAAGACGAGTGCATCCAGTAGAAACTGTACTTTGAATTTTGAACCTACTTCCCCGCCCCCACCCCCCCACCACCCAGAGCTGGTGCTATGCAGTAGATACCCTCACGTTGATGCTAGACGACTCCCAGTCAGCCAGCAGTCACAGGGGTAAACAACCCAAACGGACAACCATACTTCACCCACACAACCTTTCTGTTCTTCACTTTCTGTACCGTATTCAATACATTACAGGATATAGCCAACATTTTATTATAAAGTCAGATTTGCATTGCATGATTTTTGCCCAACTGCAGACGAATGTTACTGTTCTGAGCATGTTTCAGGTAGGCTAGGCTAAGCTACGAGGTTTGGTAGTGAGATATATTGAATATATTTTTGGCTTACTACATTTTCAACTTACAATGAGCTTATTGGGACGTAACCCCATCGTAAGTGGAGGAAGATCTATATGTGTTTTAAAATGATCTGTCGGACAACTAGGTAACGAAGCCAATGATCTCTCTCTCTCTCTCTCTCTCTCTTCTTGTGGTAATACTGACAACACATGTCCTCTGGAAAACCAAACCAAAAATTCCACATGAAAAGAAAATCATATCAACCACAGCTCTTGATGCAGGAGTGGATGCATCGAGGAGTCAAGAGATCAGAACATGTGAGGTACTCTATCCTTCCTGTTTTTGGAACTGTCCTACTGTAAACATGCAGCTTCTAAGATCCCCCCTGTTCTTCATTATCCCTCTGGTGAAAGAGCTGAGTAAGGGCAAGACGTGTGGGGACAGGGAGAACAGCCTTACCTTTGACCGTCACGTGGACACTCTGGCTGGTGGAGAGCTGCGGTTGAACCAGCACGTTGCACGTGTACTCTCCCTCATCCACTTCCTTTTGCACATCTGAGAGTTTTAGAGTGCCGTTGTTCTCAAATGCCACTTGGCGGTGGTTGAAAGGAAGCAGATTAGAGTTCTTGTACCATTTGATGGAGTAATACGGATAGCCAATCACACGGCAGTGGATGTACGTGTCCCGTCCTGCGATGGCCGTGATATTTTTCATTGGCCGAATGCTTGCAGGCCCTAGAGAGACACAAAGGGACTCTTGAAAATAATTTAAGGGTACATCTCATGTGTGGAAACGGGCACACTTTTCCTTGAGTAAAAGAAAAACAATGTAGATTATTTTCATGTGAAAAATATCTTTTTCAACTTTTCTATTACACGATCTTCTCTGCATTTGGATTCTTCTACTGAGCAGTCCTTTTTCCTTTTCGTTTCATTACTTTCAAATGGATCGAAGGAGTGTTAAATACTCTAAGTATCAACTACTTCTATGAAAACGTGTTGAATTACAAGAGAAGAGGCAATTTCTTCAACAAGAAGTAATTAGTCCGCCCTGAACAATCATGCCGTTTTTTGTGAAAACACTGGGAGCAATTCAATTTTCAAACTCTCTCTATGACGTAGGTTTATCAAGATGGAGGTTATGCCATGGTGCACTATGAATGTAAGTTAAAATACCAGGTACATGGAGCTTTACCATGAATGTGGAAGAACAGAAGAGGAGGAGGAAGGAAAAGAGCGTGCAGAGCATAAACCGGGAAAGAAAAGATCAAGCGGACAAATCGAAGAGTAACAAAGAGAACAAGCTGACTGAAAAGAACAAAATGCCACTTCCCACATGAACCCAATCTGGGCCATTCTGGAGCCGAAAGGAGAGGGTAGGAAATGGGAAGCAACGGCGAATCTGTTTTCGGCATTCCGAGACTCAGCTCAGGGCATGCAGAAACCTTCTTCTCCACTACAGTGAGTTAGATGTGTTTTTTTTTTTTGTTTTTTGTTGTTTTTTTTGTTTTGTTTTTTGTTTTTTGTTTTTTTTGAGGAGCTGATTTGACAAGCACCTCTTACGTTTATTCGAGCCTGGTACAGGACGACTCCCGCCGAATTGTTGGCAGTGCAGCGGTAGACTCCCCCATCCCGGACCTGAGAGCTGGAGATGTTCAGGTAGCTGACCACGTTTCCCTCCGACGTGATCATCTGGCTGATGCGGTGACTGCCACCCTTGAGGATCGGGTCGTCGTCCAGGGTCCACGTGATGGTGGGCAACGGAGTTCCCTTGACGTTGCACATGAGGGAGACTGGTTCTGCTGGACTCACCACTTTTTCACTAAAGGCAGAAATAATTTTGGGAGTTCCGTCTGCAGGAAGACAAAGGATGGAAGGAAGTGGCACGTACAAATAATTAAACGACCTCCAAGTACATTTGTGTAATGGTTAGGAGATAGACATGCTGGTCATTGAACACTACAGGCAAGTCTGGTTTTATGGCTAGAGCTAAATTCCAAGCAGAGCAAGATTTCATTTTCAAAATAGGCAAACAGTGTTAGTAACCTTTAATAAATTACTTCTATATATTTCCTGACTGTCCTAAGAAGAACAATCATGCAACCCAGATGCTCAAGTTACACAACGTCAGCTCCCAAGAAGTCCACAATCTAGAACTGTTAGGTCCCTATTACATGTTATAAACACAGAGGAAACCCACCCCTCCAAATGGTCACTTTAGCCTTCTACTTCTGAGATAATTAGGGCTTATGGCCCAGGGACTTGTTCAGAGGAGTAAAGGAAAGACTGACAGATGGATAGGTTCACCTTATTTATTTTCTCATAAAAAATCATCCTTTATAGTTTTAATGATAAGTGGGAAATCCGTGTAAATGTCATGGAAACTCTGAGAGTGGGATCAAAGCCAAATAAACTTTGAGTCTTCCAGTGTGTAATAAATATCTCTGTAAGTGTCTTAAGTTGGTGGCTGTACAAATTTATCATCCAACATGGGACAGTTTTGAGAACAAAACAGATACCAGAAGTAATTATGCCAGGGAGGCAGGCACAGCCTCAGACTGTCCCAGGCAAAGTAAGATCTAGGTCTTAGGGAGTTTTCCACAGGAATTTCCAATATTTTCAACAAAGACAACATTTTCATACTCCATTGTCTTTCCATCATATATATGAACCATTTCCCTCATACTGTATGGTAGCAATCATAAATGCATGCATATATATGCATACATATTCACATATATGTATATATATATATATTTACACACACACACATACACACACACACACACACACACACACATTCACTGCTGACAAATCGGAAAGCAAACAAATGGAGGAAACACACCTGAAGCTAGCTCACAATTCCATCACAGAAAGATAACTGTTAACACTTACAAGTACCCCTGAAGAGTTTCTCTTTCTGCCCTCCCCCCTCCCCGCCCCACCCACTCCTCCTCTCTGGAAACCTGGAAGCCTATTTCTGTGGCCAGAGGGACCAGCCATGTAGGGTTCTCCTGATGGGGGTGCTTTGCTGAGCCCTCTACCATCTTTCCTCTTGCAAATTCCTGAATGTCAATTTCATTCCAACTCCTGGGTGACTGGAGAAGGCCCTTGAGTATGTTTTTTCCCCACATGCAACCACAGTGGAGTATTGCAGTGTTCTTGAATTGCAAGCATCTTGCTTTAGTATCAAAGACGAAAAAAAGGGCTTCATAATATTAAAGTAAAGAACCTGTGTTTTTACCCTTAGGACACCACACACTCTGCTTCATCATGCTCTGCCTTTATTTACGGAGAAGTGAGACGTCACCATGATTGTTATTCTTTGTACGTAATCGGCTGTCGATGCTGAGGAATGTTATTTTATTTAATCTTACAATTCAACTTTTTTTTTTGAATGTGCAGAGCTGTATATTTCTTTGCACTGATTTTTACACTATGCACTGAAAACGTGTCTTTTTAAAAAATCTGTTTTGTAACTGTTTTCTTCAGTTACACCTTTTTTTTTGTAGATATAGTTTACATACAGTGACACATACAGATCTTAAGTGTACAAGCAGAATGTTTTGTTAAATATGTACACTGTGTAACCACCCAAATGACTGCAACATAAAGCATTTCAGGACCCCACGACTTGCCCAGGGTTCCTTTCAACCAATCCCCTCTCACCAGAGGGAATCACTGTCCTGACTTCTTTCAACGTGACTTTGTTTGCCTCTTCTTGAACTTCAAATCCATATAATCCTAGAGTGTGGGTTCTCTATCCTGCAAACATTCTACTATTACCATAGGCCAGGCAGTGAAATTAAGAAATGAAACTTTGGAAGTGTTCTATCACCTAACACACAGTCCATATGGAAAGTCCGTCTGCCGACCAACAATGTCCCTCCCAGCTCTCTCCCCCAGCCCAACCAGTACCACACATCCCATTTATCTGTCATGCTTCCTTAGCGTGCATCCTTCAATCTGGATCATTCTTTGGTCTCTTCTGTCATTTTTGGCTTTAACATTTTGAAGAATTACTCCATAGCCAGTTGTTCACACTGGTTTTTTTTTTTGTTGTTTGTTTTGTCATGATTAGACGCAGGTTGTGCATTTTTGGCAAGGGTAGCATGGAAATAATGTTGCCTTTATGTGCCTTTTGGCCATTTGCGTATCTCCTTTTGTGAAATATCTACTCAAATCTTTTGTCCGTGGTTATGTTAGACTACGTTTTATTGATTTGTAGGAGTTCTTTATGTATGTTGAAAACAAGTATTTATCATGTATCTTATAATGGTCAAATATACTTGTCAGATATATTAGTTACATAAAATGTGTGCCAGACATTATATATATTATAGATGTGTGTTTTTGCATATGTAAAATGTTTTCTTTCAGTTTGTAGTTGCCTTTTATTTTCTTAATGGTGTATTTGACTTTTACTGCTTTCTTTATCCTAAGAATTCTACCTACCATTCAGATGATGAATAATTCTTCTATGTTTCCTTTTAGAGACTTCATAGTTTGGGATTTTACACCCCAGTCTATATTTTAGAGCAAATTAAATCTGTGTAAGGTATAAGGTGTGAGATAGGGATTGATATTCATTTTTTGTTGTTGTTGTTATTACATTCATTGTGTAGTACTGTTTGTCAAAAAGACTTTCCTTTACCTTTGGAATATTGTGGACTCTCTTGCAAATTAATTTATCATATATGTGTGTGGGCATATTCTAGACCATCCAGTATGTTCTACTGAGTTATGTATCTGTATTGTTTAATGTAGCTAGTATGAGTCCTCCAACTTTATTCTTTTGTAAAGATTGCACAATTCTCAGTCCTTTAACTTTCTCATGCATGTCTTTTAAATCAACTTAGACTATAGGACTTCCATTTTTCTTTATTTTTTAAATGCTTATTTATTTATTTTGAGAGAGGAAGAAAGCAAGAGATGGGGCGGGGGGTAGACAGAGAGGGAGAGAGAGAATCCCAAGCAGGCTTCATGCTCAGTGCAGAGCTCAACATGGGGCTCGAGCTCACGACTGCAAGATCATGCCTTGAGCCGATATAAAGAGTTGTACACTTAACCAACTGAGCCACCTAGGTGTCCCCGGACCTTCACTTTTCTACGCTGTTGGGGTTTTTATTAGGATTACATTGATTATCTTACAGAGGACTGCTACCTTAAAAATATTTAGCTTTTTAGTCCTTAAATATGGTATACTTTCCAGTTTTTTAGGTCATCACAATTCTATATTAGCAATGTATAGTTGTATAGTTTCACATGTTGAAATCTTTCCCATCTGTTGTTAAATTTATTCCCAAGTATCTTTTGTGTTATCCTAATATAAATGGAAATTTTAAAATATTATTTTCTAATTGTTGGTTTCTACTATATAAAGACAAAAAAAATTGTGTTTTTGGGGTGCCTGGGTGGCGCAGTCGGTTAAGCGTCCGACTTCAGCCAGGTCACGATCTCGCGGTCCGTGAGTTCGAGCCCCGCGTCAGGCTCTGGGCTGATGGCTCGGAGCCTGGAGCCTGTTTCTGATTCTGTGTCTCCCTCTCTCTCTGCCCCTCCCCCGTTCATGCTCTGTCTCTCTCTGTCTCAAAAGTAAATAAACATTAAAAAAAAAATTAAAAAAAAAATTGTGTTTTTGTATCTTGAGTTTCTAAACTTATCTGGGAATTGTTTTATAGATTACTTGGAATTTTCTATGTAAACAACAAGGTCTGTGATTAAAGACAGTTGAGACTTTTCCTTTCCAAATTTTATGCATTTTACTTATTATTCATGCCTACCTAGGACTTCTGGAACAGTGTTGAATAGAAGACGTATTTGTGAACATCCTCAGTCCCAATGTTAAAGGAAAAATATTTAGTCCTCAACCATTAAGTATGAATAAATAAATCATTTAAGTAAATAAATTCATAAATGCCATTAGGTCAAAGAAGTTCCTTACATTTCTAGTTTCCTGAGAATTTTTTATTCTGAATGGATGCTGAATCCTGTCAAATGGTGTTTTCTGAATATACTGAAGTCATCAATTGGGTTTTCTCCTATATTCTATTAATATGATGCCTTATACATACATAAATTTTGATTTTATGTTTTGCCAATCGTATGCTTATGGGATAAATTCGAACTCAGTTTTATATTGATATAGATACAGATATACATATTTGTGTGCGTATATATACATGTATATACACACACTACATATATATATATACACACACATATGTAGAGATATATACACATAAATATTCATATGTCTAATATATGTGTGTGTGCATCTATATAACTTTGATTTCACGTATTAAAAGTGAAAATTACGTTACTTCATGTGAAATGTAAAAACCCTAGCACAAATAATTTCATTTATATTCTGTGCTTTGTGTTATTACATCTATTTATAACTAAACTCTATAAAACAGTGTTATAATTTTATAATTTGGCAATTATTATTTAAAGACATTAAAAGAGAAAAAAAATTCTGAACGCTTACTAACATATTTCCTGCCTTTTCTAATGGGCTTTATGCCTATAGATCTGAATTTCCATTTTAGGTCATTTCCTTTTTGCCTTCAGTGACTTCATGTGTCAAAACTTCTGCTATCACATTCTTCCAGCTTTGGTTTATTGAAAATATCTACTTTCCCTGTTTTTTAAAGACTATTCTTCACAGATATAGGAACCTAGGTCAACAGGGATTTTTTTTTTTATCCTTGTCAACATTTCAAAGATGTTGTTCCACTGTCTTCTGTCCTCCAAAATATCTGATGAGAAGTCATCCATCATTTGTACTGATATCTCCCTTTACTTAAGATTTCTCCTCTCTCAGGGGTGCCTGGGTGGCTCAGTCAGTTGAGCGTCCGACTTCAGCTCAGGTCATGATCTCTCAGTCTGTGAGTTCAAGCCCCACATCGGGTTCTGTGCAGACAGCTCGGAGCCTGGTGCCTGCTTCAGATTCTGTGTCTCCCTCTCTCTCTCTGCCCCTCCCCTGTTCATGCTGTCTCTCTCACTCTCAAAAATGAATAAATGTTTAAAAAAATTAAAAAAAGAAAAGAGTTCTCCTCTCTCAGATTTATAAGATTTTTTTATTTATCTTTGGTTTTCAGCAACAGGACTCTTTATAATGTGTCTGCATGTGATTATATTTATACTTGAGATTTACTGATTTTTGGCTCTGTAACTTTAATACCAAAATTGGGAAAACTGTCACCATTATTTCTTCAAATATTTTTTTCTTCCCCAGTCTCAATCTTCTGTTTTTCTGGACTTCTAATTATATGGAGATCAGACCATCTAATGAATGTCCCATGTCATTGAGACGCTGCTCACTTCCTTTGCAGATTTCTTTCTCTCTGTGCTTCAAACAGGATAATGTATTCTAGTTTATCTTCAAATTCACTGATCCTTTCTTCCTTCTCCAATCTTCCATTAAAGCCAATACACTGAATTTTTATATTTCTACTGGTTCCTTTTTATAGTTTTCATTTTCTCTTCTGGTCTTTCCCAGATAATTATTCATTACGCCCGTATTTTCCTTATTGAACATATTTTATTTATTTGTTTGTTTGTTTATTTAAGATGTTTACTTATTTTGAGAGACAGAGAGGAGACAGAATGAGTGGGGGAGTGGGGGAGAGGGGCAGAGGGAAAGACAGAATCCCAAGCAGGCTCCATGCTGTTAGCACAGAGCTGAACACAGGACTCAGTCCCAGGAACAGTGAGATCACGGCCTGAGCTGAAATCAGGGGTTGGACGCTTAACCGACTGAGCCACCCAGGTGACGCTAAGGTATTGACCATATTTTAAATAGAAGTCTTTAAGTCTTTGTCTAACATTCATCTGGGTTCTCTCAAGGTCCATTTCTACTACCTACTTTCTCTTTGATGTATGTCTAGTTATTTTTATTTTTAATTTTGACTGGGATTATCTTCCACATTTTCCAGTCCGGGTGTCAAGTAAGTTTTTCAGGGAAGTTTATCTTTAGATTTTAGGACTCCCCACTGTTCGGCATTTAAGGAATCCCCTCCTTACTGGAATTTCAACTTATCTTCCTCAACGGCAGGTGATCTGACATGGCAGACTTTTGTCCTTCTGTATGTCAATCCCATAGAACTATATAGCTTTCTGCTTCTCTTCTAGTATTCGAGGTTTCCCCTCCTACCTCACAAAGCCTGGGGACTGTCCTCAGGGGAAAAGCGGTATCAGTGCACATATCACCTAACCCTTTCCTCTTCTTTCATGGGTCAAATCCTTTCCACCCGCTCTTGCGTGTTTCTCCAGTGCCTGCATACAGTTTTGCTTTTCCCCAAGTTCATAATTTTGATCTGCTTCCAGGTTAATCTGATACATGCTATTCTATCGTTTTCTGAAGTAGGACCTGTTCTTTTTCTTTTTTCTTATTCAAGAGAATAAGAATCTCTTGAATCTCTAATGATCAGATCTCAGTTTTAAAACTCCCAGTTTCTTTGGCCTCCTAGAAAATACTCCCAGGTTCTGCGTTTATATCAGTGGTCATTCTCAGCTCACAGTATTGTGAGTTTTTATAATTTACATTAACCTAAAGCTACTTCAATGGGAATAATAGGAGGTTATAGCCAAGGATACTAGTTAGAGTCCATTTTAAGGCAGCTACTAGATATGTATTTATAACTACACTTCGGCTCTTTTTTGCTACATTCGTACTGTCATCTCTCAGAAGAGAAAAAATAAAGTGAAGCTTCTTGTCCTGAATGGAAACTGACACGCGACAAATAAATCCATGAGAATGCTCGCTATGCTCCTCTGCCCCGCCTTTTTTTTTTTTTTTTTTTTTTTATTCAAGTGACAGGCTTTTTTGGAGATGAAAGCAGACATTATTTTCCCAGTGAGACCTGAGTGTCTTTGAAATCCTTCTTGCTGTCACTCTCTGATAACCTGAAATCTTTCGACATCATTACGGATTATCAATATGCTCTTTCGGTTTTCTTAGTCACACGAGATAGTTGCCAAGGTAACTAGGCCTAGACAGGTACTCTGGCCCTCTTCTACAAAGAATCTAAAAATAGGGGCTATGTAAGGACTATAGTGCATCAGCAGCACCAAACTGGCTCTGTACAAATTGATTACTTTCTGTACTTAATTATTACGGGGAACACAGTGTCAGGCATTTAATATGAGTCCCAAGCCTTCTGGTAATTTCGCCTCTGCTTTAAAAAAAAAAAAAACTGTTTGCAAGACAATGCCCGAATCAAAATAAGAATCTCATTGCTAAGCCCGCTTCTTCTTAAAAATAAGCTGAGGTTAAAAAAACAATAACAGAAATATCCCCTAAGAGCATCAAGGCATATTTTAAACTAATGTTCGTACGTAAATATTTTTTCTCTTTAGACTATATGAAAGTCACGTCATTATTTTAATCAATTGACATCAAATGAATTTTAAATTATATGTAAAGACAGAATTTCCAATAAGACACACACACATACACAGACAAAAGCTTGTTCAATTATCCGGTGACAAATGTATGTCTCACTTGAATGTTACCTTGATAGCTTTTTTTCCCTGGCTGATTTATAACCTTGAAGATGTAAGCAGGACAGTAAGAAAAGAAAACAACACACCTGAAACCTACTATAATAACCCGAGGTCATTCCTCACAAATTCTGTTCACCTAAATTGGTGAATATCTGGACCCGATCAGTGACAACTGTGCAAACCAGACGCCATTTTTTTTCTTTCCACCAAGTACGATACTGAAATTGTGCCCAACACTTTGCCCGTAAAATTGTATTTCTCAGCTGGGGGCTGTTATTTCCTTATCTCTCCCCACCCCCAACCCTGGGATATTTGGCAATGTCTGGAGGTATTTTCGGTTGTCACAACGTGGATGCTGCTAGCATCTAGCAGGCAGAGGCCAGAGATGGTGGTAACCACCCTATAGCATCAAATGGCTCTTCCAACAAAGCATCATCGAGAAACTCCAGTCTGGGCTAACACACCGTCAACCAAACTATATGTTCCACGTTTCTGAGGTCTGTAACTTGACCAGTAACTAAAGACATGAGTGGGCGACATTTATGTTACTTAACTTTATGTGAAGTTACTTTTATGACTTCTACCATTTATAACTTTCACCAACACTTGGTCTCTTATTAGCCCGGCGTATCCTGAGAAACCAGGGCCGAGTTAGTAGCTAGCCAGACAGACAGAAATCCTAACACTGGGAGTTATCAGCACTGCTTCATCATTCTTCTGAGTGCTCTGTGTTTGGGTTCTTTTGCAGCTGAACCCTATAACAAGGCCCACTGACCTTCAAGGACCACCTGCACATAGTCTTGAGCGGACAGCTTATCCTTGCGCACAAAGCACTGGTATGCGCCCCCGTCACTTTTGACCATGTGATCCATTATAAGGTTTTCGTGGTTGATCCCTGTGATCCTCACATTTTTTCCAGGGTTGAGGATTTCACCGTTTCGGTACCAGGAGAGTTCCTGGTCCTCACTGCCTGTCACGCTGCAGGACAAGGAAACCTGGCTACCCACGCTGCTTTTAACTTTCCTGGGGCTGATGGTAGCTTTCAGTGGCTCTGGAAATTTTGGTGAGAGAAAAAAAAGAAGGTAAGAACATCACATACATAGACATCATTTCAACAACATCCTGAGCTTCTGACAAGGCAAATGCATCATTGTAAGCAATGCTACACAGTTCTTATGTTCTGGATTATTCCATAGTACGCCATTTTGTTCAGGAGCACCCTCTTTACTCTTTGTTTTTTTTTTTTTTTTCTGGTCTTTTTTCTCTGTGTGGCAAACAGACCAACATTTGGTCAAACTGCTTTCTCACTGGGTAAGTGGGGATTCACCCACTGACAATAAGAAATGCCAAGTTCTGGCCACCAATAAGGACACAGGTATTGGAACATTTAAATCCTATTTGCCTTGTCCCATGGTAGAACTGACGGGTTTCTCTGGACCATTCTCACACAATCATAACACCTGCTCATACCCCCTTTGTGGCTCAACAAGGCCCATAACACACAGCTGTAAGAAAATAGGTTGATATTAGACTTTGTGACCAATGAAACAAAAACAAACCCAATCTTATATAGCAAGTTCATTCACTGAACATCTAATAGAAGCCAAAAGTAGGGTTAATGCTACAGGTAAGACAGAGATGAATTATATTCATGGTGCACCTGGCATGTGCCATAAAATTATTACACTTCTTTTGTACATTATATAAGTCAGTCTCCCCACAGTCCTGCATGTTTTGCCTTATCATATCCATTTTACAGAAGAAGAAGTGGTTGTTCAGAGAGATTAATTAACTGAACCAAATCCACTCAAGCGGTAAATAGCTAAAACCATTTTTTACCCCAATTATTCCTGACACCTCCTGTCACCACACCACGAAGTCTCTGGTTCCAAGAAGTTCGGTCTTTTGGCAGATGAGACAAATACAAGAGTTAATATAGTAGCCAAGAAGTGATATAGGGTCCATCAGAGACATATACCATGTGGAAGGGGATTGGTAGAAAGATCAGGAAATTCCTTAGATATCAACGATGAATAGAGCTGAGGCCAGCTGGAAAGAAAGGGCATTTTGTGAATTAGGGCATGAAGCATAGCCGTTGTCACAAGGAGAGCGTGCCTGTTCACTTTGGACACGACACAGAATCTCTGTAGGAAAATTATGGGAGAAAAATTCCAACGGCAATCTGGAGCAAGATTTCAAAAGGCTTCACGATCTTGCAATGAAGTCAGAGGGGACTAAAGGAAGCATTCAAGAATTTTTTGCAAGTGAGTTTATAGTCAAACGCATTTTTAGGAGAATTGATTGATCATACCGTATTGCACAAACTGGAGTGGGGAAATTGGTCAGTAAGGGGGCACTGCAAATGTCTAGTTGAGGTGCAGTTAAGTCTCAATCTAGGACAGGAGGGGCGTGGGGAGGGTGGCTAAGAAGCACCATGAGCTACAATCTATAGGATATGGCAGGACTTGGACTCAGAAAGGAAAGGCTTAAGGAGGATCCAGGATTTTAAAGCCTGCATTTAGGGGGCTCGGGAGTGGGGAAGACATCTCAAATAAGAAGAGCCATTGACCAGGTAGAGATGGTGGAGAGTTTGTTTTGCGATGCTGCTGTGTTGAAATGCCAGTGGCACATCTGATCTAAAATTGGGAGACATGCTGTCTAACATTCAGGAAGGACGCCAGGCTAAGGCTGCAGATCCAGGCTTGTTCTCAGAGGGGAGGAATCTAGAGCCCTATGAATAAAGAGAGCACCAGAGGAGAAGAGACGGGAGAAGAGAGGGTTTTGGATTTAGAACTCAAGAGAAAGCTTTCTGTCTAGAGAAGAAAGACAGAAGTCATGAAGTCAGAGGGAGTTGGGGAACATTTGAGGGGCACTTCAGGACTTGTCCAGATGTGGCTAAAGAGTTCAAGGGTGAAAACAAAGTACGGTCAGAATTAACACTTTTCCGCAAATAACTTCTAAAGTGTAGATTTTGGGGGTGCCTGGGTGGCGCAGTCGGTTAAGTGTCCGACTTCGGCCAGGTCACGATCTCGCGGTCCGGGAGTTCGAGCCCCGCGTCGGGCTCTGGGCTGATGGCTTGGAGCCTGGAGCCTGTTTCTGATTCTGTGTCTCCCTCTCTCTCTGCCCCTCCCCCGTTCAAGCTCTGTCTCTCTCTGTCCCAAAAATAAATAAACGTTGAAAAAAAAAATTAAAAAAAAAAGTATAGATTTTGATGAGAAAGCAATAAATTAAACACTGAGAGCTCAGCCTGAGATGGTTGGGAGAGGGGGTGTCATTGGGGAGGGCACTGCACTGGGGTTAGAAAGACAGAAAGTTTAGACCTTCAAGTATTTGAAAACCCTCTTCCATGTGGAGGGAGGAGTGTGACCTGTGGTCAGGATAGGGATGGCTTTATACATGGAATAGGAAGAATTTAAATGTAACGGGAGTTGGTCAATTTTCTTTCAAGCAAAAGTATGGGCAATATCACCAGACAGGGTACTTACAATGATTTTGACAATACTCTAAAATATAAACTTATTCAGCAGGAAATGGGGAGCCATGAAAGGTGTTTTAACACAGAGGAGGTTTTGAACCTGTGGGGACACTTCTTCCTTGCCTTCCAGTACTGCATCATTGCATCTGGAAGTTTCTTCAGCTTCAGAAATAGAGCTGTGCGGAACTTATCTTCCATTTCTTCTGAAGCCCAGCCTAAACATGTTTTCATGATATTCTCAGGACTCACCCTGGGCAGCTGGTTCCAAGCAGTCACTGGGATATTTAACATATTCTGTTGGGGTGGTATTGTGCTAGAACAGTCCACACCCAGAGTGACACTGGAACAGGCAGTTGCATTAATAGGCATGGGGTTGGAAAAATCCAGGTCAAGAGAATGCCTCCCTTTCAATGCCAACTCTTATGACTTAGCTTGATCAGTCAGTTCATCAGATAAAAAAATATTTTATCGTATGTAATATATAAAATCATACACTATGAAAAGAATGTTCTAGTGGCATCTCAGAGCCACTTGCTTTGACCAAAGCCCTGCCGCTCAATTGTGGTCATGTGACTCACATTGATCTGGTTTCTGCGTGAGTAAAACGGAGGGTGTTTGACTAGATTAGAGTGCTCCTCTAATCTGTGGTCACACCCCTCCTTCCTCTGGGGTCCGCCTTCAGCATCCTTCTCAAGACAGTCACTACAAACCAATCAGAGATGAAATACACCCACCATATTTGAATTAAATGATATGTAATAATGCATCTAAGTCCAATATTTTGATAATTTAGAGCTCCATATTTCTGTGGATAATAGCCCCATTCAGGAACATAAAGTAGCATCTGAAAGCCAGCCAAGGACACCCAGTGTGATCGGACTACCATCCCTTACAGGGACATCACAAGCCCGCCCCTCTTCCTCCGTCAGTGTTCAGACAGGCTGGCCATCGTTAATTCAACAACTAGGTAATGGGATCTCAGATACATAGTCTGTGGCCTGATGGGAAGCTTGGAGGTTCAGATAAACCTGAATTCCCATCCTAAATCCAAACACCCCAGCTGTGTAATCTTGAGCAATCTGTCTGAGCATTCATTTCCTCATCTGCAAAATGGGGTAATACTGGTCTCAGCAGGACTGTTGTGAGGATTAATGGAAGGCTATAGCAAGAGCCTGGAAGTCATCTTGTATCAAGAGCTCCATCAATGGCAGCCAACATCACTGTTCCAAGCTACCCTCCAACTTACGTTTCACGTACAGGCGGCCTATCACCTTAGCAGTTCCGTATCTGTTGGAAACTTCACACACATAGCTGCCTGAGTCTGAAGGACGAGTGTTCTCAATGAGCAGCCCTGTCACGGTCTTCTGAAACCTTCCAGAAAGTTCCAGGGGCATGTTGTCCTTCAGCCAGCGATAATCTGGCTCAGGATGCCCAAGCGCTTTGCAAGGCAACTCCACACGCTGCCCTGCCATGGCTTTGCGATGATCAAACCCATCCAGTATGGACGGGGCTGAGTTCGCTGGGTCTGAGGAAGAAAGAAAAACTCTTATTAGACACGGTGAATGAGTTGAAGTGGCCATTTAGAATCAGAGGACCTCATGTATAAGTTAAATTCTATATGTCATACTAACTATTGACGACAGATCTTCAAGTTTCTATTAAAGAACAGAAAGAAAAGCCCTATTCATATACATTTCTTCTGCTCAAAATCTTCAGAAGGTGGCAGCAGAAAGGGTTCTACTTTTCATTTCCCACTAAATAATGAAGAACTTTAGAATCAGCAAGCTTCTACCAGAATTGTTGGCCCAGGCCAGAAATTGGATTGTTCTATAACCAGAGGATGTCAGACTTCTCCTTTCCAAAGAACAACAGTAGCAGAAATAGTCGTTTGACATTATGACAGTGTCTAATTCACCTGTTCTCCCAAATGATGTTTAGCTGGTTTTATAAACTCTTGAGCCCAATGAGGAAAGGGACCAAATACTCTCAAGAAGTGGGTCAGTGGAAACCACCCAGCTCAATGTCTAAGCTTGCTTTGAGGAATTGATATTCTCAAGGAATATTATTAAGAATGTAAAAATAGAGATCCCCTTTTGGGTGCCCAAAATAAAAGTCTCCTTGCTCTTTTATTCTTCCTGTTCTGAACTTGCACTGGACCACACCCATGGGTGGTCACACTGGTCTCCGTAAGGATAAAGAACAGATATGGGCTCCTGGTTCCTGAAATCTTCTTATCTTCGCCTTAGTTAGAAAAGCACTGTGCCTATTTCAATGTACCTGAAGTAACCCCCAAAGCAAAGGGCTGGATACCCTCTATTGTATCCAAGAACCATGTGGAATGTCCTCTTGAAGGTGCTGTGATTCCACAGCCACCAGGGACGACCAATAGACCATGGGAAAATGGCAGACCCACTGAGCTGAAGCTGCTTCCCTTACAATCATCAGAGATGAAATCCATGACAAACCCACTGCTCTTCTCACCTCCCTGGAGCTTTATAAGAACAACGTGAATGTTCTC
Source organism: Felis catus (assembly GCF_018350175.1). Classification (NCBI taxonomy): domain Eukaryota; kingdom Metazoa; phylum Chordata; class Mammalia; order Carnivora; family Felidae; genus Felis; species Felis catus. The sequence goes on along the minus strand of NC_058376.1, from coordinate 5,498,973 downwards.
ATGGGATACAATGAGGGACCCTAATGATCTCGTAAAGGATATGTGACTGACCAAGTTTCCAGGACTCTTCTGTGGTTCACCCACCGTAACTGAAAAATTCCATAGCCCATAATTACTTACACTCACATTTCCTACACTGTCTGGGTATGGGCTCCAGAGGGATTATAGACCTAAGAGGCCCACAACAGCAAGGAGTCCTTGCCAGCAGAGGCCTTATTGCTTCAATACCCTCCTGATGGAAGTTACAGACAGATTTGGAAGAGTGCTGAAGAGCAAGTTACTTTCTTATGGACTACAGAGTTATAAAATCTGTTGCTCTGTTTAGGGTGGGATGTAGTGTTGGTGCTGGAGAAGGTGACACAAAGAAGGTGTCACTCCTTTGGTAGGAGGGGTTAGAAGTTTTTCCATAGGAGAAGCTCACAACCCAGGAAACAAGAGGTGTCACTTCTTTTCCTTACTTTCTTTCCTTTTTATTTTCTTTTTTACATTTTTTAATGTTTATTTATTTTTGAGAGACAGAGTGTGAGTGGGGAAGGAGCAGAGAGAGAGAGAGGGAGACACAGAATCCAAAGCAGGCTCCAGGCTCTGAGCTGTCAGCACAGAGCCTCACGTGGGGCTTGAACTCACAAGCTGTGAGATCATGACCTGAGCCGAAGTTGGAGGCTAACCGACTGAGCCACCCAGGCGCCCCAAAAGCTGCCACTTCTAACACTAGTCACAAAAAAGCAATACCCAATTATTTCACTTAAATTTTATAATTCTGAAACTAATCATTGATAGAAATTTTAAGATAGCATTGTATAATTCTAATGACTTTTTAAAAAGAAAGGATGGGAAAATTGGATATCCATTTCAAAAAGAAGAATTTAGAAGTCTTACCTCACAACACCTACAAAAATTAACTCAAAGTGGGTGATAGATCTAAACGTTTGAGCTAAAACAAATCTTCATGACCTTGGGTCTGGCAGAGTTCTTAGATACAACACCAAAAACACCAGGGGCAAAAAAAAATCAATATATTAAACATCATGAAAATTAAAATATTTTATATTTTCCAAGATACCATTAAGAAAACAATAAGGAGCAACCTATTAGAAGAACATATTTGCAAGTAGTATTTCTGATTAAGGACTTATCTCCAAAAAATATAAAGAACCCTGACATCTCTATGATAAGAAGAAACAACTCACTCAAAAAATGGGCAAAAGATTTGAATAGATAAATCACCAAAGGCGACACACAAATGACTAATAAGCACATGGAAAGATGCTCCGTAACATTAGCCACTGGGGAAATACACATTAGAATTATATTTAAAAAAAAAAAAAACTACAGTGTTTCTACTGCTTCATACCCACTAGGATGGCTCTAATAAAAAAACACAAACAAGAACAAGGGCTCAAGTGGAAGTAGAGAAAACACTAGAATCCTCAGGCAGGATTCATAATAGCCAATAAGTGGAAACAACCCAAATGGCCATCAGTGAAGGGATAAATGAGATGTGTATATACATACAATGGACTATTACTTAGCCATAAAAAAGAGTGGCCTACGGATACATCTTACAACACGGATGGACCTTAAAAGATCATGCTACGTGAATGAAGCCTGATATAAAGCCACAATTGTAAGATACAATTTATATGAAATATACAGAAAACACAAATCTGTAGAGACAGGCAGTAGATTACTGGTTGCCCGGAGCTGGAGATGGGAATTAGAATTGACTTCAAATGGGCCCCAGGGATTTTTCTGGGTGGCGGAAATGTTCTAAAATTGGATGACAGCCATGGTTGCACAGCTTTCTGTATTTACTAAAATCACTGAATTGTATAGTTAATGTGGGTGAAGTTTAGAGATGGTAAATTAAATCTCAATAAAACTACAAAAAAGGAGTGGGGCATTTCTTCTGTATATTAAGTATACAATTTAAGCAACCCTTGTGACAGGCTCCTGGAGGGATATTTGCTCATGTATAAAATTAGTACAAACAGCATCGTATTTAATTTTCATCCCCTTGTCTTCAAACTGTATATCTACATTTTAAAAACCAGTTATCGCAAAAATTTGCAAACGCACAAAATTAGAAAAAAATAATATAATGCATCCAACATATTCACCACCCAGACACAAGAGGCAGCAAAAAATTTTTTTTATCATCTATCTGTTTACTTCTTTATAGTCTTTGCTTTTGGTGTTGACACACTGAGTCAAATCACAGAACGTCTGTCATCTTATCACTATATCGTTAGTATGCTTCTCTAATAAAAACACAAGTTTTCTCATAAAACCACAATGTCGGTAACACACAATAGTAATAATAACTTCTTGGTACCATTTAGTATCTATTCCAAATTCATTTTTACCCAAGGGGCTAAAAACACACCATTATTAACTATTATTATTATTTACAATTGATCTGATTAAGTCTGGATTGTTCTATAGTTAACAGCTATGTCTCTTGATTCTCTTTTAATCCAGAGAAGGTCCTCCTTCTTTTCTCTCTCATGTCTTCAACTTACTGAAGAAGCCAGTGGGCTGTTTTGCATCAAATCCCAAATTCTGAATTTTCAATGGGTTCCTCTGTGGCCATTTTCCTCATAAACTGGAATTTAGTTCTAATGATATGATTAGATCAGGTTCAGCCTCTTTATTTCTTTTGTTTTAAATTTATTTTGAGAGAGAGAGAGAGAGACAGAGCGAGAGACAGAGAATCCAAAGCAGTCTCTACGCTATTGCACAGAACCCGGTGTGAGTCTCGAACCCACAAACTGTGAGATCATGACTTGAGCCCAAGTGAAGAGCCAGATGCTTAACCGGCTGAGCCACCCATGTGCCACCCAACCTCTCTCTCTTTGCACCCATATCATGTGTGGCTTTCTCATCTTCAGTCATGCTAAGTTCATCAGCAAGTTCAGGTAATAAAGTTTGTCTGGACTATTTCTTTAAGGGTTTAAATGATTTTCTAATCGTCATATTTCCTTCTACTTCAGTAGATGTGATTATTCGGCAGATAAGAACTATCCTTCCTGAACTAGGATTCTTTGGTCATTTTGAAATATAGTAGTCATAGGTAAGACAGGAGAATTGTGATTCTCTTTAAACTACCACTTACCAAAACCAAGTGGTGATGCCCTAATTTCCTCTGTGTAGACCAATGAGATTCCTATTGCTGCTTTTGTTGTCATTAAATAGATATGGGTGCATGTATCCAAGTATATATATGAACTTAAGTATGCAAGTACAGTAAAACCCTGGATTGTGAGTAACTTGTTCTGCAAGTATTCTGCAAGATGAGCAAATATTTCTAATAAACTTTAACTTGATAAATGAGCCATGTTTGTAATACGAGCAGTAGGTGATGCCGAATGTCATGTGATCACAACTGAGCCAATGGTTCTTCCCTTCTCCTCCTCCTCCTCCTCCTCCTCCTCCTCCTCCTCCTTCTTCTTCTTCTTCTTCTTCTTCTTCTTCTTCTTCTTCTTCTTCTTCTCTCTCTCTCTCTCTCTCTCTCTCTCTCTCTCTCTCTCTCTCTGCAGGATTGTGGGTGATCATCTCCCATGCTCATATGATTGACTTTAGGCCGTGGTGCTTGGCAGAAATCAGTGATTTTTCAGAACGTTGGAAGGTGCCCACAACTGGCACTGGTGTATTTTTTATCACTTCAAAGCACCTCTGGACAGCCCTTTGCTTTTCAATACAAGAGTAAGCTAGGAATGCTTTGCTTCATTCTAGCTCAGGTTGCCTGCAGATATAGACCCTTTCCTCTGCTGCCTTATTGCCAGTTACATTAAATACAGCATATAACAAGTTTATTAATACTGTCCTGTAGCCAACATGTGTGTGAGCATATACACTGGCCCCATGCAGACAAAGGTTGAAAAGAAAGGGGGTAATAACAAGAAGGAGATGATTACGGTGGAAGTTAAGAAGGAAATGATCAAGAAGTATGAGTGAGGTATGGGAGTGGCCAAAATTGCAAGATTTTGTAAGAAATCTATGTCTGCATCTTGTCTGCAGAGGAGCAGAAAAAGGCAGAGGAATCCCTCAGTTCAGATGAGATCAGGGAGATGTGTAAAATGTGGGAAACAGTGCAAGATTTTGTAGAAAAGCACCACCCAAGCAAGGCTGTAGCAGTGCAAGCAATGAATCTGTTTAACGACAATGCAATGTCACATTTCTGCGAAATCCTCAAAAGGAAGCAAAAGCAAGTGTCATTGGATAGGTTCCTTGTTAAAGGTGCACAAAAAGAAAAAGATTCCATTGAGCTAATAGGCAGCAGTGATTCTGTTAGTGATAGTGAAAGTCGTCCTACACAATAACCCTCCTCTCTCTTGTCTCCCTCACACCAGCCATGAAGGTTTTCAAAGGTAAGTGTAGGTCAATTTGTTTATTTTTCTTTATATTTTGTATTTCCTTTTTTTAAAATATATTTTTAATGTTTATTTATTTATTTTTGAGAGAGAGAGAGCATGAGGGGGGAAGGGGCAGAGAGAGAAGGAGACAGAGAATCCCAAGCAGGCTCCACGCTACCTGCGCGGAGCCCGATGAGGAGCTGGAACTCACAAACCACAAGATCGTGACCTGACCTGAAATGAAGAGTCAAGACGCTTAACCGACTGAGCCACCTGGGCGCCCCTATTTTATCTTGTCTTTATTATTTTGTATTATAGTACAGCCCTGTAATCATTTTTATATGAATATTTTTGGGCTGTGGAATGAATCATCTGAGATTCCAGCACTTCTTACGGGGAAATTCACTTTCAGATACAAGTGCTTTGGATTACAACCATGTTTCCAGAACAAATTATGCTTGCAAACCAAGGTTTTACTGCATATATGTGTACGTGTGCGTATTCGTAATGAACTCAAAAGATTTTAAAATGTTTAATGGTCACCAATCACGTGCCATCGGTTATTTCTGAAATTCAACTCATCACACTTTGGGCCAACGAGAATGCCTTCAGAAGATGTCCCCTGTCTCGTTTTGACAATCTTAATGTTTCAGGTTCATCTTATCCATTTCCTGTCCCAGACACTGCAATCAACCATTCTTCTAAGGAGCCATGGTCCCTTTTTTTGGGATCTTTAAAGGACACTAGGGTCTATAGAGTACCCCATTATAGTATTTTAGAGGATGGACTTCCTCCAGGCCTTCCCCTGAGGCTTCTCTCTCTGTCACTTTTAGTAATGCTTAGTCACTCTGACTCCATTTTACTGCTAAACCCAGCAGTTTCCATCAGGGTGACTTCCTGTTCTTCTGAAAGGAGTATTTGCTGAATGAACACCTGGGAGGTCTTCAAGGAGCTGGGCTACCACTGAGCGATGCAATCACCACAGACTACTCTCATGGTCCTTCCACACTCGTCTTCCAAACTCAAAACTCAGGTAGGTCTATCTGAGTGCCGTGAATACTCCTACACCCATTGCCCTGGGGGCCCACCCAAGGGCTGGCCCTCTGCTTTGGAGAGAAGTATTTGCTGACTATTTTGCCAATCTGCGACTGTGGAGTCCTCGCGAGTCTTCCCCACCTCCCCTCCCGCCACTTCTGTGACACTGCTTTGTTCCCGTGCCCCTACTGCTGTCCGCACTTCATCCACACCCACTCATGTCCACGTTCCACTGGGTGCTGCCGAAGGTCTCGTCCACGTGCTTTTTCCTCTGTCATCATAGTCCGTCCGTTTTAGTTTCAGGGTGAGTTTGAGATCATTAAAAACCTTGCTACCCACATGACCCAAACCCCATGTGTGCATTTTTAAATGCATTTAAATCTAAAGTAAAATTGATTTTTCTTTTTTCCTTCAGAGCTAATATTTCTTTTTTAAAGAAATGTTTATTTATTGGAGCCCCCTGGGTGGCTCAGGTGGTAAAGTGTCAGGCTCTCGGTTTTTGGCTCAGATCATGATCTCACGGTTTGTGGGTTTGAGCCCTGCATTGGGCTCTGTGCTGACACTGAAGAATCTCCTTGGAAGTCTCTCTCTCTCTCCATTTCTCTCTGACCCTCCCCTGCTTACATTCTCTCTCTCCCCAGAATAAATAAATAAATATCTTTTAAAAGTTTATTTATTTTGGGGAGAGAGAGACAGAGAGAGAGACAGAGAGAGAGAGAGACAGAGAGAGAGACAGAGAGAGACAGAGAGAGAGAGAGAGAGAGAGAGAGAGAGAGAGAGAGAGAGAATATACCAAGCAGGCTCCATACAGTCAGTGCAGAGCCTGATGCAGGGCTCAATCCCACGACTGTGAGATTATAACCTGAGCTGAAACGGAGAGTCGGATGCTTAACCAACTGAGCCACCCAGGCTCCCCCAGGGCTTAGATTTCTAGAATAGTCATCCTCACTCAGCATTCATGGGCTCATTTTCTAGCATTAACAATTTCCCCCCCTCAACTGTGTTATTAATGTTTCTGTGACAAAAGTCCTAACAGTTATGTTCCACACACAGTAGACTCTCTCAAGTGCCTTTCCATGACACTTGACTCAGTTGACCCCACTGCTACACCTCTAACCCCAAATGCTCAGTGTCTTAGTGTGGGACATTCCCCCACAGATTGTGCCCAGAAGCACCTCACTTCCCGTCACAAATGCTTGCTGGACAGCCTCATGGACCCCCTCACTTCCATGGTGACCAAATGCTCATGGGCCCTGCTGTCAACGTTTAAAGCATCAGCAGAATGTTCTATGAAATGAAACAAAACAACAACAAACTTGGGATTAAGAAAAGTAAATCTGCCTCCTGATCCCTGAGAGTCGAATTTGAAAATAAGTACTTAATAATTTAGAGTAGAGATAAACAATTCCACCTTTCAGGATTCCCTCCCTCCCTCTCTCTCTCTCTCTCTCTCTCTCTCTCTCTCTCTTTCTTCCTTTTCCTGGTTTTCTCTTTTTTTCAGATTTTTTTTCAGTCTTCTCTTCCAAGAAAGATGGGCTCCCAGATTCTCATCACTTAATTCACTTTTTTTTTGGATGGAGAAATGTGTATTGCTTCTTTTGCTAAAACTCAATTTAATCTTGTACCCAGATCCACCCCTCCATCCTTCTCCTTTCTTGTCCCAATACTGTTACCATGTTCTCCTCACTGCACACAAGACCTTTCCTAGGATATTCTGAGCCAGTAGGACACTGCGCTGTCATTAAAGCCACCATGGGCTACAATCACAGATGCCACTCGCTTTCTCATTCGCTTTTTTCCAGGTTTTCTTTCTTTTTAACGCAGTGTAATTTTAGTGTACTGATCGTCTTGCCCTTACAGAGACAAAAACACAGCACTATGAAACAAGGGATGAAATAAATCTCTTTTCCATGTCAACAGGTAAAGAAAAAATGTCTCCCTGTGCAGAGGGGAGATGGCTGAATTCTGACTTGTGTTTGCACGGCCCCTGAGAGCGCGCGTGGGCTCTGGCTATCGTGAGGATGTGAACGTGGAACAGGAACCAAGATAGAGAAGAAGTGCGGTAAGGGGGTGTTCGGGCAAGATGTTTTTCATTACCCCAACGGTCAACAGCTTTCCATCACTTCTCCCTCAAACAAGTATCACTACAAATAGGTTAAAGAGGGTCACTTCGGGGAACGGTTTTACCTTCTCAAGCCGCCAAGGGCAAATGTCACATACTCCACGCTACATTTCTAGGACCAAGAGGGACATCTCACATTCCAAACCGCTCCGTGAAGAGCTGGCATATCGCCACGTGAGCGGATTGCTTACTTGTGGGACAGGTGGGCCAGCAACGAGCCAGTTGTGACGATGATGCAAGCGGCTGATATTTTCTCCAAGTATAAATCCCATAAAGGAAGGCACAAAGCTGGCGTATTTACAAGAGTGGAATCAACTGCCCTCGAGTCTCCTCCATTGGACAATAATCCTGGAAGGAGGCGGGAGGGAGCGTCTAGCCCTTTAACTTGAGATGTGGGCAGTTTCCCCAATATTGTTAGACGGAATATGGGGAACAAGAGGTGTGTCCCTGGGTCCCCGCTCTTCTCCCTCGGAGCCCTGTGTCATAGGCAGCCTCAAGGTGCTGCTGGACGGAACACACACACCCAGGGCAAGGAGGCATTCCCTTCAAAACAGAAGCCATGTTGGCTCAAAGGAGGGTGGAATTTGGGAAAACCCGAGATGACTTCCCTCGGAATACCTATATTTGTAGCGTTCAGCATTGGCAAACCTTTGGTTGCTAAACTGTTTTGGAAGAAAAAACAAAAGAAGCCTTTGTTTGAGTCATGAGTCCTACAAGTTCGGTTAACTTAGCTCAGAGCACTAACAAAGGTGTAACGGAAACAGGAAACACGGGCTGGATGGGTGTTTACCTGATACAAACAGTCTAGCGCTGTTACTCTGCCTGGTCTCCCCGGTGTATCTATGCCGCGTGATACAGCGGTAGTTATACAACCCATCTTCATTCTGTACATCTTTAATATACAAGGCTCCCGTGGATGTGATGAGAAATCTAGATCCTGAAATAGAAGAGAATGATTATGCAATTAAAATAGAACAAAAGCAACCCAACCACATAAACAAAGACGTGGAATTTTTTCAACCCCCCCCCCCAATTGAAAGAACCTGAAACAAAGGCTAATGATAGGAGTGTGTCGGTTACCTTAAGGGTCCAAGCTATTTTAACTTTTCAATTACCCTAAATTAGGAGTTTTTAGTAAGTATGCTATACGTTAAATATATGCTTAGAAAATCACATCTCATGAATTAAGTTTTTAGGTCAAATGTTTATCTTTTTTTTTAAAGAATTTTTAAATGTGTATTTATTTTTGAGAGAGACAGACACAGAGTTCAAGTGGTGGTGGGGGGGGGCAGCGGGGTGGGGAGCAGAGAGAGAGGGAGACACAGAATCCAAAGCGGGCTCCAAGCTCCAAGCTGTCAAGACAGAGCCTGATGTGGGGCTCGAACCCATAAGCCGTGAAATCATGGCCTGAGCCGAAGTCAGATGCTTAACCGACTGAGCCCCCCAGGTGTCCCACACATGTTTATATTTTGAGCAACAGACCCGGCATATAATTGCTGTGGGGCTAATTTAGCAGATTTTCCTTGCTGACCACGTTTCTCTCAGAATGTGACACATCAAAGGAGTATTAACTTTCTCTAGTAAATTTCTACCTCATATATGTATGAACTGTCTCTGGTTGAAGTGTTTCAATTAAACACACAAATGTTAGATTATATATCAATAAATATATAAATTATAAATGTTAGATTATAGGGGTGCCTGGGTGGCTCAGTCGGTTAAGAGTCCGACTCTTAGTTTCGGCTCAGGTCATGGTCTCAGGGCGTGTGAGTTGCAGCCCCACATCGGCTCCATGCTGACAGTGCAGAGCCTGCTTGGGATTTTCTCTCTCTCTGTCTCTCTGTCTCTCTGTCTCTCTGTCTCTCTCTCTCTCTCTCTCTCCCCCTCTCTCTCTGCCCCTCCCCCACTCACTCTCTCTCAAAAATAAATAAATAAAACTTAAAAAATAATAAATGTTAGATTATAAATCAATAATACATAAAATATAAAGTTTGTGGAAACTTCCCAGGAAGGACCGTCTTAACCTGCTCATAATAACAGCCAACACCTGATGCTTGATTCTAAGACTAAGATCAATTCCTCCTGTAATCAGTGTCTTGGAAAACTCCGGGGTTAGTTAACTGCTACCCCAACAATGATCAATCCCTACTTTTCATTGGGGGGGGTGTACTCTCTACATCCCTAGACGTTTGTCTGTACAGCTCTACCTGTACCGAACCATCCACATTTAAGAGATCAAATGTCAGTGCTGCTTTAAGAAGGATAATTTTCCCTTTGAAAATGTAAATACCTGGAGACAATTTTTACTGTTCAATTATAATCTGATGATAAGCCAAATAAGGGTAAAGCAGTAAACCCCACAGTGAGTTGTGGCACCCCCATGGGGAATGACTGAGGATACCACTCCCCTGCCACTGTTAGACCCTCCTATGGAATATTCCACCACTGGATGCAAGGCTACTTGGGGGATAATGTGATCTTGCCTCTTTGGGAAAAGACTAAAAATGCCAAAAAATCACCTTCTTTTATTGTTTGTTGTCCTATGTTCATTTGGAACTTCCTTTGGTTTACTTTAATCAGAATTGACCAGGAGTCTTGACTGCAATAATTTTAAGTCTCCAATATTTAAGTTCTGAACATAATGCCCACAACCCTTTAATTTCTTATAAGGACTACACTTTATCCATCGATCAGTTGTTCACATAAAATAAAAATGGTTTATGATTTCTTGCGCAAGAAAGAGCAATTCAAAAGGGTGTGGGTAAGAAAAAAAATCATGAAAGAAATACCAATCTAGAATAAGCTTTTTACAAGGACACAAATTGGGGCCACCCGGGTGGCTCAGTCGGTTGGGCGTCCGACTTCGGCTCAGGTCCTGATCTCACAGCCCATGAGTTCGAGCCCCGCGTCGGGCTCTGTGCTGAGAGCTCAGAGCCTGGAGCCTGTTTCAGATTCTGTGTCTCCCTCTCTCTCTGCCCCTCCCCCACTCACACTCTGCCTCTCTCTGTCTCTCAAAAAATAAATAAACATTAAAAAAATAAAAATAAAAATAAATGAAAGGACACAAATTAACCGAAAAAACACTATAGAAATCTTTAAGTAAAAAATTCACTTTTTTAAACAATTTTATTTAGTTACATATTTTAAAATATACCACCAATACGCTATGTATTAGAATAGCTAGAAAATCAAATGCTCTGCATTCTCGATATTTTTGCCTTATCCTCCCCTCTCCCCAGGGAAAGCAGCTAAAAATACATTTTACCACTTTTCCTATGTCATCGCACACCAGCATTCCTTGCCAAGAGACATTGTGTATAGCCGAAACGTTTTTCTTGCAATAGATTTTGCATACTTACATAATGTTTTAATATCGAGCCTCTTTTAAGTACTGAGCAGTGGACAGAAAAGAGGAACCAGAAGCTCATGTACATAATTCCCGTCGCCCTTCTGACACAGGGTATTTTCATTAGAATTGGCAGGCCATCAGCGGTGGTAAAACATAAGTGGGAGCACTCTGGGGAGCACAGCTCAGGAGTGCTGGAAGATGCGGAAGGGCCGCACAGCAGTGTGCATTCATTACTCTGTGGACTCCTGAGAGGGCTCCATTCTCCAGGCATTTTTAATTTAATCACTCACTCGCTCCTGTAATATCTCACTTATTTTTTTTTTTTACTCACTTAGCATGCTAAAGAAGACTGTTCAGACGTGCTGTTTCAGAAGAACTTGAACCTTGTTTGTATTGAACCTTCCTGAGACGTTCGCAAGAAGAGGGAATTGACTTAATTCCTGTACGTCATTTGAACCATCTCCGTCTCGCCCCTCATTTCTCATCAAAACCCATTTATTTCAAAGGCCATCGACATTTTAAAACAAAATAAAGACAAAGAACAGGAGCCTTTGACTAAGAGAGAGGCCCTGAAGACCCAGGGTCCTGGGGAACAGTCAGAACTCCCAAGATGCATGGCATTTTCAGGGGCAGCACACAGAGTCTCTGGAGCCCCAGATGTCTTGTCTCCATGGTGATAAGAAATCGTAACTGCTCCCTAACTTGCCAAGGCACACCGCTTCCTGCCTTACGTCATCAGAGCCTTCTGTGTCATACAGAATAAATGGTTCATTCACATCCCTAAATGGGATTGAAGAATGTGCTTCTATTAAAATATTCCAACAGCAAGATACAAAATGCCGATGTCCATAAACTACACACACACACACACACACACACACACACACACACACACACACACAAACTCTGTCTCTGTCTCATCCACGCGCGCACACACACACACACACCCCTTTACTACTCACATCTGTCCTGTAGCATACAACTGTGCAAAGCCAAAATTTTGTAGGTAGTTTTCTCTCCCTTGGAAAGCTATTAGCGCTTTATATTAAAACATTTCTAAAACAGCGCATACTTTTTGTCACGTCAAACGCATCGCGAATCAGTCGGTCAACTGAACAATAGTGAATGAGTTTTGGATTCCAGATCACCACTGTGGACATCAATTATGGAGGGGCACTGCTGAGTTATTAGAGGGGGGTCTCAGTAGCTCTCTTGACTTCTCAACATGCACTAACCGGTTCCCAGATGTTTAAGCCCCTGGTTCTAACGGTTTATCTGCTCCTTCCTTTGCAACCGGGCAAACTGAGAATCATTACTTCTCTCTGCCGTCAATATCCTCGTCAATACGTTCACAAAGTGATGCATTCAGTACGCTGAAAGGTAGAAACCAGACATAGCCCAGCTGTTAGAACTTGGCAGAAACTAAGAGTTAATGGGTCACGAGTAAGTGCTGGTGCGGTTCTCCAGCGTTATTGACATGAGCTTGTACGTCAGCACCGTGAACATAAACCCACAGCTTCTTACCAGTTGCGCGAGCTCAGCACAGCACCTGGCAGGATATTTCTACCCAGAGACAAGACTAGCAAGGAAAATGGGATGTCTGCACAACTGGGAGTGTCGTAGGGACACTCAGGGTGTAAGTCCACAGCCACACTCCTCCCGCTGCTGCTGTGCTGAACGGCGGAGTAGGCTCAGACAGCACCGGCTCCTGAGGTTCAGACACAATGCCTTCTTGAGCTTTCTATGTGAAAGCATCAGAGGCAGAAATTAAAACAGCAACAGTTCTAGAAACCCATTGGTCCAACTATGGGTAGCTGAAGATCTGAGCTGCAGAAAGCAGGCATACATGACCTCCGGAAGAAAGCGTATACAAGCTGATTCTAGGAAGACCGGGGCCGAATGGTCCACCGTTGCTTCGTGCCAGCACTCTCCTGGGCTCTGGGAGTCCCAAACGGAGGGAGACACGGTCCCTGTCTTCAGGGCACTTACGATCGAAAGAGATTTCAGTCTTAGGGTTGGACACATGGCAACAAGGTGAGAAAACAGGATGGGAGAGAGAAGTGTAATCGGGAAACCCGTCTCGTCTTCATGAAGGTAACTACCAATAATACCCAGGGAGGAAATGTGTATTATTACCAGACCTATGTATTGTTACATATCCTTGCGGATTACTCGGACATAAATAACATTATATGTCCAAGCATCCTTTACCAACCTGTGTGTTCGGTCTACTCAGCCATTTTTTTTCTCATTCTTATAATCAAGTTAAAAGATCTTTTCCTTGGTACCAAGTAAAACAAGCTGACCCCCTGGAAAGACTTCTCATCGTGGAGAAAAAAAAAAAAGCTGGAGTCCCGAATCCACTGGATCTGAATTCCAGACCTGTCCAAGTCACTTTCCAGCTGTGTGACCTCAGACAAGACACTCAGACTCTTTAAACTTTGTCTATTAAAGACAGATGTGAATAGTATCCTCTCTGTTCCAGTGTTGAAGTTTAGATTAACGCAAGGACGTCATCCAGCAGATAGCCATGTATTACGTAGGGGATCTATAAAAGCAAGCGTAATGTTTGCTATTCTGTTCTGATAGGTCAGTCGTCAGTCGACAAGATATGCACAGAGCTCAGTCGTCAGTCAACAAGATATGCACATAGCTGCCCAGGGCCATTGGCGTGCCTGAGCCAGACAGGGAAGAGGCCACATGGACATGAACGTAATATTTAATTGTTCATTTATTTGCTAAGTGAAGCAGCCTCATGTATCAGGAAAAACATCAAAGTGGAAGCAACATGGCTGAGTTTTATGTCACAGTTCTGCCACTTGGAGCTGTGTCGCCACAGGCAAAACATTTCCCAACCCCCTGTGAGACAGGCTGTATGTACCACAGGGTACGGCCAAGGTGCAGAGAAACAGAACAAGGCTCTCAGAGTCGCTTCCTATGTCCCAGTGAGGGGCTGTAGGGAGAGGGAGGGCAATAGAGACACTGTGCTCAGAAATCCTTCTTGCAGTGGACTGGGACGTTCATGGAAGCTTGAGGTCTTCCTCCATAATCATTAAAATGTAATTTGAATAGGAATATTTGCCGGTATATTTGTCAGTATCCGAACACAAGATGCATATTCTGAAGTTTTCCAAATTAACCATTCCTCACCTCTCGTATCTCATCGAATACAAGGCCCTTCCGTTCTGACTTCTAAAATAAATTCCAGAATGGTCCACTTCCCTGCCTCTGCTAAACACCCCAGTCTGGGGCTCCCCACCTTCTCTGTTTCCATTCCTGCTCCTTTCAGCCTGCTCCCCACTCAGCATCCATGGCCATGCAGCACAGTAGATTGGGTAGATGGTTTTGTGTTGACCAGGCCCCAGTAGACCGAATTGTTCATGGTGGCCTACAATGCTTCAGGCTTTGACCATATTTCCAAAAGCCATTCAACCCCCTCTCTCCCTCTGCCACCATGCACCAGCCACCCTGTTCTCATAGTCGCTCCATCTGAAGGGCCCTGAGCCTGTATCTCTACCTGGCTGGCCCCTTCTTATCTTTCTGGCCTCAGTTTCTAAAGCGACTTTCCAACAATGCCAGCCCGCATTAACTTACCCCTCATCACTCATGCTCATGGGACTTGATTTTATCACATCACCGTGAGGCTGCCTTTTGTGAATTTCAGGTTGGCTTAGCTTTTCTCTCCTCCAACCAGAGGAACAGCAATTTGATTGGTCTTGCTCAATTTTTCATCTCCATTACACCAAGCTGCGCCTAGCGATGCTAGCTGAAAATATTTGTTCGAGAGATGGGTGATCACACAGTCTATCACCACGTGTATACAGAATGTCCCTTCTTAAGCCTGGGCAACAAGAAAGCAAGCTGAAATACCTCCTTCTAGGTTTCAGCGTGAAACTTCCTCATGTATAATACATAAAACCCAGTATTTCCCCCCTCTAGGAGAAACCATAATATATTCTTATATGAAAATGAGCATATTTTCGGATTTTGATGTTAATTCCTCCTGCATTATGCTTTCTGGCTTTTTCCTATGCAGTCAGGCCGTTAAATCTTCAGTAAGGGATGACACTATTTTCAGGAAGATTTTTCAAAGCATATCTGATTTTTCACTTAGTCAGAAATATATCTTAGGGGTTTTTTTTCCCTCTTTTTTTCCTTTTGCTATTGCAATCTGAACCGAGTTAATAGTAATTAAAAGAACAGATGGTTCCTCTAATAAGATGCCAAGTGGCAGAGTAAAACACAATGAAACTCTTCTCAGCTGTGCCTGCCACCTCCAACTGACAGCCAACTGTGTAATGAAACAGCTTCGTCCTGAGCCGTTTTCCTAACAGCCTCCAAGAAATACGCACAAGATTGAAATCTAAGTTCTAAGTATATGGCGCTAGAAACGAGATGAGCCTCTAAATGAGTATCTCACATCTTTTAGTTTGAAACTTGAATTAGCATTAACTAAAACAGAAGTGGAGACAGAAAAATATATATATAATCTATGGTAACCTTCAAGTTATCACTTTCTCTTAATCCAGATGTAGACTGGAACAGAATCTAACTCTTCACCTGGGTCTCAGGTTATGTCTGTTCGGTGACGGGATGGGTGGGGGCCAAGCTGTAATCAGAGGCAGGCGGGAAGGCGCAGCAGTTATTTCTTGAGCAGCTGGGTAGCCCGATAAAAAGGATTCTTCAAAGAAAACTATGTTGAAAGCCACAAATAAGGGAAAGGAGGAGGCCCTTAAGGTAAGACTTCTACCCCGGTGTTATGGGTCGACGTGTGTCCCCTCCAGAATTCAGAACTTAAGTCCTAACCCCCAAGACCTCAGAATGTGACCTTATTTGGAAATAGGTTCGTTACAGGTGTAATTAGTTAAGATGAGGTCATACTGAGGGGCGCCTGGGTGGCTCAGTTGGTTAAGTGTCCGACTCTTGATTTCGGCTCCGGTCATGATCTCACGGTTCATAAGTTTGAGTCCCATATCAGGCTCCATACTGACAGCACGGAGCCTGCTTTGGGATTCTCTCTCTCCCTCGCCCGGCCCCTCCCCTGCTCATGCACTCTCTCTGTCTCTCTGTCTCAAAATAAATAAATGAAACTTAAAAAATAATTTAAAAAAGATGAGGTTAGGCTGAAGTAGGGTACACCCCTAATCCAATGTCACAGTTGTCATGAAAAAGTGGAAATTTAGACACAGAGACATCTGGGTATGCATACTAATCCTAATCAGAGCCAACAGCTATTACAAGCCTAGGAAGAACCACCACTGCTCTAAACATCCTGCATTTTGACCCACTTTGTTCTCACAACGACCTCACGAGGCAGGTATTATTCCCACTTTGCAGATGAGAAAAGTGAGGAACAGAGATTAAGTGGCTTGCCTGTGTTCACACAACTTTTGACATCCCACCAGCGTGATGCCCTGGTGTCCTGGCTGGGAGCTCACACGCTCAGGCGCCGTGCTCCCTGACACTGGGTCACGGCCCCCGTGAGTCAGCAGGGCACAGCACCAGGGCCCATGGAACAGAAGTGACAAGCCCAGAATCATTTAAACTAAATAATCGACAGGCCCTGACTGGGGAGAAGAATGCTCCAAGCCCTCCATCTGTGGTCCCGATGGGTGGGTGGGGGGTGGTGGCACCAGCAGGCAGAGAAGCTGGGCAGGTGTGTCTACTTTTAGGGAGGAGGTGCTGGGTCACTTCGCTTGTGTGATGCAAGCCAAGCTGGGGACAGAGCTGTGGGGATCAAGCTCTGCATGTCAAGAAGCCCTTTTTGGGAACTGGTGTCCAGGACCCCCTGTGTGGGAGCGAAGGAAAAGGGCCAGCGAGACACAGCCCAGAGAAGGAGGGACAGAGACCCTGGGAGGTGTCTGGGTGGGGTGTGGGAGGGTGTGGGATTATGAAAACCATGGTGGGGAGGACTTTCACAAAGGACTTTCACGTCAGCTCTGAGTCTCTCTTCCAGCATAAACTAGAATACCCATGTCACGTAAAAGGGCCTCGGTGTCCTATTCCGTGCAACGGGGCAGTAATACCTTCCGGAGAATATTGGGATGTTAAACAAGAGTGTCCGTGTAGGTGCCTGTTAGCAAAAGGAATTCAGGAATAGCTGTAATCTGCAATAAAATATACTGATAACGTATCTCACCTGCTAGATCAATACAAACATTAAATATCTAGCTACAAGCAGTGAGTAATATATATAGTACACTTTAAGAACACTAAACATCATTACCAAAGGGTGTAACGGAATGATACTTGGGGAAATAAACAGTATATCAAAGTCCAGCATCAGACAGCTTGATACTGCAAAACATTCCATCTTCCACAAATGAAATTAACGGCATTAATTAATGAATGAAAATAATTGCAATAATTAATGAAATTAATTGTATTAATTAATTAATTAACTAATGAAATCGATTGCATTTTGATTTCTGAACTGAATTCATTTAGAACTGCACAAAATCAATGCAGATTAAAACACGATGTGATTTTTTTTTATGCAGGAAACTAGAAAAAAATTAAAATATTTGATAATATTGGTCTTCACCCGTATTCGCACGGGTGAACGCGTATCTACGAGGAGGAGGTGAACTGGTGAAGTCTTGGTTTTTGGTAGGCACTCTGGTGGCATATTTCAAATGTAAGAAATAACTGCATACTTGCTCTAGCAGCTGGACCCTTCAAGGAGTCTACCCCGTGGAAACACTCATACATGCACACACACCAAGGTACACATAAGAAGTGCACGGAGGCCTTGTTTAAAAATGAAAAGCCGTCGGGCGCTTGGGTGGCGCAGTCACTTAAGCCGCTGATTCTTGATTTCGGCTCAGGTCACGAGCTCCCGGTTCATGGAACCCGGCCCCGAGTCGGGCTCTGTGCTGACATCACGGAGCCTGCTTGGAATTCTCTCTCTCCCTCTCTATCCACCTCTCCCTCTCTCTCTCAAAATCAATTAACCAACTTTAAAAATATTTAAAAAAAAAAAATGAAAATGAGAAACCGTCAACAAACCTACATGCCAATCAGGGGGTGAGTCAAGTTAGGGTGTAGCCACACTATGCAACCATTGAAAAGACAGTAAGGTAAATGTATGCGTAGTGCAGGCTGAGATCTGCAAGAAGTCCGATAAAGTGAGTACAGAACAACACACGATGTTCTGTACAAAAGGCCAGGAATGTGTGCATGTGTGTATAAATCAGTCGGTGTAAACGGACAGAGAGGAAGGTGTCAGAAGCCATCCACCAAAACGTTAGCCATAGCTGCCTGTGAAGTCACCTGTGGACGAGGGGACGGGAAGGGAGAACGATAGGCTTTGCCCCATGGTCTCACGTACTTGAAAATGTCTAAAGAAGACTCTATTACTGCATTACTTGTGCGGCTGAAATTTATTTTGAAGAAGGTGTCAGTGGGTGGTGAGCATATGGGCGCAGCAGGCGTAGACCAAACTCATTTGAGCGGCACGGCAGAGGGGAAGGAGAGAAATCCAGGATAATATTGATGTTGGGAGTAAATGTGTCAGAGGATGGCCTTCTGTTTAGCATGGTTTTCGATCAGATCACATCTGCGCGTGCGTCACAGCAGAAGGGGGGCTCTCAATGTTGACCCCGGTCTTTGTAATCCTTCCCCTCTGAACACCCAACCCCACATCTCAGCCAGGATGGAGCAGATCCCCTGATTCCGGCCCACTTTGGTAACACGGAACTTCATACCTAAGTGCATTCAGTCTAGTCTTATGTGGGTTAGCACTGCCTCCCCCAAGGACAGAAGCCTCTCTGAGGCAGGATAATCCCCACGTTTGCCTTTCTTCCCCTGCTGTGCCCCTTCACCTCGCACAGGGCTGGATTAAATACTTGTTTGGACACTGATGACACACTTATTTGGGATTTTCCCCCAAAACAGGCGCAGGACGTAGGGCATCATATTGTCAGGATCTGCTAGGTTTACAAAATCGTCACCAAGATGTTCAAGGGGTCGTGAGGCTCCAGCCTGGACCTTGGGCTGTCTGGAAGAAATCACTTGGCCAGACAGGATGGCATTGCTCCTGCACACAGGGCAAGAGGAATAAGCTAGCGCCCCGGGGTTGGATTTGAGAAGGACAGGGTGATTTGGCATATATGTGTTTAAATTCTCGCAGAGCCATCTCACTAAGACATTTTTCTTATGTAAATAAAATTCTCTCAGTGAAATTCTCCTGCAGTTAAATGAGGCTCAATTATACACTACTAATTTCAGCCTGCACCCTGCATTCTGACTGTATACCTAATTACCCTATTTAGTCTCTTAATGATCACATCTTCGTTCTTGAGCAGATATTCCAGGATGCCATTAATCTTTCCTCTAGTTAGATTCCTGGTTATTTTAAAGGAATAAATCCTTACAAAGAATAGAATTTGATTTTTTTAAAGGAATTCTTTTAAGGGTTTTTATAAAGGGCCAACAAAGAAGCTTAGAAAACTTTAAATTGTATTTACTCATTTATATGCTGGACGAAACAGTTTTGGGCCGTGACATCTAGGAGCAAAACTTTTGGTCGGGGAGAGAATCAAAACAAGTAAACAGACCAAGAAAATAATTACAAAAGGTGGTAAGTGCTCTTAAGAGGATTAAGGCATGGAGGTTGAATTCACATGAAGAAAACTGCTGTTTAGGCAGGGCAGGGGAGGGTGGCCGGTTTCAGAAGAGACACCGCAGATGGAAGAGCAGGGCTGAGAACAAGGAAGACAGGAAAAACATGTGCAAAGGTCCTGAGGTAGGGAAATGATGGCACGTTCAGGGGACTGAAATAAGATACGTTTTGAAAATAGAATTGACCAGATGCAGACTTAGCCTGGATGCTGGGGTGAAGTCAAAGGAGACTCTTAGGTTCTGGAGAGGGGCATGGGATGGCCACAGAGGAAAGCCTTTGCTGGGAAGAAGAAGCCTTGAGGCGTGGCACTGGTTGTTCGTGGGTGACTTGTTTTGGATTTCTGGGCACGGAAAGTGGCCCCCTTATAGACTGTGGGGAAAGGGAAGAGTAAGAATGCCATGGGGTCTAACTCATATTTGGAGAAGTGCACCAACCGTATTCCCTTTCCCACGAGATTTCTGAGTCTGAGGCCGAAGGGAATGCATATTCCATGTTGATCATCCGCTGCGGTTGTGGCTATGTGATACAGTTCTCATTAAAAAGCAACATGTTCAGAAAGAAAAGAAAGAGCACCAAGGACAAAGCGTGGCACTTTGATCCGCGCTGATGGTGCTTACGCGGTCTAACCATGCTATGGACCCAAGTGGAATTGGAGTCCCTCGGCTTACTGCTGAAAGGCCGTGAAAATTAATCATGGAGTTGCTGTGCCTCATGAATATGACACATGGCTACCAGAAAGAATTTAGAAAAATAGGAACCGTTAAAACTGAAAATAGACACAACGTCGTGGCCACTTAATATTACAGGGTAATGGTTCTTCCCATGGTGGGCAGTGACCTATTAATGGGCTGTGAAGTCAATTTCACGGACTGTAACTTTGGTTTTTAAAAATAAAATAGAGTAGACAGAACGAATTGGCATGCATCACAAACAGGAGGTGTAAGAACTTTAGGAAAGCTTTGTTGGAGTTCGCAGGCGCCCACATAAGATTGTGGATGTGTGTGTATACGTCTGTGTGTATGCATGTGTCTATGCGTGCTTCTGTGCGCACTGGGTTCCACTACAAAACGTATTTTTCACTGTGTACTTCTCACAGCGAGTCAAGAAAAAAAATGTTTCAAGAGCACCATGCAGCACCTGGAGATCTGGCTGTTCTTTTTTTCCCCACTAGGTTTCCCGCCTCTGGGCAAGTCTAATAGACTTCATATATTCGGGATTCTCAACATCTTCCTTTCACATATGCAGACTGCCAAGTGTGTAGAGGCCACAAACGTGGCTGCATTTATAGCAACAGTGGCAGACGAGGCAGCTGATATCATTTCTAAGCTGCATCACTTGAAGGTCTTGGATTATGCCTGTTTCTTGACAATGCACGAAGATGTCTACAGGAATTACAAGGAGTGTACTGAGCTTTTGTGCAAATCTGTATGCAGGTAATATAGTTACAAAGCTCCCCCCTCCATACAATGGTAGAAATTGTCTCAGATACAGCGCCTAGTGTCACTCCCCCACCCCCAGACCCTCTTGGTTTTAAGTGGCCTGACCCATTGGGATTGGGTAGAAGCCAAAACACCAGTTTCCATGTCCCAGAGCCTTCCACTGTGAGGCTAACTCAGTTCCCCAACTGGCTTCTCAAGACCCAGCTGATCGTGAAACCCATTGCCTGGCAAGGTCTTTCCTAACAAAACATTACTGATACAGTCACATAGCAATTGCTCACGACGCGCAGAGCTACGAATGGGGTTGAAGACAACCCCGTGACTAAAGGCTGTTGTTTGACTAAATTCCCATTGTTTTTTTTTTTTTTTAACGTTTATTTTTGAGACAGAGAGAGACAGAGCGTGAACAGGGGAGGGGCAGAGAGAGAGGGAGACACAGAATCTGAAACAGGCTCCAGGCTCTGAGCTGTCAGCACAGAGCCCGACGCGGGGCTCGAACTCATGGACTGCGAGATCACGACCTGAGCCGAAGTCAGACGCTTAACCAACCGAGCCACCCAGGCGCCCCTAAATTCCCATTGTTGTAGGGAAAGAAAACCCACCACCACACAAAGCAGGGTGAAATAGTGCCAGCTGAATATACATACGTGTGGAGGTAAACGAAGACTGAAAAATAACGTATCTGTAATTAATCAGGGTGGGACAGGAACCACTGCTGGGAAAGCTGCAAGGGAAAGCCTCTGGAGGGTTCCCCTGACCTGCCCACCAGCTCTGAGCACCCAGCTTTCCTCTGCCATGATTCTCGGGGTGTTTTGTGGGCATGAATGCTCTCTGCTCCTCCTGCAACAATTTCTGATCTTTTTCTTTTTCTTTTTCTTTTTTTTTTAACATAGGAAAAGTAAGCCAGTGGCTAAGAGCCTCTGGAAGGCAATTGTATCTGGCCAGATTTTAATAGCATTGTTTCGCTTTCACTATATGTTTTTTTGTATTTTTTTAATCTGAGATTTTTTATTAAGTTTTTAAATTGTAACTCCAATATAGTTATTGTACAATGTTATATTGGTTTAGGGGGAGAGTATAGTGATTCATCACTTCCATACAACACCCGGTGCTCATCACAAATACCCTCCTTGATCCCCATCACCTGTTCCCCCATTCCCCTCCCCCACCTCTCCTCTGGTGACCATCAGATTGTTCTCTATAGTTAAGAGTCTGTTTTTTGGTTTGCCTCTTTCTCTCTCTCTCTTTTTCCTTTGCTCATTTGTTTTGTTTCTTACATTCCACATAGGAGTGAAATTTATCTCTATATTTGTATGTGATACACAAACACACACACGCAGCTAATAATACTACTTAAAGACGGCAACACACATTTGCTTTATATTACATTGCCTCAAAAGAATATGAGTTACTTAGATAAATAATAGCGAAGATGACATTCAGTGACTGCAGAAATCATAAAGGTGGTTCGTGACTGACCAGAATTTGAGATGAACTATGTATGCGTGATGCTTACAAGGAGGTGAGTTATATACATTGTTCCTTGGAGAAAAGGATGGCCAGAGAAATCTGGACTCACAGAGGGCCAGGCGAGCAGCAAAATCGGTGACCTGGGGAAGCACAGGGCAGACCCTCGGTGGAGGAACTTTGTGGTCACACCAGTGAGGTCATGAAGGGTACAGTAGGGCTTCCAGACGGCCGGGGGGTTGGCACCAGAATAGCGGTAGATGATTTTCAGATTACGGGGCAAGAGGTAAACCCAAGCGAGGCAGAGGTCAAATTGTGGGCTGACTGCGGGATGCTGCGGGGAGCAGAGCTGGGAAGATGTAAACGATGTCGCCAAAGCCAGGCAGCAAGACGGATGGCTGCTGGGGAAGCCGGAGGGCAGCACGAGCCCAGGGCAGAGACGGGGCAGCGGGCTCAGCTTCACGACGAGGGGTCCCTGGTTTACAAGGGACCAAGTCCTTTAGAGGAAGTCCTGGCCTCACGACGATTTATTTTCTTCTGACTTCCCCCCCCACCCCGTTGTGTCCTCAGTCCCTCACCCTCCTTCCGTCTTTTGGGGTAAATGAAGTATTTAAACGACCCACACAGACATAAAATGCTCCTCTATGTGCCCACTGCTCAGAATTGATCACTGTTAGCACTACTATTTGCTTTATTTATTTTCATGAAAGAAATGACACTTTACAGAAAAAAGATGAATTCTTCTCTTTGTTCCCTCCCCTGCCCTATCTTTTTCTCCCCAAAAGTCACTGTTATCAGGAATCTAGCGTATGTGCTCTGTTCAGATTTTATTCCGTTACACACACATACGTGCGTGAACCAGATACCTATTGTTCTGTATCTTCTTTCCTTTTTCAAATTTGCATCAACAGCCTACTGTTTATCCTGGAAAAACTTGCTTTTTTCCACCCAACATTATGCTTCTGAAGCTTTCTCCAGGTTAACGCAGAGAAATCTAGTTCATTCTTTTTGAATGTAAGCATGACATCATATTGTATAAATATTAAGTCAGGCTAACCACTACAATTGAGCTCCGTGGAGACATGTATCTTTCCGTTTTATTCTTTTCATTGTTGTAACCTCAGCGCCTGGGAACAGCGCGAGACACACACACAGTAGTTGCTCATTAAATACACGTCCAGTGAATGAAGGGATCCATCCACCGCACTACTTAATGGCCTCGGCAATGTCAATAGTCCGCTCTTACAGAAAGTCTCCTCAGACAACGTCTCACTGACGTGTCTTCCTACATATGTAATCACTGGGGAGAGAGGCTGTGTTTTCAATTTTCCTGGGTCCTCTGCAATGCCGTGTGACTTTTGAAAGGCCTGACGAGCCGCACCGTGGCCACCGTTCTGGTGGAGAGGACGGGTGTTCCCGAGCCCACGGAGGAGGACGGGGTCAGAGTTCACGCTGTTGGGTTTACGATGCATCTACTGCAGCCTTGGGTCAGGTTATGTCTTTCCTTCAAAAGTATAGTAGACATTTTTATTTTTTTATTTATTTTTTTTTAATTTTTTAATTTTTTTATTTATTTTTGGGACAGAGAGAGACAGAGCATGAACGGGGGAGGGGCAGAGAGAGAGGGAGACACAGAATCGGAAACAGGCTCCAGGCTCCGAGCCATCAGCCCAGAGCCTGACGCGGGGCTCGAACTCACAGACCGCGAGATCGTGACCTGGCTGAAGTCGGACGCTTAACCGACTGCGCCACCCAGGCGCCCCTAGTAGACATTTTTAAATGGATAAACTTTTACGAGAAAGGAGAGGTTGCGTTATTCCAAACCATGAAATAAGCCTGAATAGAAAATAAGTGATTATCACGACTCACAGCCAGGAAGGGGGGGGGGGTCCTCTCTGGGCCGATGGGGTATTGTTGTCAATACCAGCCTCCCTGCCTTAAAGCAGAGCTCCCTTCACCCAGGGCTCTCAGTGGTAAAAAGGAGCTCAGGGTGGCTCCAGCCCTTACCGTCACACCAGGAGGGTACTGGATAAACGTTAATGCACATCACTGCCTAAAAGCAATATCATGCCCCATTAATTACACCCGTGGCAATGTAGTCGCCTTCTAGATCCTAACAGGGAGCTTTTAGTTCGCCTTTCCTGAGGCCACCTCCCAGGCGAAGATAAATGAAATAAGGCCTTGGAAAAGGAATAAACCCTGGAATAGAACCTATTTATTTTTCATCGCAAAGCAACTCTTAATGGGTTTTGTAACCTCCTAGGAACTATTAAAAGGAAAATGGACCCAGGACTGAAAGTCTCTGCGAAGATTTCCAAATACTGAGCCTTCAGTTGAAGGCAACTGTAGAACATACGAGGCTCTTTCTGAGACGTGCTTTGAGCATGTGTAGGTGTCACTCCTTGCGGAGGCACTGGGGTAGCGAGAGGACTCCTTGCCCATACCCTGCACTACCTGGAGAACACCTGGTGCCCCTGCTGGCCTGTCTGAGCCCCAGAGGCTCGCCCTGGGGGACAGGAGGGAACCCACATGAGCCCCAGAGGCTCGCCCTGGGGGACAGGACGGAGCCCACATGAGCCCCAGAGGCTCGCCCTAGGGGACAGGACTGAACCCATATGTGTTGGGAAACACTGTGTGGGAAGCACTCTCAGAGACAAAACAGTGAATGCCTGTGGGATTTCTGCTACCTTAATACTTCCTCATAATGACACGTGATTTCCACTTTATTATCCTTTAACCAATTCCCATTTACTCTTTCTTGGGCTCTGATAGAAACTGGTGATCAGCAGAATTCTATTTTTTGATGGGGCCCTATCAGATTACTTCTCAGTTTAAAGTCTAAGCAATCAGGATTCTCAATTCCACACATATTTCTTTATTATTATTATTATTATTATTATTATTATTATTATTATTGCTACTACCATTATTATTTTAGGCTAGTCTAGTGAAGCAGTGTGAGTGGAGAAGGAACAAAGAAATCCGTAACTGCCTGTGATCAAGTGTAAACACCACTGCACTCAGACCAGCCTTTTCATTATTATTTTTAATTGTTAAACAACCATCTAATGACCTTTCTTTTAAAATACTGAGGTAAAATCCCTCCTTGGGCTCATTTCAGTCATTTCTGCCATAAAAATATGGCATATTATTTACTTTTTTTAACACAATTTGTTATCAAATTGGTTTCTGTACAACACCCAGTGCTCATCCCAACAGGTGCCTCCTCCCTGCCCATCACCCACTATTGGCATATCATTTAGAATCTTCTTTTCCTGTTTTTCTTTCAAATAGTTTAATACGGTCGACAAATCGGGGTGCCTGGGTGGCTCAGTCGGTTAAACGTCCTACTTCGGCTCAGGTCATGATCTCACAGCTGGTGAGTTCGAGCCCCGCGTCGGGCTCTGTGCTGATGGCTCAGAGCCTGGAGCTTGTTTCAGATTCTGTGTCTCCCTCTCTCTCTCTGACCCTCCCCGTTCATGCTCTGTCTCTCTCTGTCTCAAAAGTAAATAAACGTTAAAAAAAATATATGGTCGACAAGTCAAATGTGAGTTGTAGCAGGACTCCTTTATGATGATGTAAAATATTAATTATTTGGAAATGCTTGCAGGTATAAGGAACTACAGATGGTGGGTCAATATAACATACATACTATAACATATATAATATATAGTATAATATGATACAATATAATATACATATATAACATGACATATATATAACATATAGTATATGATTTATATTATATTATATTATATTATATTATATTATATTATATATTATAAACATCCATTTAAATGGGCAGCGGAGCTGTTAGATGAGGAAAATCCTTAGGGACCTATACATGAGGAGAGAACCAAAGACTCGAGAGCAAAGATCTTGTTGATGCTGTGGGTGTTATG
Source organism: Felis catus (assembly GCF_018350175.1). Classification (NCBI taxonomy): domain Eukaryota; kingdom Metazoa; phylum Chordata; class Mammalia; order Carnivora; family Felidae; genus Felis; species Felis catus. The sequence goes on along the minus strand of NC_058376.1, from coordinate 5,472,681 downwards.
GGACATCTGCTCTCTCAGGGGACAACGAGGAAAGGAGAAGGTTTTAGTACCATACAAGGTGAGGAAGCCTCTGCAGAAACTTAACCACCACCCCCAGCCCCCCCACCAAAAGGGCAGACTAGAAGAGCACGATTCTTAGCAAATACCCTTGCTTATTCCTACCTGGGCTTTGGGTAGGAAACACGTCTAACCGCAGCACGATGCTTGCTCAGGTTTGGGGGCTAGATTTACACTATCTGCAGTGTCTAAGAAACATCATGACAAGAAATTAGCACAGAGTGGCCCAGTTTCCAGAAGCAAAAGTCAATCTTCCCTGGAGAACTGAGCTACCAGGGATGTTGAAACCCACTCCTCCATTCCACTCCTGAGCTCCCAATCCAAAACCACAGAACACATTAAAGAACAATTTACTGTAAGAAGAGTCAGAAGAAACGACAGAGACCCCAGACAGTGGAATAACAGGGTACAGATTACTCATTAGGTGTTTCTGAAATGTCTGCAGAAATACAAAATTGAATCGAGAATAAGAAAAAGAGGTAAGACATCATCAGAAAAGAGAAATTAGATAAAGAAAATAGAATGTTTAGAAATAAAAAGTAATCTTTGATATAAATATTTAGATAAGACGCAGTTAGGATCAGTGTACTGTAAAATAAATCCAAAGAAACTACCCAAAATATTTCCTAAAGAGAAAAAGAAGCATTAATATGAATGAGAGGTATAAGAGGCTTGGAAGAGAGACGTTGGAGATCTACACGGCTATAGTGCAGAAAGAGGAAGCAGGACATCAATGGCAGACATCAATATTTGGAGAAAAAGACCTGACAACACCCCAGAATTGATGAGAACAGAGAGAATTTGCCAATAACACTCACTCTCCTGGGACTCCGGGATGTGCTCCCAGGAAGGCCAGATACTCAAGGAAGGAAGGAGAGCCCAACGGAATATTGAGCAAAAGGGCTGGTGTGCATGGGTAACTCTAAACAAATAATGCCTGTATGAAGTGAAAACACTGGGCAATAGCCTGTAAGATGGGAGGGATGTTACAGGAGTTAGGGTGTTCTCAAGCCCTGTGTCATTCAGCATGAGGAAGGTCAGTAGCATTATATCTGCACCCAAAGGAAGGTAATCACTTTAGTCTGCTTATGATATGGATCCGCAAATGCCATCCCACCCGCGTCTTAGCCTGGTAAGCATTGACTTACTATATGAGACACCAGAACAGGCTTAACAGTTTACAGAGAAGTTTTATGGCCGTTATTTCATTGAATCTTCGTTGCAAAACCACATAAATAAATGCCATTTTAAGACACACACACACACCCTCTCCCATTCTCTCCCATCGATTACTTAAGCTGTGTTCTTTCAAAATATTTGATACAGTTCTAAGAAATGTCAACTTTACATTTTGAGAAGTGTGTCCAATCTTACCAAGGCCTATTGGGATGCATTCCAATGCAAATGAAGTACGGAGTACAGTTGCATGCATTCATTGCTCTAAGGTAAGCAAATCTTTCTTTTTTCTTAAATTCTCTACATTTTCTTCCCACATGTTCTCCCCTAGTAATTGTTTACAAATTCCATGTGGAACATGTTCATTTTATATTAGCTGATACAAACGTTTCTCACAACAAATACAGTGTACAGTTAAACATCCTTTGCCATTCACACATCAGTGGAACACAACATGGTAAATCTACCCTTTCCTTCAATCTAATTCAACATGCGCTTCATCAAAGTAGGGTAGTCCTTTAAAAAGGATGAATGAAAATTCCTTGCATTTTAAGATAATTTGCTCTCTTCTTGAGAGAGTACAAAAGGGCTTTCTCCAACATAGATTTTACTCATTTTGATATCTTCTGATAAATTATTCTCATGCCATGCTGTGAAAACTTCAACTTGCCGTTTGAGCAAGGATATAATAAAGTCGTTATAAATGTCTAGCATTGAAGCCATCTTTCTTTCATTTCTGGATATTAAACTTTAATTAGAGAATATCCTTTTAAGTAATTGATATTTTATAGAGAGAAATAGCATAAAATGAAGGCCATAAGGAAAAAGCTAATGTTACAAAAAAAGACATCTGACTGTTGGGCACTACTTTTTTCCTGGCTCATCCTAAGGATACCCACTGTATATAACAAATACCACAAAGGATTATACAAAAAGAGTGATGAGGTTCCATCACAGATATTTTAGCATTAATGCTTTCCAGGTATATTAAAACAATTCTTTGTTAAATTCCCGAAATCATTTTTAACCACATGAACCAAGTTGATGAGGGTCTTAGCACCAAAGCCATAGCCCAAGTGTCACCTTGATACAATGCTATTTTTGAATGAATAACATGAAAATGTTGACTTCACGTAAAAAAAACAAAACAAAAAAGCATAGCTGAAGTGCAACAGTAATCTGTATTCAACTAACTCAGATTAACGAAAGGAATGAGAAAAGCATACCCTTAACTCTTGTTCTAAAAAGAAAATATAATGAGGTATAATCCCTGGATGAACAAGCCCTGCCAAAAAGGTCTTCTCCATGTGCACTGGCCAACCTTTTTGCCTACACAGTTTGCCATTCAACTGGCCCCACACACCTTACCCCACACGATGTTCACTAACACGAACCAAGACCCCTCTGACTTCTCTGGCCCAATTTCCAATTCAGACCTTCTCGGGAGGCGTCTGAGACTAATTTCAATATTCCATCCAAGCTCAAAGTTTGTTCATTTTTTTCTCCACTGCACAGAAGTAAAGAATATGGAGTCTACCAGTCATCTGTGAGCAACCATTTTAGGAGGATCTGTAATAGCCAACCAAGACAAGACCATCTTCGTTTTCAAACTGACAGGTGCAGAAAGGAGATTTGAATAATTCATGGCAGGAAGACGGAAGGCCTTTGATGAGTTGATTGCCAGTGGCACTTGTTTTGTGTTTTGCCTCTGGCTTCATCTTTCAATATGGCGTCTGTATTAGTTTCTTAGGGCAGCCATAACAAAGTACCAAAAACTGGGTGGTTTAAACCACACAGATTCCTTCTCTCCCATTTCTAGAGAACGAGAGTATGAAACCAAGCTGTCTGCAGGGCCATACTCCCTCCAAAGCTTCTAGACCGGGATCCTTCCTTACCTCTTCCAGGTCTGGTAGCCGTGTGCATTCCTTGGCTCGCTGCCATCTAACTCCAGCCTCTACCGCTGTCTTCCCATGACCCTGTTCCCTCCGCGTCTGTGTCCAGTTTTCCCTCTTCTCACAAGGACACCAGTCATGCTGGATCAAGGGCCACCCTACTCCAGTCTGATTTCTTCTTAACTAATTCCATCTTTAACGATCCGGTTTCAAGCACGGTCACATTCTGGGCTGCTGGCAAGTAAGGGCTTCAACGTTTACTTTGAGAGGACACAGTTTAAACTATAACAGCATCATCTCAAAGCAAGCTCACCTCTTCCCATCTCATGTAGAACACAGTTAAAATAAGAGGGCACAAACTATACCCATAATTCTTTACAAGGGAGGGGAGATAGGGAGAGAGTTTCTCCTAAGAGAATAGCTTTATCATGGAAAATGACTTCAAGATTTATAACAATTCCTATCAGATAGATCAAGTTGCATGAAATCACTGTAGTCTTGAACACACTCCACGGAGCATGGGTCACATCAGCAGTCACTGCTGTATATAAGCAATGTGCATGCACATAGGCGCTCTTACCCTGGGTAGACCTTATAGCTTTTAGGACGAGCATCAGTGTTTATTTACCCGTTCAGATGAGCTTTAAATAACAAGCAAATGTTATGTTAAAAAGTCTCTGGGTGTATAAACACGAAACACAGAAATCTCGAGGGATGCTGAATTTCAGACAATGCACCCACTTCCTCTTTGAGAAAAGAATGCCATAGTTCCTAATACAAATTATAGGCAAAAAAAAAAAAAAAGTACAGATAAGTGAGAACATGAAAGAACCCCCTGCTCAGTTTAATCAAATGAAATAACATGCCTGTGAGTGATTTCAAAGTACCACTACAAAGTATTCTAATTTTCTTCCTTTTGGGAGAAACACTTAATTTTGTTAGCGCGTACTGAGATTTCTCTCTCTCTCTCTCTCTCTCTCTCTCTCTCTCTCTCTCTCTCTCTCCAATGTTCATGCCTACTACAGAATTTTTCTCTAGGCAAGTGTGAGACTGACTACAATGTCAACGCAGGACATCCCCAGAACGCATGCTTCTTACGAACTGGTGTCTGCTGATAGCCCCCATAGTACCTCACAGAGCATGGAATGCGTTCATTCAGTAAATACTTGCTTGTCGATAGTATTTAGAGAAGCACATCATTCTACCGTTCCGTTGCTTTTACTGGAAGTTCCTTGCTACAGAAAAATTGAAGAATTGCTAACTCTATCATGTCACTTGGGTAGAGTGTTTGACTATGACGTGCATATCCTAAGAGTTGGAATGTGGCCTGGGTCATCTCAGAGAAAAGGAGCTGTGGGCAATCCCTTCCTCCCTCCCCTCTGAGGGGGCAGTGGATGTGCAGAGAAGGAAGTTTGGGCTGTGGGGACCAATACCTACTGAACAACCACCAGAGGATGAGTCCCCACCTCTTCACCACTCCTTTCAAAAGTGCTCTCCAATTGCCCTCATCTCCATGATGACATGTCGCCATCAAACATTCCATACCTACCCAACCCTCATAGTTGAACAGTGAATAGACAAGACAAATCCCTGATAACTAGTACTCTGCTTCTCTAACATGTAATCCTATTAATCCAATAATGAATGCTATTAATGTCATAAAAATGCCTGTAAGCAGGAAATAGTCATATATATGGCTCAAGACCCTAAAAATGATTTGTGTTCCTAGTGTGGATAAACACTACAGAGAAACAAGATTTGTAAGCATTTAGAAAGCACAAACACCCAGGAGACAGCCCCAAATGACAAGATCGGACAGTCAGTCGTCTATAAGCCATACCCTTCCTAAAATGGAACACATTTAAAATAGTTACAGGATGAGAGGTGCCTGGGGGGCTCAGTCGGTTGAATGTCCGTCTTTGGATCAGGTCATGATCTCATGGTTCGTGAATTCAAGCCTGGTGTCGGGCTCTGTGCTGACAGCTCAGAGTCTGGAACCTGCTTCGGATTCTGTGTCTCCCTCTCTCTGCCCCTCCCCCACTCATGCTCCATCTCTCTCTCTCTCTCTCTCTCTCAAAAATAAATAAACGTTAAAAAAAATTCAGAATAGTTACAGGATGCGCGTGGATTAGAAAACAATACTCCTGTATGGCATAAACTTGCAACTGTTATTTCTAAGAAACCACCCCAAGAAAACTTAGAAGGGAATAATCACATGAACTTATCCTGAATATTCTTCTGAGTCGCAGAGAAGAACAGCACGCGAGTTCTTGTAATGCCCCCGGTTCCAGGATGGAGACTGTGTTACGCGTCATGACTCAAGGGAAAGGAGCAGCCATGTGTGGGCGGGAGAAGCCTCTGGGTCTACTCCAGACCAGGAGCTCCTTCCCTTGGCTCCCCACAAGCTCCATGAAATGCAACCGTAGAGATGCTTCCCAGAAAGGATCACACAGCAACCTCATCGTGAATATGATGACCTCAGAAACAATGGTCCTGACTCTGTGAGGCTCTTAAAAACGTGACACAGGTGACAAACAAAGTAAATACACACATGATAAGCACCGCCAGAAGCTTTTGCTCCTGAGATAGTATCGATGTTATTAGGTGAGCCACCAGGATAATTTTTAATAATGAATATTTTTTTTAATTTTTTTTTCAACGTTTATTTATTTTTGCGACAGAGAGAGACAGAGCATGAATGGGGGAGGGGCAGAGAGAGAGGGAGACACAGAATCGGAAACAGGCTCCAGGCTCCGAGCCGTCAGCCCAGAGCCCGACGCGGGGCTCGAACTCACGGACCGCGAGATCGTGACCTGGCTGAAGTCGGACGCTTAACCGACTGCGCCACCCAGGCGCCCCAAGAAATATTTTTAAAGTACAAACACTCGGGGCACCCGGGCGGCTCAGTTCGTTAAGCGACCAACTCCGAATTTCGGCTCAGGTTATGATCGTGTGGCAGTGAGATAGAGCCCTGCCCTGGGCTTGTGCTGGGCCTAAAATTGCTTGGGATTCTCTCTCTCCCTCTCTCTCTCCCCCTCCCCCGTGTGCACATGCTCGCTCTCTCTCTCTCTCTCTCTCTCTCAAAACGAATCTATAAGGGGCACCCAGGTGCGTCAGTTGGATGAACCGACTCTTGATTTCAGCTCAGGTCATGATCCCAGGGTCATGGGATTGAGCCCTGAATTGGGCTCCACACTGAAAGTAGAACCTGCTGGGGATTCTCTCTCTCCCTCTGCGCCTCTCCCCTGCTCACAGTTTCACTTTCTCTCTAAAAAGTAAAAATAAAAACAAACAAATAAATAAAAACGTATATAAAAGTACAAACATTTAAAAGGTAATAAAATCTACCAGCCCAAAACCAAGCATTAAAAAGAGCCCTGAGATGTTACATACGTACAGAACTGAACATTACTGCATTAGCTAGACATCACTCAAACTCTGCTTCCTGGACATCGAATGTAAGACCACATTTAAAGCACTCAATGTGTGGTTTTCTAATACCGACTTCAGATTATGACCATTAAAGTCTTCTTGGATGAAAGGTTTAGGATACCTTCAAATCAAGTTCACATCCAGATAAGTAATAATGTAGTAAGTAAACTGACTTCTCAATCTCACCCACTTCTGAAAGCCACATCCAAAGAACCCCTCATGTCTGAGAATGTCTCAGGACCCAAGCACACAGCATCTGGCAGAGTGGTAGTCCATAAATATTAGTTATAAGAGAAGTGAAAAATGAATGAATTTCCCCCAAGAAGTGAGCTGGAATCTAAATATAAAATGATACATTCCCAAAGCTTGGGAGTTTATATTTTTTCGGAGAAAACACAAAGAAAATTGCAGTCTGAGAAAAACTATTAAATGTATATCTTTATATGTATATATTTAAAACTCAAGGTATACAGGTATCCATATTTTCATAGATTTTTAAGTTACATTTTTTTCTGATTACAAATATAGGCACACTGTGAAAAATCTAAAAAATAAAGAAACGTTGAAGAATAAAACACAAATCCCTCATAATTCCATTACCAGTGGAATAGTTGGCTGCTACAGCTGACCATGATTAATATTTTTGCATAGCCCTTCTATTCTTTCTTCTACATATATTATGTACATTCAGATTATTAAGATTATATTGTTATTTAAATATCTTTCATGCAGTATATTTTACTCAATATTTTTGTCATGTGTATACGCAATGGATATTGTATAAATATTACTAAATCATGACTTCCTATCACTAAAAGGTTTTAATACATCATTTTAATACTGTGTAATAATCCATTGGGTGGATATACAATAATTAACCTATCTACTCTTGGGGGCTTCTAATATTTCACCATTATAATTAACATAAAATAAAATAAAACGCTCCACATAGATCTTTATCTGTATTTCTAATTATTTCCTTAATTAGCTCCTCAAGGTAAAGTTTCTGGGCCCAAACCTATACTTTTTTAAAGAAAGGCATTAAATTGATGACATTTTAGAACAGTTAACAAATAAATTCTACAATATAGTTGTTGAGTGGTTTACACAACAGCAACCTGTAAGGGTCTAAATACAGCAGTAAATCCGTATTCTACTTCACTCAGAATATTCTGTTTATCAACGTGAGGGAGACCAAGTGACCCTTATTGATTACTATCTTCCAGGCGTTTTGCCTATTATCTCATTCAATCCCCGCAACGCTCTTATGAGTTGAATGAGGAATCTGAGGTTCGACAAGGTCATGTAACGTGAAGTCTGAGGTCACATAACCCAGGTTTGCCTGACTTTCAATGTCACATCCTTTCCACTACACCAGACCAGATGACTTTCATACAGTTAAGGTGAAAAATGATAGAACACGGACCTGTATCGGCCCCTATGCCTCTGACAGCATCCTAACCCCTCCCAGAGTCCTGGCTACAAAGGCATCTCAGAAGGTAGCTTTCTGCTTCCTTGAGTCTCAACCTCGCCGACAAACCATAAGGAGGTGGGAACACACACTGGGTAATCCAAGCCCTTGTTCAGACAGAAATATTTACAGAAGAGAGAGCACAAAGAATGGCAACACCATGTCTTTCCTAGAGGAGGACAGATTGGGAGAGCCTCTATCTTGTGCTGAATTTTTTAAAAATGGAAGATTTTCATCCAAAGGACAGGGAGAGAAGGATTTTCAACACAGAACTACAGGACCAAAGGCACAAGTAGGGGAGCACATTTGGCCCCTCCAACCTTTGTTTCTTTGGCATATTGATTATTTCAAGCTGGTTGTTTTTAAGAAATTGCAGACAGAAGAGAAGCTCTGAAAACTGAGCAGACATTACCCTTTGTAAGAGAGGTTTCCATGTAGAAGATAAATCTTCCCGTGTAAGGTATTCCCCCATGGTACCAGGAAGAGGGGGGAAGACTAAATCTCTAGAAATTGCTCACTGGAGCAGGCAGGGACTTAAATCTGCATCATAACAACCTGACTCCACTCACTGTGCTTTTCTTAATCACCTCCCATAACCGACTCCCCATCCCCCAAATCTTTTGGTTTTAGTTGAAGATGGAATTTAAGGTGATGGCTTCGTCTACTCCAGAGAGTTACTCAGTTTTCCTGGGTTTCTCCCATGTAACCAGGAGGAATGCACGTTATTAAACTTGTTTGATTTTCTCCTGTTAGTCTGTCTCATGGCAGCTTGATTCTTAGACCAGCTAAAGAACCTTGAAGGGTAGAGGGCAATTTTCCTGCACCACCGCTCACAAGTTCACATTTGGGTTTTGTTTTGTTTTGTTTTTTAGTGCAATTGTGGAGCAGTAAGAGAGATTAGAATAGAGAGATAGGCGGTCTTAGATGGGAGAGTGGTTTAAACATCAGCGAACCCCAGAATCTTTAATATATGCTACTTACTTCCCAAGGAGACCCTAAGGCCAATTTCAAAGAAATGAAAGGTAGAATAACATGGATCAACTGGGGTCGGGAGATGGTCAAGAGATGCTTATTAACATAGGTGATACAACTATACGGAGTCAAGGTAGTTTAATTTGCCAAAAGAACTGCAAGATTTTACGAAACCTAACTCCAAAAAGAAATGGTAAGACATTACATTGGAACCTCTTCCTCCCTCTCTTTTCTTGGCCGGTTCCAAAAATAAGTTGATGTGGCTCCATATTTTTAACTTGAGAAGAGATTATTCTGGGACATTCTTTTTTACTTTATGTTTATTTCTATTTTAATGAAAAAAAAATGAAAGTCAGATTTGAAGGCAAGAAATTCCTCTCTTCAAAGGTCAGGTTTATTTTTACTTTCAATTTTTTTTTTTGATCAAAAATTCAGTATCTTTGGTATCCAGCTTTAAAATGAAGCAAGTTTTCTACCTGGAGATGATAACATTTGCCTCTATTTTCGGTTGGAAGGGCTGAGAGCAATGTGTAAGTTCATATTTTAGGATCCCTGAAATTAGTGACAATTGATTTGATAATAGAATTTGAAGACTTCTGTGCAGATGCCATAGTGGTCTTTGCAAGGAATTACTGTGCTTTCTTTTTCCTAAGTCACAAAACTAAAACCAAACGAACAAAAACAAAATTTAGAAATATCGAGACCTTGCTATTAGTTTTGTTTTCTCTCTAAATTAATGAACTCAAAGAAACTGAATGATAAAGCAGTTCTAAGAAAGAATCCCACTCTCTGTGGACCAAATTCTGTTAAAGATTCTTTATGTTTGTGGTATTACTTTACTTTTATTTTATTTTATTTTATTTTGTTTTATTTTATTGTTTGCTCAGGGGCCCTCTTGGGGAAGAATGGGGGTAGGGAATATGGGCTTTTGCTGTGTGATTGACTGTGCATCCTGATCGTTTGCCAAATTTTATTAAAAGTCCCTGAGATCACTCTGTACCTTGGCCCTTACACTCCATCAGCCATCAATTCAGAATGTCAAACCCGATTACCAGGACTCTCTCTGAAGCCCCTTCCAAGCCATTAGTGAGGGAAAGCTGTGGCTTGGTGTCTGCATGATGTAAATGCACCTCACCAAGCCTTCCAACTCCAGGGCAACTCGTTATGCTTCAGAATAGCATTGACGGTGTTAATTTCCTAAATAAAGACGACGTCTGCAATTTTAAGTTTGAACTTACTAGAGAGATTTTGTTTATTTTTGTCTTCATCGCTACCACATCTTTTACCAAAAGGCAACTCTAATTCAAATCCTAAATTATATATTTAGTTCACAAAAACAGGTCAAAAGGATGTTTAGACGGCAAACAATAATGTAATGGAATTTCATTGAAAATCATGCATAACAGAGACTATGTAAAAGGGATTCTTCACAATTTTCCTACTTTCCAAAAAAATTCTTTTTTTTTTAAATTTTAATGTTTATTTATTTTTGAGAGAGAGAGAGAGTAAGTGGGAGAGGGGCAGAGAGAGAGGGAGACACAGAAGTGGAAGCAGGCTCCAGGTTCTGAGCTGTCAGCACAGAGCCCGATGTGGGGTTTGAACCCACGAACTGTAAGATCATGACCTGAGCCGAAGTTGGACACCTAACCGACTAAGCCACCCAGGCGCATCATCCCCACCCCCCACCCCAAATTTCTAACCTTGGGAATTAGCTAAATTTAGTTAGATCAGATTTGGTGCTCATTTATCCACTATAATAAGGATGATTTCCAAATGCAAGGATGGTGTTGGTTGCTTTTGGTGGTTTCGGTTATGTGATGAGGGAGATTACAAGTGAAAATACACTGGCTAGGAGCAACTTACATCCGTGCCCATTGGAATGTTCCAGAACGGGCGCTACCATGAGTAAAATACCTAACTTGAAAAGGCTGTGGCCCTTCACGTGAGGAAAACACGGTGAATGAAGGCCCCTAAATCCTGCTACTAGCCCTCGCAAGGCCTTTTAGCCCTCCTGCTTCCATAACACCAGTGGCAGCATTAGCAATGAAATATATCTTGATAACAAATTCAGTTTACATGGCGGTGTCACGAACCATACCTCACTGAGGATGTTTGTATTCAGCTGGCTGTTGGTGAAAACACCTACCTAAATTCCCTGGCACAGGGCCACAGACCGCCTACAGAGTCCCTGCCCTTTGGGCACTCGCATCCTCTTCGGTGACCTGCCACTTTCATTCAGCTATTTTTTTTTAATTTTTTTATTTATTTTTGAGACAGAGAGAGACAGAGCATGAGCAGGGGAGGGGCAGAGAGAGGGGGAGACACAGAATCCGAAGCGGGCTCCAGGCTCCGAGCTGTCAGCACAGAGCCTGACGTGGGGCTCGAACTCATAAACCGCGAGATCATGACCTAAGCTGAAGTCGGACGCTTAACCGACCGAGCCACCTGGGGGCCCCTCATTCAGCTGTTTTAAGAAGTGACTCAATTATAATGGTCCCACAGTGCTTCTGAGCAAAGTGTGAATGGTTATCCTAAAGTTCAAGGTCACCTCAAACTGGACCTTATCCCAAATCCTAACCTTTTGCAGCCGACTCCAAATGGCTCTACAACACACCCCGCATGTTTTTCCCCCTAGGCTAAAGCTTTCACTGTCGCTATTCATTTCCTTTTCCCCCACATTCAGAAGCCATCAATTCCCCATCTCATGTTAAAATGGTCAACAATTTGTTGACGGTGGCTCAGCTAAGAAATCCTTAGAGCTGGACGTAAGTAAGTGTCCAGGATTCGAGGGCTGCAACATCATGCTCTGCCTGCCATGTTCATTTTGGAATCGTGCATACATACTGAATTCTGCACAGTGAAGTCGGGAGTCAAGAAAAGGCAGTGTTTTGTTTTGTTTTGCATCGCCCATAAACACTCATTGCTTAAGGAGTGAAGCGGTCAGTCCATTGAGAAGCCAGAGATCTCCCAGCCACACACGGCTCTTAGGGGTGTGGGTGGAGAGCTCTGTATTGGAAGCTGAGTTACTTTTAGTTTCTAAACAGACTTAGGGCTCGTGGGAGGACCAGCCTGCTTAAATTGCACAGTCAGGGTCGCTAATTCCTTATGTGCTCAGTCCAATCCGCAGTTGATCAGTGTGGCCTTGTATGGCCGTTATATGTCACCGTGTGTACCGAGAACGGCCCTTGGAACGCAAACACCGAAAGGTGTCCTTCCTGAACCCGCCTGGTTTCGACAAGCTTCCTGAATCCCAGGGGTCAAGAGTCACATCAACCTGGTTACCTGCCTAGCAATGTGACCTGCAAATATGTCATCACTTGCTGATGTTAGAAATTTTTTATTCAGCAAACACTTATATGAACTTAGTAGTGATAGGTGTATTCTAAGTGCATTACCAACACTGACTCACATCAACTTCACACTGACCTTAAAAGGAATGTGACATAGGGGCGCCTGGGTGGCTCAGTCAGTTAAGCGTCCCACTTCGCCTCAGGTCATGATCTCATGGTTCGTGAGTTCGAGCCCCGCCTCGGGCTCTGTGCTGACAGCTCAGAGCCTGGAGCCTGCTTCGGATTCTGTGTATACCACTCTCTCTGCCCCTCCCCTGCTGACGCTCTGCCTCTCTCTCTCTCAAAAGTAAAAAAAACAAAACAAAACAAAACAAAAAAAACAAAAAAGGGGGGGAATGTGACATAATCATACCCATTTTTGTGTGTGTGTGTGTGACATGACAAGTGAAATTAAGTAAAGGCTTTTTTTTTTTTTTTGGTCTCAGAATTTCTCTGCTCCAGAGGACATATTTCTAAATTTTACATAGGTATGTGATGGATTCTCCCAGTGGGATTTTCCATAGAATCCCAGGTGGAAAATAGTCACTAGTTAACCTACTGTGATTGAAGCAGGCATAGTGGGTCAGAGGTGCTCCCATCCCAGAGGCACAGTCCTCTGATACCTTATGCAGCAGGTCTAAAGCTGTGGCTCTCAGGACCCCATTTCAGAGCCCTACAAATTATTGAGTACCTCAAATAGACTTTGATTATGAGAATCGCTGATATTTAGAGTGGCAGAAAATTTTAAAGTTGTAAAATATTTATTTATTAATTCTCTAAGAAATGAAATAGCAACCCATCACACGTTAACATAAACAAGCATTCTTTTAAGGAAAATAACTATATTTTCTAGAACAAAAAAAAATGGGGACCAGAGTGACGCCGTTCCATTTCTGTGAAGTCTTTGTAATGTCTGCTTTAATAGAAGACCGTGCAATTCTCATGCATTCAATCTCCTGCGGCGTGCCGTTTTGGTGGAAGTCTATCAAGGTGAAGCGGCTTCACGTGTATGTAGCTGGCAAAGAAAAAAGTGCTTCAATTGCTTTTGTGGATCACTGTGGCTAGTCTTTGCTAGTTTCTGAAAGGTTAGTTGCAACGGTGTTTTCATACTCTGTTAAAATTCATCGCCCAAAGTTCTGCCTCAAATCTGAGTGGATCTATTATTGACGCATGACTTTTGTATCGTCATCCTTAGTCATTTATAAGATATCTTTCGCTGAATTTTGCAGATCTTCTCAATGTTGACACGTTTCGATAGTCAATGTCAAAAAAATCGTTTTTGTGAATATCATCACCGATCTCACCAGAAAAGTCCTTCTGATATTGGAAGACTGTCAGGCACACAGTAGTGGAATAAAACTTTCCCCAAATCTAAAATTTTTCCTTGAAAGGTCGAATTTTACCACTGGACCAAATTGGGTCAGTTATTTTCCTTGAAGTGGCATGGAAAGTGATGGGCGCACCTTGGTTCATTTCTAAGAAAACAGTTGCTAAATATCTATAATCCGAATAATCATAGTTTTTCCATTCATTGTTCTTTTATGTTAAAGGTGGTATCCCATTAAAAAACAAAGCAAAACCAAAAACAAACAAAACAAAATAAAACCCAATAATTCAGCTTGCAACTCAAGTACACAGTGCTCTCCCCTAATGTATTCATTCTCCTTGTGTATATTCCCAAAGTATTTTATGTGAACTTCCACTTTTTCACATAGAGTATTAAGAAGTCATGTACTCAAGGGCTGAGATCTAACACAATTAATAGTTTGATGGCTGCACAAAGGGACGTTCTTTTTTTAAAATTTTTTTTAATGTTTGTTCATTTTTGAGAGACAGAGCATGAGGTGGGGGAGGGCAGAGGGAGACACAGAACCCAAAACAGGCTCCAGGCTCTGAGCTGTCAGCACAGAGCCCAATGTGGGGCTTGAACTCACGGACCGTGAGATCATGACCTGAGCTGAAGTCAGACGCTTAACCGACTAAGCCACCCAGGCGCCCCATGAAGGGACATTCTTAAATAGTTTTTTCCTGTGAGTGTGTGGTAGTGAAGAATACAGTATCATTCCTGTACAACACAAGTGTGACTGGGTCCCCGGTCTTGATTTGTGCTAAGGCACTAGCGATTTACCCATCGTTGCAAACTGCAAAGTGGTGAAGCAGACCAAGAACATGTTAGTATTACTCTGAAAATGCTTCAGACACTGCAGATCCCTCAGGAGACCCTCAGGGGTCTAGGGCCACATATTGAGAATGGTTGTGATGGGATCACATCCTGTTTAGAAGACACGAGAAGGGAGTCAGGATGGTTCCATCGGGGTCACATGAAGGCCCAGCACTTCTAAAGCTCTGCCTCCCAGACCTGCCCCATCTGTGTCTCTGGTGACCTACCAAGGACCAGCCTTGCTAGCTCTCCTAGTTCTTTCTACAGAGGGCCATCCAGCTTTGCTGGAGGCATTTTACACACAGAGAGTGGAACAGTGCTGGAAAATAATCAAATGGTTCACCTTTTTAAAACACCCAGTGTAGGGGCGCCTGGGTGGCTCGGTTGGTTAAGCGTCCGACTTCAGCTCAGGTCACGATCTCACGGTCCGTGAGTTCAAGCCCCGCGTCGGGCTCTGTGCTGACAGCTCAGAGCCTGGAGCCTGTTTCAGATTCTGTGTCTCCCTCTCTCTCTCTGCCCCTCCCCTGTTCATGCTCTGTCTCTCTCTGTCTCAAAAATAAAAATAAACGTTAAAAACAAACAAACAAAAAACACCCAGTGTGGTTGACAAGGGACCGTTATAACATCTGGGTGGCTATGTGAGTTTTACTCTTTCTAGGACACATGATATTTGGATCCTAATAAGTAGACTGAGCTATCTCAGATTATTATTAAAAGGTATCTGCTTTGAGAAAAAGAAACTTTCTGGAGAGCTTAAATACGAAATCATTTCTAAATGGAGAAAAGGCAATTTTTCCAAAGAGGGTAAAACACGTGTGTATTTTCAAAGGAATAGGAAGGTTAGGCAGACTATGGATCCCTGCAGGCAAACAAGAGAAACGAGGGGCGCCCGGGTGGCTCGGTCGGTTAAGCGTCCGACTTAGGCTCAGGTCACGATCTCACTGTTTGTGGGTTCGAGCCCCGCGTCGGGCTCTGTGCTGACAGCTCGGAGCCTGGAGCCTGCTTCGGGTTCTGTGTCTCCCTCTCTCTCTGCCTCTCCCCCGCCCATGCTCTGTCTCTCTCTCAAAAATAAATAAACATTAAAAAATAATTAAACCAGAGAAATGAGAAACAACTGAACTACCTCAACGTTAGCATTGTATCTCTCCATTTGTTTTTAGTAACTATTTCTTAAGGGGAAAGTCCTAAGTTCAATAGACTCGAACGTATGTATTTGAATTTGAATTTTAGGAAAATGGGTTCTTACGATAGTAACCTTTCTTTTCACCTTTTGAAATACGAAAATGGAAGGCTTGATTTTAATGCTAAAACTCAGAGCAGTATAGCAGCAGGTAATAAATCATCTCTTCACATCACCTGAGAGCGATAAGTTGAGGAAGACATGAATTAAACAAATTTGAGAACATCTGGAGAATACATTATGCCTCTGTCTCCCTGTCACGGTCCTTTCTGATCACAGTCCATTTAATTAGGTGTCCGTCTCCCCCCCACCAGCTGCTGAAAAGAGGCACCTCCTGTAACGTGCCCATCACTGTGTCATTCTCATCAAGCACCTACTTGACATACGGTGTGTGGAGGTGTATTCGACAAAGTGCTCAGTGATGCAGAATCATCAGAACGGACATAATTATATGCCTGTATATACCAAGTGGTACATGAAAACCACCATTTTATATTACCAAGGATCCTTTAAAATACCGAAAGGGAAATGTACCAACAGAACAGCATACTCTAATAGAGAATGCACATTCATGTATTAACATCAAATGACAACAATTTTTAAAATACAAGTGGTTAGCAAACCTACTTTTCCAAAAGAACAAATTAAAGACAGTGCTCGCTGGAATTTTCCTTGGAATTAGATACCTTAAAAGTCAGATCCGTAGTTTATCAAACTATGCCCTCCACAGCCCTATTCTTACATGGATGGCTTGCCTGTCTGATGTTAATACACTGGCAGCTGTAGGCAGGACAGGTTTGCCTGCAAGACAACAGGGAGGCATTCCAGGTATGACCTGCCTTCCACAGTGACATCCACTTCACGCTGTGACACCGACACCATTCTCATTAATGTGTATGCACACACGCACACACATACACAGCATACACACACACGTACACACGTACCTCTACCCCTATCAGGAGCCCAGATTTTGTCATGACAATGCCAATCACAAAGCAGGCAGAATCCACTAGAGCCTAAAATGTTTTCAGGGGACCTTAGATTTGAAAGCTGATAAGCACATTAGGCTCTTTATCAAAGCTTGAGAAGTGGATGTTTTCTTGGACATTTTTTAAGGGAATGGCAGTTACAATTTTAAGTGCTCAGGAAATCTGACTAATAAAATATTTCAGAAAATAATGTGAAATTCGGGCATTTCTGTTTTATAATATTAACCATCATCATCACCACCACCATGACCATCATGGCTAACATTTATTCAACTACCCGATAAGCACTGTGCCAAATAATGAACATAGATGATCGATTCTCTGATGTCTCGTCTATTCAGGCTGCTATAACAAAAATATCCTATAGTGGGTGCTTTATAAACAACATAAGTTTTTTTTTTTTTTTTTTTTTTTTATCACAGTTCTGAAGGCTGGAAGTCCTAGACCAAGGCATCTATAGGTTCAATGTCTGGTGAAGGCCTGCTTTCTGGTTCATAGATGGCTATTTCCTTGCTTCTCCTCTTGCAACAAAGGGAGCTCACGGGGTTTCTTCTGTAAGATCACTGATCCCATTCATGAGGGCTCCCCCCTCATGACCCAATCATCTCCCAAAGGCCCCACCTCCAAAGACTATCACACAGGGCGCTAGGTTTCAGCGTATGAATATGGGGGGCTATAAACATTTGGTAGACAATTCCTCACAAACCTAAGTGAAAAAGCTCCGAGATGGATCTTAGTTTCTCACGTCGACTCCCTCTTATATCAAGACTCCTATCTTACACCTTTCTTGTCTTCTGTGAATACGACTTCCTAACACATCACTCGACAACGGTCTCACTGAGGGTTAATTTCAAAGGCATCCATCTGTGGCATAAACAAAATGCTGCAGCAAAACACTTTACATTTGCCAAGTGCTCTGGAAATTTGCATGAATGGCAAACGGGAAAGGGTTTAGACACTAAACTCACCTTAATCTTTCAGATTCTCTGAACAAAGAAAAGGTGGCAGATCTGTTAAAGATTTTAGAGGAAGTCTGTGACATTGGGTAAAATTTTACAAATAAGCCCCTCAGACCCAGTCTTTTGACTAGTTAGAGACTATTATGTGCTCACATGGCCTCTCAGGACTGGAGACCAAAGGTTGAGCACACAGCTAAGAGCGTTTCCTTGGAAACAAGGTGCTTCTTCAATACAGCATAGGCCCCTTTGGACGTCACGTATTTTCCAAGCGCCTGCTGTGTGTCTAGAAATCTGCTCTATGAATTGTCCTTCATTTAAACAAATAAACATGGGGAAAAATTCAACTTTAAGGGTATCCTCTTCAGAAAGTGATAACATCACTAAAACTCTATGCAACAAATAGGGTCCCTCATCCACCAGGCTCTATGCCAGCAGCTAGGAATAGGACGAGCAGAGGAGGGTGTGGTCTCTTCTTGACTGGAGGTTATCGTGTTGTAACTGTCTAGGAAAGGCTCTGCAGCTGGCACCCCTGCCATTGTTTGCTTTGTATTCATTTCCATTTTGATTCAGTGAATGGGTCCTCTTTCCTAGAATGACTGATATTTATATGGTCTTCAGGCATACCCAACACATACAGTCATGCTCATTAAATGGCAGAATGAAATCATTGAATGAAATTCTATTTCAGCCCTGAATGTCACCTAGATCAAGAGGAGACTTGCAAGAACCTTCTGAGTCATAGGAGGAGACAGGCAGCCCGCTACGCGATATGGGGAAAACAGAACAAAATCTTAGCTGCATTTAAAAGACTATTTTTCATTCATCTATTAGATTACTAGACATAAGACATAGGATATGTGAAAAATAATCTAATGTGCAGACAGTAAGGATTTTAATTTAGCTCCATACAAAATATATATTATTTAAGTACAGGTATTTATTTTCATTGCGTGAATAGATAGTTCCTATATAAAGGGTGTCATACCAACTTTGGGAGATTCAGAGGAGAACAGGACACAGCCCACGGCCCCCAGGAACTGAGTCTAGTGGCAGAGACAGTCAAGTAAGAAGGCCATTTTCCTACTGAGTGATACTGATATTCTAGGGGCACGGAGCACACGGGACTCCCAGAAAACATAACAGGGGCCATTTGCCCATCTAAGGGGGACCAGAGAAGCTATCTGATCATCTTATCCTTCTGAGACCACACGTGTATAACAGTCATGTTTAAATTTAGAAGTTGTGCTATTTATCGTGACCTAGAATTATAATTACTGGTGCAGTCTTGGGATAAGCCTTAGCGATACCTGTTCAAAATGGTCCCCAGTAAGTCAGGCTTCTGTGTCAATACTCCCTTTGTGATGTGACTTTGCCTCGAATCCCAGATTCAAAGGGGAAATCTATACTACCCACCCCTTGAATCTCAGATGGTCTTATAACTTGCTTTGACCAAAAGAGTGCCATGCAGGTGACATCATGGGAGTTTCAAGGCCATCCATTTATTTTTTTTTTTAATTTTTTTTTCAACATTTATTTATTTTTGGGACAGAGAGAGACAGAGCATGAACGGGGGAGGGGCAGAGAGAGAGGGAGACACAGAATCGGAAACAGGCTCCAGGCTCTGAGCCATCAGCCCAGAGCCTGACGCGGGGCTCGAACTCACGGACCGCGAGATCGTGACCCAGCTGAAGTTGGACGCTTAACCGACTGCGCCACCCAGGCACCCCAAGGCCATCCATTTAGAGGTCTTACAGCTTTCTCTCTGGTCCAGGTAGAATGCAGCAGCCGCATAAAGGGGTCTAAGCTACCCTGATGGAAAGAAACCACATGGGAGGGAGACCCTGAGGGACAAGTCGCTCCATATAAACAGAAAGGTCACATGAAAGGAAAGCAAGTGGGCTGGGTCATTTGAGCCATGGAAGCTAAGGCGTAGGCGGGTGGGGGAAGGCTGCCTTTGACATCTCAGTCTGAATCCAGCAGACAGCACAAGGAGCCAAGACAAGCAAACCTCCCTGTGCTCTGCGGGTTCCTGCCCCAAAGAATCATGAGCCATAGAATAACGCTTCTCTTAGGAACTAAGCTGCAGAGTGATTATTAAGCATCAATGAATAACTTGCGTGACCCCTCTGTATATGAACCGGATCCAAATGAACAATGTGGTGGTACAACACTACCTTTCAAGGATCCCATTAAAGGGACCCAGTTCTTTATAAGGCTCTTCGGCTACTTGGTGGGTTTATGCCCACCGAGTTATTAACAACGACAAAAGATGTTGCACATCGTGCCTGGCGGTAGGCTTGCCCTGCCGCTGAGGGACATGGAACAACTTGAGCGCTGGGCCACTGACTGCCCAACATGAGAGTAAATGATAAAAAAAAAAATAAGTAAATGTTAATAAAGAATATTTTAAATGAGAGAAATAATAAAGGACACTAAGCCTAGACTCCAGGCTAGCTAACATGGGCAATTTTCATCCGTGGTATAGCTGGGTTCTCTCTTACGAGGCAGGTGGACAGCATATTGAAAGACAAGGTGGAATTTAAGGTCACTTAGCAAGATGGATGGGAGGCAGAAGTAAAAGCAAGTAATACAATGGGAACTGCAAGGTTTCAGAGATGGAGAAGCATTTGCAAATAACATGAAGGGAAATGCTAGGTATGCAATATTTAACAGAAAAAGCTCTGGGGTTCAGAATGAAGGAGGACTGAAGGTCACTGCTGAGCATCATGTCCAGTGTTGAAGGCACATTTAACGAGGGACACTGGCAATCTGAACACTGAATATTTTCTAGTTCTGACCTAAGAGCAGACGTTCAACAGTCTTAACCTGGTATTCGCTCATATTGGAGGTTTCTCTTACTCTAAGATTCAGCTAAACAATTTAGGGAAATGGGTATTTAGTAGGTTTCACTTCTGCCTGTCAGCTTGCTCTGCATTTTCCTTTCCTGAGTCTATTTACTGTTACGGGCAGATTTGTACAGGATCCTGTCTACACCACACGCAGAGTGAGGGCTAAAAGATGTGCTCACTCGTGCGTCCAGCACGGCGTGCCAAATGCTCCGTGATGCAGCCATCCCTTTCAGTGACATAACTAGTGTTCTTAGGCTGCCATAGTTTTGATTAACGGGGCATTTGTCCTCTATCGGGTAGCAATTGCAAATAGCCCATTTTCTGTGAGTTATGAATGGGATTTGAATATTACCTTCTGACCTGTCTAGATGTTTAGGTGATTTGTGGTTAATTTGTTCACTGAGCAATCACTTCATATTTCCTTGAATAACAGTGTTATGGCCCAATATTAATTCACTGATGGAGTGAAAGAAAAACATGGCAACCATAAAGGGAATTTAAATACTTTAGATGGATTTTTTTTTAATTTTAGTTAATTAATGTATAGTGCAGTATCGGCATCAGGAGTAGAGCTCAGTGATTCATCACTTATATACAACGCCCAGTGCTCATCCCAAGTGCTCTCCTTAATGCCTATCACCCACACTTTTAGATGTTCATTCTTATAAAAGTTTGAGAGTAAGTACTAGCAATACCTGCAGTTCTTGGATATCGAGAAGTTCAAAATTAAAAAGTTTCATTAGAGGGGCGCCTGGGTGGCGCAGTCGGTTAAGCGTCTGACTTCAGCCAGGTCACGATCTCGCGGTCCGGTAGTTGAAGCCCCGCGTCGGGCTCTGGGCTGATGGCTCAGAGCCTGGAGCCTGTTTCCGATTCTGTGTCTCCCTCTCTCTCTGCCCCTCCCCCGTTCATGCTCTGTCTCTCTCTGTCCCAAAAATAAATAAACGTTGAAAAAAAAATTAAAAAAAAAAAAGTTTCATTAGAAAAAAAAATAAAATAAATAAAAAGTTTCATTAGAAAGTTATTGGGGCTTTTTAAGTGTTAAAATATGTAATAATCCCTTCCACATTCAGCCATAATAGAGTAACAAGATCCATATTTACCCTCTCATCTTAAACCACCCGGAAAATGGGCAAGATCTATGAAATAATGGCTTGTAGGATTGAAAAGCGGGCAGCATGGAGCAGTGGGACCCGAGAGAAAGAAATCCAGGGGGGTGGCCTCTATGACTGCCCTAGCTTCCTGCCTGGAGACAGGTCCGCAGCCACAATGCACAACCTGATGGGCTCTCCCAGTGAGTTGCAAGCACACAGTTCGCAGTTGGAACACATGACAGGGAAAATGTTAGTTGAAGATACAGAGTGATGTGTTCCACAGGTGTATTTAAATCATTGAGAAAACACTACAAATAAACAAAATAATGAAAACAAATAGCATGAACAAAAACAAAACACAACAAATAAGCTAAGAGTAAAGATAAAATTTTACGAATATGATCAATATACACCTAATCCAAAGTGTTGCAATAAAAGGGGAAAGAACAAAGAATAAATCGAACAAACAGAAAACAAATAGCAAGGTGACAGATTCAAACCCAACCTTGTCGATAGTCACATTAAATATAGACAGTCTATATATTTCGATTAAAAGGCAGATATTGTGAGACTGCATAAGAAAACAAGATATAGACTGTATATACAACTAAACACTGTGTAAAAGAAATGCACTTTAATTCTTAAGTCACAGAAAGATCGAAAGCAAAGAGATAGTTTAAAAATAAACATGTCAATATTACTCATCAGAAAGCTAGCCCAGCCCAGACCATTGATATACCATTATATCAAATAAAATTGATAAACTTACAGCAAGACTGACAATGTGATTAAGACAGGAGACACAAATTACCAATATTAGTAATATCAGTCAGACTTCCTAGATATTAAAAGGATAGGAAAGGAATAATATGGACATCGTCACGCACATAAATTCAACAACTTCAATGAAATCAGTTTCTCGAAAAGCTACAAACTACCAATATTTGCCTGATATGAAATAGATTAAGAATCCTGTAACTATCAAAGTACTTGAATTTACAGCTAAAAACCTTCCCCCAAAATGCTTAGGCAAAGATGGTTTAATTAGTGAAGTCTACCAAGCCTTTAAGAAAGAAATAACACAATACTATACCCTGTCTTTCAGAAAATAGGAGAGGAGGAAACAGCTCCGAACTCATTTTATGAGTCCAATATTAACTTTATTCCAGAACCAAAGGCATTATAGGAAAAAAAAATCCTCAAACAAAATATTAGCAAGTTGAATCCAATGATATATATAATCTAGATATCTAGATATACAGATATAAGAATAATATACCATAGCCAATGAGATTTATCTTGCTTAGGGAAAACTGGTTTAAGAAGTGAAAATCAACCGGTGTAATTTGCTAGATTTGCAGAGTCGGCCGGCACTGGCACTGAGGTGTGCCAGTCAATTCCTCTTCAAGAGAATCTGCCCTGGGTGATGCAGTTCACCAAATGCCACCACCTGAAGTGACCTCAGATCTACTACAGCATCAATGCTGCAGCCACACTGTACTCAGGCTGCTCCTAGCAAAGAATTGGGGTGAGGGTGGGGGCAGTACATGGGCCATTTCCGCTAGATGTAGGACACGTCTGACGAGCAGTGCTTGTTCTGGGGTTCCTCACTGGCCTGGTTGAGAATTTTTCAGCCACGCACAGCCATCTGAGGCTCTTTCTACTCTCTCCATCCTTTCACAGATACCGGACTTGCACTGTGGTCTGAAAGCCTCTCCACCCACTCCTGTTCCTGATGCCCTATTTATTTAACAAGCGTTTCCCCTAAAACATGTTTTGCAACTCGCTTCCGTTTTGGCAGCTTCTTAGAAGACCCCAGAGGACACACGTTCTGCAGAAGGAAAACCATATGATCATCTGAACACATGCAAAATAAGAAGGGCTGAATGCCCTTCCCCTGAGATCAGGAGCAACAAGGATGTCCGCTGTCAGCACTTCCATTCAGTGTTGCAATAGAGGTCCTCTCCAGTGCAATAAGACAAAACAAAGAAATACAATGCACGCAGATTGGCAAGCAAGAAGTAAAACTATATTCACAGGTGACATGATAGTCTACGTGAAAAACAAACAACAACGACAACAACAAAACCCTTAAGTAATTTACTAGGGGAGACACCAGAGCCACAAAGTGAGTCTAACAAGTTTACAGAATCAATCTACCAAATCAATATATCAATATACCAGTCAATATACCAATATACCGGGGGCGCCTGGGTGGCTCAGTCTGTTAAGCATCTGACTTTGGCTCAGGTCGTGATCTCACAGTTTGTGAGTTCGAGCCCCGTATCGGGCTCTGTGCTGACACCTCGGAGCCTGGAGCCTGCTTCCGATTCTGTGTCTCCTTCTATCTCCGCCCCTCCCCCACTCATGCTCTGTCTCAAAAATAAACATTAAAAAAATTTTAAATACACACACACACACACACACACACACACACACACACCAATATACCATATTGATGAGAGAAATGAAAACAGCCTTAAATAAATAGAGGGTTAAATCACAATCACGGGTAAGAAGACTCAATATTATTAAAGTGTCAATTCTTCTTAAATTTATCCTTGGATTCAACACAATCCCAATCATAAACCTGGGAGAAAAGTGAATTCTAAAATTCATAAAGACATTTAAAAACTACAGAATAGCTAAAACAACCTTTGGTAAGAACACAGTTGAAGGATTTCGGCTGTCTGGTTGCAGAGTATTTACAGAGTTGTGCAATCAAGACAGTATATTATTGCCATAAAAATAAACACTGAAGAGAAGCCAGGACCTCTGACACACATGATGGGTTGATTTTTGACTGATGTACTTAGGTAATTCAACGGGGAAAGAAAAGATGTTTTCAGAAAACAGTGCTAAAAGATCTTGCTATCGATATGCAAAATAAGTAAGCTATCCATATGCCAAACGTGGGCCTCAATTATTACTTCAAAATACACATAGAATTAACTTGAAGTGGATCACAGGCCTAAACGTAACAGCTGAAACTGTATCACTTCTGGTGATGTCTTCAGTTGAAGACAACTGAAGCGACCCATCAAGGACACAAAATCACAAAAGAACAAATACCAATGAAACAAATTGCATCACGATTTCCAAATTTACTCTTCCAAAGTCACTATTTAAAAAAATGAAAAGTCCAATTGCAGATTAAGAGAAAATACTTACAAAGCAAATCTCTGAAAAAAGGACTTGTATCTACAATAATAAAGAATTCTTAGAGTGCAATGGTAAGAAGGCAAACATCTCAATTAAACCTACAGTGTGAGAAACACAGATCCAGTTAGCAATAGAGGCATGTGTTGAAAATCACAGATTATTATAATGACAGCGCAGGGAAGATCCTCAACCAGTGACTCGCCTGCCAACACAGACCTGCCTGAGGCTACCCAGTGTTCAGATAAGGCACCAGGTACATGGCAAGGCCTCAAAGCTAAAGAGATTTATCAAGGCATAGGAGGAAGGAAGGAAGAAATATTCAATAGTTACAGCTTTACACAGCATATAAATATTCTTGAGTAATTGAGAGAAAATTTTCTCACCCTCAACAAAAGTATATCCACAGTGACA
This sequence comes from Felis catus, assembly GCF_018350175.1. Lineage (NCBI taxonomy): Eukaryota > Metazoa > Chordata > Mammalia > Carnivora > Felidae > Felis > Felis catus. The sequence continues at coordinate 5,447,547 of NC_058376.1, read as the reverse complement.
TATGGCAGGATTTGTGATATACACCTGAAACTTCTCCAGGATCGAGTCTACAGACACGAGGTGTGATTTGTGGAAGCCAAGGACGAAATTACTCAGGAGAAAGCGAAAACACCTAGAATGTGATTTGGACATTTCTGTCCATGTTAGGCACTCAATAAACTTTATTAATGTTAATACTAAAGATTATTATTAAAAAAAGAGATGGATTTTTTTCCAACCGAAGGCTTTTTATAATTGTAATTAAATGAGAGTCATGAGTTTATGACAGTTGTTATAAGAAAAGACAGAACTTAACTCACATTCTAGTACAAAATAACAGTGTAAACGGCTCAATTCAAAGGCTATTGTTGTCTATGGTCCCCTCAGTAGAGCTCTCCAAGAGGTGGGAGCCCCACTGTTAGGCTGTTCAGACTGTAGATGGAGTTCTGTACTGACTTCCAGACCTATCTGAAGAGGGAGCAAAGAAACAGTGGAGAAACCAAAGAATTTCCCGGGGCCGGATGACTCCTCGCAAGATGCCAGAGACAGACCAGATGTTTGCAAGGAGCACAGTGTGGTGGGGATGCCAAATGAGTAGCAGACTGTGAGGAATGCCAGAACAGAGGTGTGGAGTCCTGGGGGCACAAGGGAATTGACCCATGCCTGGACAAGGAAGTTGTCCAGGGCCCAGAGAAAGAAATAAGCTCCGATCTGCACAACAGCCCACATCCCGGTAAGAACTAAGAGGCACCTTTCACAGAAGCTCCCTGGGGGGCATCTGAGACCCACCGTGGGAGGCCTTCTCCTGCTCCACAGGCCACTTCCTCTCTATCTTCTCCCCACCCCCACTATCATTCCTATACACACCTCCACCCGACCCCAGCGCTTGGAGGGCACAACCTTGTCATGTATCCCTGTTATACTATCCACATCCCCTCCCCCAGTTTTATTGAGGTACAACTGAGAAATAAAAATTATATATATATTTAAATTATACAGTACCATCCAGTGTTATTAATAATGTGTATCTGTCATACTGTGGATTATTTTTTTTAAGATGAAAAGGTTACAACCTTGTGGCACAATGGATTGTATTTAAACTCCTAAACCTGGCATGAGAGGCCATTCACAATCCAGACCCCATCAGTCTGGGCACGCAAACATTTCCTTTTAACGAAATGACCTGCACACTCTACTTCACTTATAACCTGAAAAGTCCTGCCCCGCGTGGACATTAGGATCATTCTTTTTTTCCATATTGAGCATCTTTGACTTAATTTTTTCTATTCCAAACTGTTGTTCTAGACTCGGTTCCCTCCCACTTCTCTATTTCTTCTGGGGTGTCTTCCTGACTTCCCCACTCAGCGCTGCCTTCTTCCCCATCCCCAATCTCTGGTCACCCTCTTCTGTGCTCATCTCTTGACCTGACGTGCTCAGCCCAAGGTCATGTCTTCATTTGTCTGCACGGACTTTATTAAGTTAAGGGGAAGCCTTGCAATTGTTTGTAGACACACATAGTAAGCAATGCCCTGGGCTTGGTAGGTTCTTGGTGTTTAATGGATGCTTGTTGAATTTACATCTTCTAAACAAAGCTGACGTTCCTCTGATCATTTCTTGCATAAATGCTTTTCCAAAATGATCTGGCGATTAGTATGGAGGCAGGACAGAAACATATGCTTTCTATTTCAGGACAAAGTAAGATCAAAATTGAAAAATAATAATTTTACCAACTCAGGACTTTGGGGGGGAGGGATCATATTCAGCTATTTGCAAAGAAAATTATGGGGACTGATATTCAGGTCAATTGAATTGCTCGAATTAGTAAAATAAAATAATGAAGATACTATATTGAAAAATTACAATAATATTTCACGACTGATTGTGTCTAGGTGTTACAGTACTCTCTAGTGGTTGGATTTAAAGCAAGATACTTGCAGAATAAACGTAGAATTTTTTAGGAAGGCAGAGAGGGCAATATATTTAACATTCAAAATATCATTATTTAATGGACATTTCGTGAAAAAAAAACTGTATGATTTTAAAATTCAAGAACGTTTCATGTAACTACTACTGTATGGACAAATCAAAGGACTCTGAAATGCTTAATGCTCCTTCAAGACTTGACCCAATATTCTGTCATCTGAAAAGGTGACATTGGTCCGATGCGGTTGAGGCATCTGGTTATATATATATATAATGCTGGTGTTCATATTTTCATTTCCTATATAACCAACCATTCTTAAATAAGTAGACAATTTCCAGAACTACTCTTTTTATAGCATTATAGAGTCATAAGAATTGAGTTGATATCTATATGCTTACTTTTATTTTTACTGACAACCTAAAATATTTCACAAAGATTTTGTTCCTTTTATTTAAAAGCCATTTTTGAAGACAAAAGACAGAGGGAATAAGTGATTTTTAAACAACCATAAAGATTTTGCAAAGAAATATTGAATTTCTGAGTACCGCAAAAAACACATTAGAATTCATTTCAGAAACACGACCACAAGTCTAATCAAATATTGAATTTGATATTTGATAAAAACAAGAAAAACAAAGAGCATATATAGAACCACATAGTATGTTCATATCAGAGAGTAAATAACTTAGATTTTATCTTACAGTAGTAGAGTGACATGTAGCTACAATCGCCACCCAGAGTTTTTGGGTATGACTCTAGTTAAACTTCATTCAGTTTAACTCAGTAAATAATAATCACTGTGCTTGATAAATGTTAGTCACAAGATTTTTGAAGAAGCATCCCCATCAGACAGTAAGTCACCCTAAGTCAAGGATATGGATGATCATTGTGATGAAAGATAAGAAATGTTGTCATATATATTATGTCATTTATTCTTAAGAAAAATGTCTGCTCTCCACTATGATCCCCATATACGAATGAGGAAAATGAGGTCCCAAATGGGAAAATCTCTTGCCTAGAATCACTCGGTGTATCCATGACTCATGCACACTGAAACACAGATGTTTTGCTTGACTGTATAGGACTCTTTCTTCCACATGAAGGTTTCTCAATAAAAGATGAGAGAACTCCTTTGGGAATAGCCCCTGATGTAATAACACAGGGGTCCAGAAGGGAGTAAAGAAACTCCATGAACATGAAGAGGTCAAATGACACCAGAGAATCAAGTGTGTTGAGAAGATTTTACATTATCTACCTCACATCCTGGCAAATGGTGCCGCTGGGAAGATAGGAAACTCAGGTTGGCCATGAACTTAAGCTTTCGCAGGCTACCTCAGCAAAACACCCTGCATAAACGAGTTCATATTTAAGCCACCAGTCAGTTTTGATGGAAGCTCAGATTAAATATGAAGATGCCCAAGTAAACTACAGTATCTGTGAATCCAAATCTTACAGTTCCATACCCGGGCATAGGAGAATTTTACACCATTCCAGGGAAGGTAGAAGGGGACTATGGCAACAAGAACATGGGATTTATTTTCAGTGAAGGAAAGGTCTGTTTTGCTAAGGACTGGAAGGACTGGAGGGCAAAGCATGAATATTTTAGCAGGAAGTACACACAGTACATGGTTTTAGAAAATGTCTTATTAATCCCAATATAAATGAAAAAGACATTGCATATACAAAGCTAGAACTGCTAAAATAAAGAGACAAACTAGCATAAAGACAAATTGATTTGGTGGGGATTAAAAAATATGTTTCCTGAATTAAACATTGTAAATAGAAAATGAAATATTGCATGAAATTGAATTGGTGGGATAAAAGAAAAAATGAAATTGCACTGACAGTAAAGAGTGAAAAATTAAAACACTGATGCAATTTAAAACACTAAGAAAAATGGTTTAAAAGTCTATTCAGGAGCCCACAAAATCCTGTGCTTTCAGACAGAAAGAGCTCATGAAGTATCAGGAAATTGTATTGAAAACAGAAGAATTGTTTTTTTAATTTTTTAATTCTCTTAGAGATACAGAGTGCGAAAGTGGGGGAGAGGGGCAGAGAACCTTAAAGCAGACTCCACGCTCAGCAGAGAGCTCCAAGTGAGGCTCAATCCCACAACCCTGGAATCATGACTGGAGCTGAAATCAAGAGTCGGATGCTCAACCTTCTGAGCCACCCAGGTGCCCAAGAAAATAGAAAAATTCTTAAACATACATTGAAGACATTTAAAAAATAAGGATAAAGGAAGTCTTCTATCTAGATAAAACATATCATCTTTAAATGAAGCAAAATGTACAGCTTTGTGAGTAAATTCCTATACCTAGCCATATTGCCTTCCACTGCCTGCATTCAGGATTGCATTTTAGATACACCACCCACATAGCCCTTCTGGAAAAACTATTATATCCCAGACTATCAAAAGATAAAATAAAGAACTCAATGACATATGGCATGACTTTCAATGAACTCAGTTAAATACAAACTAGGTCCAAATATGTGTTATTGATATTCTTGTGAGACAAAATCGTGAAAGCAATTCTGTTGCCACCATCATCATGATGGAAAGTCCCAGACTGTTGCTATCAAAATAAGGCTCTGTCAGGAGAATAACACATTTAAAAGCATACCAAATTACTCATCTTATACCCGAGAAACATACAGATACCTTTTAATTTTTTTGGCATTTATGACTAGGAAAATGTGTTTGTATGCTTCTATATAAATTTGGGAGTAATCATCAGTAGAGTAAGTACTGAACACATGCCTTTCAAATTTCTAGAGAAAAGGTGGTTATGAAAACAAGTCATATATAAAAAAAGTTAAGAGAAAAAGGATACAAGAAGGGAATGAAAATAAAATGGAACAAAAACCTTCAGCAGAACTTGCAGAAACCACACTTTTCATGTTTTCCAAACGAGGCAGCTACAAAACCCAAAAATCATTGCTGCAGGTTTTTCCAAGAGTTAAAGGTGTTGCAGAAAAAGCAAACTTTCCAATATGCCATCAACATAATATGTAATAAACCTCAATAAAATGTGCATCTATGGACATAGACTACTGTTGTCTAATAAGGTCTTTGACTAAGTAATTATAATGACACAATTTTATCAGTAAAGGTTAAGTATCTTTATCTGAGCAGAATCCGATGAAATTAGTCCTGATGTAATAAGTACCATTTGTCACTATTAGAGCAAGAGCTGTTGACAGGACTTGGGTGTCTCCGTGGCAACCCTGGCGTTCCATTTCTTTTTTCTGTAACCTTAGACACTAACAAGGCATACAAGTCCAGAGGGCATAGAAGGTATTGCCTGGATAATTTATTTACCCTTTTCTGACTTTGCCAGGCAGTGGCATATGTGAGAATCTCGAGGCGTTTTACATCAAATGGGCTTCTGCTCTCAATGCTGACTCTGCTCATGAACATTTTGAACAGAAATACTGTGTACAGGTTTTCATTAACAAGAAAAACCGCTAATTGTGAATTGATTCACCATCCATAAGGCATAAAAGAGAGTGAAAGATACAAAGAGAAAAAGAAAACATATATGTAAACAGAATATAGATTTCTCCATTTCAGAAATTTACATGAATGAATATCCCTAAACAATGCTACATGTTCCACTAAAATTAAGTAATTTTAATGGAGTGCTACCTACAGCCCATGTCTCAAATAACACAGTTTTGGAGTACAGCATCCCAAGGGGGAATATTTACAGCTATGCTTGAAATGGAAGAAATTTGCTACAAACCCAGAGCACGTACAAAGGTACCAGGGCTCCTACAATAGAGAAGACCCCCACCCCCACCCCCTTCAGCTTCAGAATCAACTCTAGCTCAGTTTCCGGTCAGAATCATACCTGAAAACATGTACACACAATTTGACAGTCTCTATTTGGGCCATCCTCAGTAGTAAAAATAAAGTTAATAATGGCACTTTATAACTTCCTGTTCTTAATCTCGTAGGGCAAAAATCTAAGAGGGGAAGGTTGTGGGGCAGATAGAGGTGGGATGTTGCGATAAGAATTTAGACAAATATTGTACAGAGAACAGACTGAGGGTTGCTGGAGGGGAGTAGGTGGGGGATGGGTTAAATGGGTGACGGGCAAGAAAGAGGGCACTCTTTGGGATGAGCACTGGGTGTCCTATGTAAGAGATGCATCACTGAGTTCGACTCCTGAAACCAATATTACGCTGTATGTTAACGAACTTGAATTAAATTTTTTTAAAAATAGAGAAAAAAATCGAGAAATCTTGTAAACGAAATTTCATATTTCATTTCTTTTCCATCGTCCTTTATCTTTTTAGAAATAGCAAATGCCAGCTTTCCACTTTATAAACTAATATAAAAAATAAGAATTTATTTCAAAAAATATGAAGTTAAAAATGTAATTAATCTGTTTTTTTTTTAAATTTGTAGACCTAGATAACCAGACTTGGAACCTTGTTCATGGGCAGATACCTTAGCAACATATCTTTTAAAATCTATTTCTTTTATTTTTCCATTTAGAATTTTGTTATAGGTTGAACTGTGTTCCTTTCCCCACCCCCAAAAATATGTTGAAGCACTAACTCCGGAACCTCAGAATGTGACCTAACTGGGAGACAAGACTCTTTACTGACATGACCAAGTTGAGGTCACTGAGGTGGCTCTAATCCCACAGGACTGATGCTTTTATAAAAAAGGGGCAATTTGGACCCAGAGACAGACACGCAGAGGGAAAGGATGTGACGACACAGGGAGAAGAAGGCTGCCACATGACTGGAGGGTCCAGTCTACAGGTCAAGGATTGCTTGCCAAGGACCCGCTGGCCACACCAGGTGCTGGAAGAGGCAGGAAGGGCCCTCCGAGAGAGCCATGAGGGGTGTGGCCCTGCAGACACCTGGATTTCAGACTTCTGGACTCCAGACTGTGACAGAATAAGTTTCTGCTGTTTTAAACCATGCAGTTTTTGGTAACTTGCTTTGGCAGCCACAGGAAACTAATACAATTTACCGTGGATTAAAGATAAAATACCTATTTCCAGAATATAATGCCAGTTCAGGCTTCAACAATGATGCCACCTACCATGTAGTAAGTGACAGTGGGTCACTTACATGAAGATTAGGGTCAAAAAGTTAATGACATAGCTGAGATTAAAATTTTCTTTCCCAAGTTTCTTGTTCAATCATAAAATTGGAGCCCAGCATCTTTTCTACTAAATTCTAAAGTATATATTTTCCTAACCAACCTTTTTTGTATACATATACACACACTCCACAAACACACATAAACAGATACATGTATATACGTACGTATACACATCCACTCATATATGTACATGAACAATATATGTCTATATAGTACATTTATAGGTTACAGATATATATGTTAAGCATATATATATATTATATATGTATATGTGTATCAGCTATATTATGTACGTATGCATGTGTATATATATGTATGCACATATAATACACACACACACACACACACACAGTTTTCAGAAAAGGAAAGGATCAAGAATCTAAATTTTTCAAATATTTAAGGTCTTTAGAACGATCACTTTGCCTGCTGGACAAAAATATCTTCTCTGAACCTTATCGTCAATTTATATATTTGTGGGCAATTGTGGGCTTGGGTGTGGGAATGGAGGAAACCCAGTTTTACATGCTGGCAGCACTGGAATGAAAGGGCAGCCCAAGAGCACGTCTAGCAAAACCAGTGCAGAGATCGGGGCTCACGTCTGGTCCCCAAGAGCCAGGGTGCAGTCATGGTTTCTGTAAGTAACACAGACATGTTTGCCTATGACAATCACATAGGTTCCCACCTCACAAGACTGGTGGGCAGTTTTCTAGGAAAGCTCTGACCCCTTCCTCGTCTCTATTCACCCTTGCATTGGACATTCAGTACGTGGCGAGGTGGTTCCCGTGTGGATGTACCCGGGTGGAAACTGCATACGGTAAAAACAGATGAAGAGTATCTATATCCCTGTTACTACCTGCCAAAATATTTAGGGACTTGGCATCTTCCAATATACTGCAAACATTTAAATAATAATAATGTAAAGAGCCACATTAACATTATCAAGGATCATGCTTCACGATTTAGTTTTTAAACATGAATACCATTGAAGATAATTGTTCTAGAGAGTACAATGACACCAGAGATGAAGTGAAGAACCAGAGATACTCCCTGAGGCATGCACTTGAAGAGATTTCCTCATTGCTTCCTGGAAACACCAGCTCATCACCACAGTCAACGTGACAACCAAAATGGCACCCATACAGGAGCCTGAAGCAGCATAAATGGGATAACGTCCACAGTCGTTCCCTCTGTCAAACCCTAACTGCCTTCTTAGCTCATGTTTGGTCTTTCTTCATCAGTGCCTGGCTAACCCTTTGAAAGAAATGCAATGTGCAAGTTCACTACCCTCCATTGGTGGGATGTTTATTACAGTTCCATCTGGTGGAAGAACGCCCACCGTTGCTAGGTGTGAGCCTAGGAGCCTGGTGTCATCAGCCATTTGAGAGAACAAGCCGCCCTCACCTTGGGATTCCAGGCTGGCTGAGAAGTTGTGGCCAAGCAGATTCTGTGCCATGAGCCTCCCTCAAGAGCAGGAGTGGGCTTCCCGGTCCCAGCTGACTGCCAGCCTTGGATCCAGCCGTTCACATGCTGGCATGCTGGACGACTCAGAGCTCCTGTCAGCTTTGTTAACGTGAGGCAGAATTCCCACATCCCTTCAGACCTGGGGCAGTATCAGGATGGCTTCCCTGATCCTCAAAGGGGAAGGTCAAGGCAAGAGAGATTTACTAAACACATTGGCCCCTTGCAGTGAGTGAGTGCCAGGATCCCTCCTCCCCACAGCCCTCCCAGAGGACTAAGACCTCTGCCCCTATACTGCTGCCTCTCTTGTAGCGTTCTCTTCCAAATCTCAACAGTGCAGGAGACACAGGCAAAGAAGTGGGGGCATGATCGACCACCCCATACCTGCTCCATCTCTGGAAGAATGTCACAGATTCGTATCCCGATGCATCAGACTAAATAAAACAAAGGCCAGGGAGGCTATCCTCGATTTTTGTCTGCTATATGCTGCCCTGAGTGCTATTACTTTTCTGTAAGACTTGACTGGTGAGGTGATCAAGTCAGCCAAGCTATCGTGTTCCAGGTTGAATATTGGCACTCTAGACAGGAAGACCCATTCTTCCAAGGGAATTCTCCAAATAATATCAATGAATCTGCTCAGTTTTGATTGCAAATGTTTCTAGCCTTCTACCAATTACATCTCAAACCACACTGCCTCATCCATCCAGAGGAAAACACCTCCCACATGTTACTTTTTTGTCCTCATAGTTCTGGTTCCGTCTGATCCATGATGAAGGCAAATTTCCCTCCTAAACTCCTGAAATGCCACTTGAATTTCACTCTCTAGAGGAGGGCTTGGTGTGCTCATCCTGTCTTCCCCCACATACCTATCTGACCACAGATTTACTTACGCTCTGTTCGCTCTACAAAGGCACCCACCCTCAGGTAGGCCAACAATGAGTGCAAATACTACCTTTTGATCAATTATTAGAGTGTGGGTGGGTCTTTATATAGAATCTAAGGTAACTCAGGACTGTATAAGACAAAGCCATCTCCCAACGTGATATGTAAACATAAATTCCCTCTAGAGCAAACACTCTATTTTAGTATTGGGAACACCATGACATTCCCCTTTTCATACAAGGGCCCGATACACACACACACACACACACACACACACACACACACACACACACAAAACCCCCTTCCACACACACACACACAGGCATGCACACAGAGACACAACCTGTATCACATGAGTCCTTGCGTTGAGAAAAATAAAATATAAACCAGAAATCATCTCAATGTTTTAGAAGCCTTACTCTTATGCACTTTCACAAGTATCACTGGAACCCCTTGAGATATGATGATTTTTACAGTCAACCCACATTTATTGAGCATACACTATATATGGGGTTCTACGCTTATGAGATAAACTAGCTCACAAGACAAAAATCTTCATTCGCATGGAGCTTACAGTTACCCAAACTTTAGGTGCTATTATATGGTATCAGAAGAAAATGATTTATTTCAGTGCAAACAAAACCGCAGCTTTGCAAATTTTTGCAACGTATCACATACGGTGTTACATTTTCAGACTCTAGAAAGGTGGTATTGCAACCGCTTTAAAAGTGCCAACTGTGGAGGCAGGCAGCCTGGGCTTGCGTCTCACAGCTCCCACAGCAATTTGGAGAGTTACCAACCCGCACGTACCTGGACTCTCATAATGGTGATGGGAGGATCCGTGAGTTAATACAAGAACCACACCTGGTTTCCTGGCTGGCACGCAGTTAAGTGCTCAGGTAATGCTGGCTGCCATTAAATACCACAAGGTACGCCACCTATTTTAGTTATTTGATAAACACTTTCTGGGCCTTTCCATGATGGGCACTGATCTAGATGCTGAGAGACAGATGACAATGAGGCATGACTGCTGCCCTTAATGGAATTTCACCCTGTAAGAATTAAATGCACTAACACCTAGCTAAGAACAGAGCAACTCAAACCAAAGTCATTAAGTACATGCGCAAAATACAAATAAACAAAAATTAATGTTTCTGTAATGCCAAGAGTTTAAAGAATGTCTTCCCACACTTGGAGGGGGTGGCCACTGCACCCCCACCTGTTACCAAAATCAGCACCTACATAATTAAACAACTCCACGCACACGTATTTGATGGGGAATTAACCACATCTACACTCCCAGCCTAGCTCAGAACTCTTAGGGACGGTTCCAGCCAGCCAGCACTGTTGGGAAGTTGATGTCAAGAGGCAGCCTAGAACATCTTCCAGAGCTTGGGCTCATTTTCATCCCTGGTGGAATTAGTGCCCACTTGGCCTCTCTGGACCTCAGTTTCAGGATCTATACATAGGGTCAGCACAGCTCCCACCTTGACAAGTTGCTGCAGAGTTAAAAGAGAGAAAGCTTGTGATGCACTTAGGCTGAGCTCATGGCAGGTACGTGTTCCCTGTTATTACTACTTTATTATCTAATTGTACAACCACCGGCGATGATAAGGGTGGGGCCGTGGTAAGTAGAAGCAGATCCTGAGATGACTGGAGAAGAACTACAACAGGAAAACCTTCCAAGGCAGAACTAGTAGCTTAAAACGCAAAACAACCTGAGCATCATTATATCAGACAGAAGGTGTATGGAGGGAAACAGGCAGAACATAAGTAGCTACTCTGTCACGCCTTCATCATTTCTTTTAACCTTAAAGGCTGATATTAGGGTGCCTGCCTGAGTGGCTCAGTGGGTTAAGCAGCTGACTTCGCCTCAGGTGATGACCTCACGGTTCATGAGTTTGAGCCCCGCGTCAAGCTCTCTGCCATCAGCACAGAGCCAGCTTTGGATCCACTGTCCTCCTATCCTTCTGCCTCTGCCCCACTTGTTCTCTCTCTCTCTCTCTCTCTCTCTCTCTCTCTCTCTCTCTCTCTCAAAAATAAACATAAAAAAACAAAAATAAAAGGTTGATATTATGCAATAACTCTCAGAAAAACTCCATCTATACAAGTTGAAATCTGATGTAACAGGATGTACTAGCTTCCTCTTGCTGCTATAACAAATTACCACAGAGTGGCTTAAAACAATGCAACAAATCCATGCTCTCTCAGTTCTGAAAAACAGAAGTCTAAGTCAAGATGTCACCAGGGCTGGTTCCTCCTGGAGGCTCCAGGGGAGGACCTGCTCCTTGCCTCATCCACCTTTGGAAGCTACAGCTTTCCTTGGCTCCTTGGCCATCATCCATCTCTGATCCCATCCTCACACCACTTTTTCGCTCACTGATTCTCCTGCACCCCATAATCCAGGATAATCTCCTCACATCTCAAGATTCTTCACTTAATCATGTCTGCAATGTCCCCTTGGCTATGCAAGGTAACATCCACAGGTTTCTGGAAGTTAGGTTGTGGACATACTCAGGGAGCCATCACTCAGCCTACCAGGTAGGAGAAAGCTGATTATCTTGGCCTAAAGCAGAAAGCCCTTTTTCATCATGAAGCCACAAAATGAGCCCTGAATAGGTGCAGTAAAAAATAAAATAATAAAAACAGCAAGTAACTTTCATTTGTCACACATCACCTTATTGAACCTCAAGGCAAACCTGTGGTCTAGGTGTGGTCATCTCTGTTATTCAGATGAAGAAACCAAGGCCCAGATGATTCAGTCATTTCCCCAGGGCTGCTGGGCTGGGGTTTGCACTCAGGCCATGTGAGTGCAAAGCCTGTTCTCATAACCAGGACCACACACTGCCCCTCCGGTTTATTCTTTGTTCCTGGCTGTGAAAAGCATGATTTCTTCTGTGACTGCTACACAATTTCTATTTGTCTCAAGTCACCAGCACCCTGCAGGCACAACAAAATTCACATTTCTCCTCTATGAATGCATCCATCGAAAACAAAGTAAGTGCCAGTACCAAACAGGACATTGGCTGTTCAAGGTGCTACGTGGTAATGACAGAGAACGCCTGGCACCTGCTGGTTCACATGCTGCCCTTTGCTTGGACTGCCCATATCTCAGATCCCTGCACACAATTTTAGTTTTCTTGGAAAGTGTTTTCCCAAAGTCTAATTATCAATGAAAGCAAATAAAATCTGGGAGCAGGTTGGGTTTGTTCGTGCCGCTAGCTGGTAGGTTGATCTTCCTTACCTTTTTCCCCAGGTCTAGGCAAATAGTAAAGACTGGAAAGTATCACCCCAGTCAAAGGCACAAGGTTCCTCTTGGGAGGAGCTGGTAACCATCAGGGTGTCTCTAGACTATCTTTCTACTTCCCAACTGGGCCATTCATTCTAGCCTTCCCTTGGGTTCTTGTCCTAACCTACTATGTTACTCAGCCCACAGAACCACAAACTTCCTTCTGAACCACTTCACTATTTTCCTTCTTAAGAGGGTTTATGCACACATAATTTAGTGGCAGGTCATATGGATTGCCAAACATTAATGCCACACAAAGTCCACCAGGAGATAATATATTTACAATCACACTGACGGACATGTGCAGAAGAAATCTCCACCTCTCCAGCTAGTGCAGACGGAGCATGTGTGAACAAACAACTTGAAGGCAGGAAGAGAATGGCATTGTCTAACACTGGGATGCAAAGACAGTACAACATCAGCACATGCAAAGCAGTGGATCAATTTCCCAATGTCTTGGAGTTGACCAAAATACCTATCTTGAAAGACAGATTGTTTGAGCTCAGAATCTTGAAATCAAGTGGCTGAACTCAAACATCCTTCTGGATGCCTGCAAGGCCACCCTCGCTTTGGGATGGTTGCTTAGCTGGGGTCTGGGACACAGACTCTTCAGTAATTGTTCCTCATCATGGTGCATTATGCAAGGGAAATAGTGTAAGCAATTTTGCTAATCAGGCCATCAAGTGGAAATAATTAAACGAACTAACACGGCAGCACCTCAATTACGATTCCAAAAAGCAATTCCGATATGCACTGTGTACAGAGAAGTGAAGGGATTTTTGGATTTGTGTAATTATTTATCATTCTCAGCAAACTTAATCATCAGCAATACACCAGGTATCACAAGAAACATCTGATTAGATGCCATATCAAAATCTTCTGGGGAGCAGAACCATTTACTAAACCTGTCTGCAAAACCTATTTTGGCTATCAGTCACTAGGTTTTTTTCTCATAATGTTGAATAGAAGCCACAAGTATGGTCATTTGTAGATTGGGCCTAATAGGAGATAAAGGAAAAGTCTGACCCTAGGACTACTGTCTCTAAAGACCCACATTCCCCCCCCCCCACCATAATGCTCTAGAAAGCTTTCCAATAATGGGATGTATCAGCAATAACAGAATGTCAAGGGCACAGACAATAGCCTTCCATTAGGCAGGAGACGGGGTGAGACTACTCCAGGATCCGTATTTCCCAGCTCTTTGACTTAGTGGCTGAGGAACAAGGTGACATGGCCTATTGGTGGCCTTGCTTTACAGCTGCTGAGCTGAAACCTCAGTTGAAAGAAGGCCTCGGCAGCCAACAGTTCCTTGTTCGTAATGGCTGGGGTCAGAGTACAAGGTAGTTGCTAGATAATTTGTAAAGTCCTCCCAGGCTTTCGATTTCTATACTTTTTGTTTGATTTAGTTGGAAATATGCATTTACACTTTATATTTCAGCCTGTGACCCATTTTGAGTTTATTTTTGTACAAGATAGAAGGCTTAGGTCAAGGTCTATTTTTTTTTCCCCTACGGATGTCTAATTGCTCTGGGAACATTTGTTGAAAAAAAGACAATCTTTCCTCCACGGAACTGCTCTACACCTTTGTCAGAAATCGGCTGGGCACATGTGTGTGGGTCTGTTTCCAGGTTCTGTTCCACTGATCTGTGTGTCCATCCCTCCACCAACTTGTAGAAATTTTAAACTCACCTTTGTGCTATTTCAAAAGTGCTTCTGTTATCAGTTATAGGCCATATATTTTTCTTTTTTATTTTTTTTAATGTTTATTTATTTTTGAGAGAGAGACACAGATAGCGTGAGCTGGGGAGGAGCAGAGAGAGAGGGACACAGAATCCAAAGCAGGATCCAGGCTCTGAGCTGTCAGCACAGAGCCTAACACAGGGTTTGAACTCACAGACTGTGAGATCGTGACCTGAGCTGAAGTCAGATGATTAACTGACTGAGCCACCCAGGCACCCTAGTCTGTGGACTCTCTTAACAAAAGTGCACTGATGAGGCAGAGGGCTTTGTTTCCAGAAAGTAGCTAAAAATGATTATTTGTATTGTAGGTTCAGATTTTAAAAGGAGACTCAAAGGTTCTGAAGACTAAGTCAGGATTTTGTTTTGTGTTATTTTTTTAATGTTTATTTATTTTTGAGAGAGAGAGAGCGAAAGAAGGAGGGAGGCGGAGGGCCAGAGACAGAAGGAGACAAAGAATCCGAAGCAGGCTCCAGGCTCTGAGCTGTCAGCACAGAGCCCAACGCGGGGCTCGAACCCATGAACTGTGAGAACCTGAACCGAAGTCGGCCCTCAACTGAATGAGCCACCAGGCACCCCAGCCATGTATTTCTTCACCTACAAATAGTCTTATAACTCAGCAATTATATAAAGATGAATTTGGGGAACAACCCCCTTGAGATGCTTAGCTTATACAGATTATACTTAAACATGTACTTCTGGTTTAAGTGACCAGTTCTAGTCCTCTGGGGAAGAACTTAGAATTCTGGTTATCAAAACAAGGGCAAGCTAAATTCTACTCAGCTTGGCATTCAGTACCCTGGCTGGTATATGGTGTTAGTTACTGGTGTGTGCATGTATGTTTGAGATCTGGAAATCTGGTGCATATTTTTAAGAATCAAGGTAGAGTCCTGACTCTTCATTGAGCTTGTCTCATTGACCCAGACGACAGGAAACAGTGCACACCTGGGGACCAGACAGAGGCAGTGCCCTAGACAGATGCAGGCACTGGGGGGTCTCGCCAGAGACTGTGTGACAGAATGCCAGCTCTTTGGGATATGAATGGGGGTGTTTAGAATTGCTACATGACTTACAAGACTTGTAAGATTCAGTGGAAAATAAAAATGCACATCCGTTTGTTTAAAAATGACTCAGGATTTCAAGATGACAACACAGCATTAAGCCAAGCCCTGCCAGGTCTTTCTAGGCACATGGTCCGTGCGACTGCACAGGTCACACACCCAGTGAAGCTGGCCCTGAGGTATTCCTTGCTCAAGTAAGTTCTAGAATTCAGCTCTTGTAACCTCAGTACTTTCCAGAGTTTTTAATAAGCTGTTGTAAATTTTGAGTTTCCAGAAAGGGACTGTAGTATTTTTCAGATGAATTTGGGTGTGTGTGACTGCGTGTGTGTGTGTGTGTGTGTGTGTGTGTGTGTGTGTGTGTGTGTGTGTTGGGACTGTATTTTGTGAAAGATTGCATCACAATTGTTACAGAAATTCTCTGTATACCTGTAATGAGATATAGTACTTAGAGACACAGGAAATGGATTACATTTGACCAAAAATGTAGGAATTTATTTTCAGAATTCCTGAAAATGCTCAAAACCATTCAATTATTTAATGAATGTTCTATAGATGGCTTTCTTTGGGAGGGATAGAAACAGGCTCTGCGACATGGTCACCAGTCAGTTCATGTTCAGGATGGTTTTCAAACAAGGAGGAGTCTACAGGGGAACCTTCTGCTCTGAGAATCCCAAGAAGGGAACACCCAAGAACACGAGGGTGTTCACACAGTCACGGGGAATAAAACAACAACAACAACAACAACAACAACAGCCAAGCTTCACCAAGTGCTGACTATGGGACAGGCTTAAGTCGTCCCAGAAACCATCTCATAATCTTGGTGTGAATCTTATGAGGCAAGCTCTATAATTATCCCTACTTTACAAGGGAGGAACTGAGGCACAGAGAGATTAAATAACCTTCTCAAGTTCCACACCTAGCAAGAAAAGCTCAGGGAGTCTAGTCCCCGAATCCAGGACCTGATTAAAGTTAAATCTTTGACAGTAGTAACAGGCCCAAGACTAGGAGCCTGAGGACAGAGCGTAATCTGGGTTCTGACATGGACTGACTCCATGATCCTAGGGAAGCCACTCTATCACTGAGCTTCAAATGAGGAGGATAAAATAATATTGTAGGTCCTTTTCAACTCTAAAATGATCAAACACAGGGGTGCCTGGGTGGCTCAGTCAGTTGAGTGCCCAACTTCGGCTCAGGTCATGATCTCGTGGTCTGTGGGTTCGAGCCCCATGTCGGGCTCTGTGCTGACAGCTCAGAGCCTGGAGCCTGTTTCAGGTTCTGTGTCTCCCTCTCTCTCTGCCCCTCCCCCGCTCATTCTCTCTCTCTCTCTCTCTCTCTCTCTCTCTGTGTTTCTGTTAAAAATAAACATTAAAAAAATTTTAAATGATCAAACACAATGAGACATAGCTTTTTGTTTTGTCCAAGGTGAAACTAGTCTAGAATATAAATTTCTTGAGGGCAAAGGTCATGTCTTCTATTTGGTGTCTTGATAGTTTAGAACAGTGTCTGACACACAGTAGGCTCTCAAATACATATTGAGTTGAATGAATGAATGAATGAATGAATGAATGAATAAGTAAATGAATGAATAGTGAGTAAATGAGAGAATTCAGTAACCCAATACAGAGCAAAGGAACATCACGTATTTTTAGAAGCCTCACGAATCATGACAACAAACAGAATCCTGCAATTTTATTTGGTCTTGGTCAACTTCAGTGTCAGAAGTCCTACCAGCCTCTAGTTACCCGACAGATTGCTGGTAACGGGAACTCACAAGCAGGATCCACACAGTGTCTCTGAGGTGAAAGCTTTCATGTCAGCCTAAGGGAGAGCTGCACTTGGCCTTCATTTGGTGTCAACAACATAAGAAGTGGGGACTGAGTGAGATGACATATTTTCGCTCTCGATAATCAGTGTGTCTTCCAGGGCTTTTTGATAATGAGCAGACCTTTACTCTCTCACGAGGCGCATAATATAGGCGCAAAGTGCAGGGCTGGAGTTGAGCTCCCTAACTCCAACCCCTGCACACTGTGGATATTGACCTCCTAATTCATAGCTTTTTATGACCTTTTTTTCTGGAAGATGGCCATAGTGTGGCCGATTCCAAAAATCTGTATATTCTGACACTTCTTCAACAGATGAAAGGAAGATGTCCTGAAGCAGAAATACCATCGCATATGTGGGTCCCCCCTGACTGAGTTACCCTTGAGTTTCCTGGCCACCTGTCTGGAGCTTCTGTTCACCACCCACCCCACCTTGACACGTTCTCTCTTGTTGTGCTCTTGTTACGTTACTGTCAGAACATTACAACTTGTAATTATGCACTCATCTGTTTGCTCATCAACAACTGTCTTCTCCTCTGAACTGCAGGCCCAGAAGATGGGGGTTATAAACACAATGAACATTACTGAGTAATCTCACCTCCCACAGGGAGGGCATGTTGGAAGGGACCAAAAAATATCTGCAGAAAGAGCAAACCGATAAATACATTTGTTGATAGAGACAAGTGGTTCAAAATATACTGTTGAGTAAAAAAGTACATTAGAAAAGTGCATCAGATACTGTGTGATCTCTTTTAAGAGATATGTATGAAATACCCACGTGTAGAACTTTTACAGGAAGTTATATACATACATGAAAAAAAAACAAAAGTCTAGACGTAGACAACCAAGATGCTCACATTATCCACCTTAGTTTGCTGGCATAGAGCGATTTTATTTTATTTTATTTTATTTTATTTTATTTTATTTTATTTTATTTTATTTTATTTTATTTTATTTTATTTTATTTTATTTTTTAAATTTACTAACCTGTACCTCTTCATTTCTCAGTAATGGATATGTACCATTTATGTATTAAACATCTTTTAAAGAAAAAAATGCAGATTTCAAATTGCTATTCAATTATGGATGAATGTCTAGACTCCCCAAATGGAATACGTCCTTTTATTGCAAGAAACCATACATGATACATCTATGAACCCCTTCTTTTCCCCCAGTATGTGTGTGTATAAGCATGAAATGAGAGCTCACAAAACAGCAGGGAGAGAGCGTAAGTCCTATTCTCGTAAACCAGGGATGGAAAAATGCCGAGCCACATAAATCAGCACCATAGACTCCTTGTTTTCCTTCTTTGTGTCTGCTCACACATGTCTAGGTCTAGCAGTGCTGCTGAAGGCAGGAATCTGTACGAGTGGCAGAAAGGCCGTGCAGATCTCCTGAGTATTGGCTAATTTGTGTACTTTATTTAATCGACTTCTTATGTCGCTGTGAAATGCTAACTCGTTCCAAAATAAAAATTTTAAACAAGGTTTTAATTCACACTTGTATTGCTATGGGCATAAATCCACATGATGCTCCTTTCTTGGTCAATGGATGTATGCTGGAATGGAAGATCAGTAAAGCTGTTGAAAATCCTTTCTCTATTTTGGCAATGTTTCGTCTCTGGCCATACTGGAACATCTTCTTATTTTTTTTTTTTATTAAAGTTTATTTATTTATTTTGAGAGGGAGGGAGAGAGCACGAGCGAGCAAGCATGTGAGTGGGGGAGGGGCAGAGAGAGAGAGAGAGAGAGAGAGAGAGAGAGAGAGAGAGAATCCCAAGCAGGCTCCGCGCTGTCAGCTCAGAGCCTGACGCGGGGCTTGAACGCACAAACCACGAGATCATGACCTGAGCTGATATCAAGAGTCAGATGTCTAACCGACTGAGCCACCCAGGTGTCCCTATAACATCTTCTAATTAACAAGAATGTTCATACGGCCTTAAGGTAAATCAGAGGGTTGAAGCCACAGGTGGATTACAGGATTCCACTCAAGGGGTCTGTGTTTGCATCTGTTTCCCTGCTGGGGAAGCCAGCTCCCCCTGGTTCCACTCCCCCATCATGAGGCTATTTCGTTATCACAATAAAATCTAGCTTTGCATCTTTACGTGCATGTCCAAATGGAGTTGAACATTATCTCGAAAAAGTAAAATCACATTGGCAATCTATGACATTTCATTTGGGTCAACGTAATTCCACTGGAAACATCAAGAACAAAGAAAGGCAAGATCTTCATCACAAATTCTAGCAGAGGAAGGGCGGGTACTGTTTTCTCTGGCTTTCCATCCATCCTAATGTTGTAGCCATTACAGGTGACAACAGCATGAAATATTTTAACGTTTTAATAATTCTGCCTGATTTACAGTGGTTTCTACATCATGCTTATATTCCTATTCACTTTACAAAGTTGACAAACAGGCATTTATGTCAAGTTCTGCAGCTATTACCCTAATATTTTCATTGAGAATTTAGAAGCGTGTGAAGGAAAAACACTTACATACCTTGACTTTGTATAGATTGAAGATTTCCTGAGACAAGAGATCACATACAGTACTGGAGAAAAGTGGTTTTTCCTTTCCTTTTTCCCCTCTTGCCTTTGTAATGTCAACAGAAGCTACTCTTTCTTTCTTAGTTTTAAAATATGCCAAAACATGCTGACAGGAGGATCAATAACTGAACTGGAAGCCTCAGGATACTAGATTGCAGTTGATCCTTTATTGTTCCCTTCCATTGCCAGCCTCACGTGGAGGGAAGCATGCATTTCTTAATGGCTCTAAAGTTAGGCTTGGACATGTGACTTATAGCTAAGATCATGCCAGCCAAGTGTCCGGAACAGAGGCTCTCAGTGTGCGTGCTCGGTTTTCCATGCTTCTGATGCTGCTGCCCTCTGCCCTGAGCAAAGCAAACCCCACATCCCTGTTGGTCCCGAGAGGAACAGAATCAAGTGGAGCCTACCTGGCCCCATCTGGTACCTGGAGACAAGCCCGGCCCAGCCTAACCTAGCTGAGGCCAGTCAATATCCAGCCAACTAGGAACTCAAGGGAAAGAGAGATAAATGGTTTTTGATCCGGGGGACTATTTGTTATACTGCATTATTGAAGAAGTAGCTGACTAATACACAATCTGTTAAAAACAAAAAGTACAATATGTTCAAAGACTAAATGGGAACTGAAGGGATCATGTGGACCTGCTCCTCTCTTTTGGTAGACGATGACACTGAGGCTCAAAACTTGTAACTTGCTCCAAAGTAGAGAAGGGAGTAGGATCCAGATCTCCTGATATCCATGCCTTTCCTGACTGAGTAATGGCAGATTCCAGAGTGGCATGGAATTTTCTTATGAGCTCTAGGTTATACTGCCCACTTTGCTGCTCCACATGCACCTCACTCTGTCTGTCCCACTCTCCTCCCTCCTTCCCATCCCTGTGCTTCCCCATCATAGATCTATACTTGTCCTCAGAGTTTGCTATGATTTCCACCTGGTAACCTCAGAAGTCTTTGTCGTGCTGGCCTCTGGGCTGTGAGGTGACTCAGCTCACTCTGGGATAACATGAATATGGGTCTGTGAACAGTGTCTTTCCACACGTTCTATTTGTTTGTGGTTATCCTAAGTAACCTTCCAAATCTCAAATTTAATTTTTAAAGTCACAGAATCTCATAGTTGCATGGAGTCTTGAGGGTGTCTCATCCCACACCTTCCCCATTATTTTAGGAGCAAGAGAGAGAGGGAGAGAGAGGGGGAGTTCTTAACATATCTGAGGCCTGAGTCAAAATGTCTGGAAGTTCGTAAAAATCCAACACAAATAGATTTTTCCTTTGTAAGTATAGCAGTAGTGATACTATTCACACCAGAACCACTTCTCTCGCCATTGCTTTGAAAGCTCAGCGCATTGAACATTTTTCTATCCCTGTACAGCTTCTCTTTGATCACCTCATTACTCTCTCTAGGGCTGAAGCTTATAGTTCAAGACCTTCAAGAATCTCCACAGTGGGCTCCCCCAAATAAGTAATACTTCTCTTTAAAAATGTACTCAGTACAGCCAAAGTTTTACTCTGCACGTGGTGCCCCTGCTCATAAAATGCCTTATGAAATGTCCTCTGACCTGTGCACGAACAAAGCCACGTAGTTCACTGCATCTCTCAGACCAGCTCACGTCCCTTGAGTCGACTTACCAGGTGTGCTGACCCCCAACAGATTCACCCAGTGGTCTCATTAGTTAAGGATTCCATACTCCTCTCTAACCCCTGTCTCCAACTTTGTCCTGTGCATGAATCCTCTCCCTTTCTTGGTTTAATGAGTGTCAAAAACCCCACTCTCAACTTGAAGCAGTCCCCAAGCAAAAGAGAAACAATAGCATACACTGCCTCGCTTCCTACCTAATCATTTGTTTTGGCGGGTTTATGTTTTCATCAGCCGCCTGCACATTTACCACGCTATGCGTTCCCAAATGTGAGAAGCAGCCAGATGGAGGAGGCAGAAAGTCTAGATCTTACTCTCTCCTGTAACACCAATACGATCTTGAGAAATGTATTTAACATGAGTTTCCTCCCAATAACTGGGCACACACGTCTCATAGTATTCCTGGAAAATTGTCAGAGGTAGGAGAATGCACAAGACAGCCCCTGAGTGGTGCTATATTTATGATAGTGATTATGATGTCAAACTACTCACGTTTGTTCAGAATGAAGATCTTTCTTGCACCGTCTCCCCACCTGTCTATGTTGGAGCTGTCTTAAAAAGCATCCAGACCAGGCAGCCACTAGGGGGCACCTTTCCCCACCGGAAGCTGGCAGTCAGAACCTCATGCGCCATACTGGAACAGTCAGCACCAGCTTTCTTCCTTATGTCCCCAGCACTCAGGTTTGCCAAGGGCCATGGCGTACTCCCCTCTGGCTCACTTCTCTGAAATACCGTAAGGTTAAAGGGTTTTGCCTAATTTCTCATCTTTGCCTTTCTAAATGCAAATTTCCTTTCATCTTTCAGAATTCCTTCTCCAAGTCATTGGATTTGCCACTCGCCTCCCGCATTATTTAAAAGGCAAAATGGAACACCTTTTTTGATAAGCAATTAACGGTACCGGAAGTCTTTGTTAAACCCTTTGGGGTGTGTAAGCTAGGAAGCCTGTAACCAGTCATGTGTACTGCATTACTAGACAGCCGATTTCATATTTGGGTAGAATCTACAGTTCAGTATAAAAGTCCTTTCTCACGGATGATTCCCCTCTCCCTCAACTCATTTCCTACAGGTAAGAGAGAACAGAGCTCAGCTATGTGTATCTGGAACATGAGATCATATATAAAAATCTGCTGCCCCCAAGGCCCTCCAAGTTTCCTCCAGAAATCCAGTTAGGATTTAACATGAGCTGCTTTCCGGACATCAGTTAACCCTTGCTTTGAAGAATCTCCATCTCCTTCAGGTAACCGTCATCACGCAATAACTGTGATACTTTGCAACTAAGAATACATAAAACTTGTTTGATTTTCTTGGAAAGAAAAGTATATTCTTATTTTCTCTAATGATTCAGATTGTACAGTTTATGTTGAATAAAGATC
The DNA here is from genome assembly GCF_018350175.1 of Felis catus. NCBI lineage: Eukaryota > Metazoa > Chordata > Mammalia > Carnivora > Felidae > Felis > Felis catus. Next base: position 5,424,725 of record NC_058376.1, on the reverse strand, counting down.
ATGAGACTCTATCACTTCCTTTTTTTTCTTTTTTTTTCTAATCCAGGTGTAACTAATATACAGGGTTATGTTAGTTTCAGATGTACAACAAAATGATTCAACAATTCTATATGTTACCCGGTGACCACCACAGTAAGCACAGTGGCCCTCTATCCCCAGACAACATTATTACCATCTTACTGAATATATTACCTATGCTGAACTTTTCATCTTTGTGACTTACTTATTTTGTAACTACAATGTGCTATCACCTTACACCTGTCAGAGTGGGTAGAATCAAAAAGACAAAAAATGACAAGTGTCGGCGAGGATGTAGAGAAAAAAGACCCCCATATGCTTTTGGTAGGACTGTAAACTGAAACAGCCACTGTGGAAAACAGTATGGAGGTTCTTTTAAAAACAGAATTACCATATGATTCAGTAATCGCACTACTGAGTATTTACCCAAAGAAAGCAAAAACACTAATTGGAAAAGATACATGCACCCCTATGTTTATTGCAGCATTATTTATAATAGCCGAGATATGGAAGCATCCCAAGTGTCCATCAATAGATGAGTGGATAAGGAAAATGTGGTGTGTGTGTGTGTGTGTGTGTGTGTGTGTGTGTGTGTGTGTATGAAATCTCAGTCACAATAAAAAAATGAGATCTTGCCAGACTCTTATGCTTTCAATGCAAAGATGTCCAAATAGTCTAACAAATTCATTTCTGTATTAGAGAAAAATATAAAAAGTATATATTAAAGATGTATAATGTAATAAGATATAGGTGTATCTGTTGAGAGGAACACATTACTTAATGAAGAATCAACTTGCCTGTATATTAATGTCTTAGCAAAATTCCTTTTGCCCCGGAAACAAAGGTTAGACAGAATAGTTAGCTTTGTAGTCCTGCCTGGGATCTTATTGTCCTACAGAGAAGTGGCCTCTAAGCTGTATAGGCCAGAAATGCCTCTAAGCTGAATACAGCTTGTTGCAGTGCTCATGAAAGATTATTCAATGATTCAAATAATGGATATTGACATTCAAAAATAAACAGAGCTTATCAAGGTCATTAGCATCATCTATGTGAATATTTTGAGGTTCAGCCTTTTAGATTTCTTAAGTTACATTACTATGATAATCTTTTTAACGGGATTTTAAAGGGTTTTTTAAAATTTTTTTAATGTTTATTTTATTTTTGAGAGAGACAGAGTGTGAGCCAGGGAGGAGCAGAGAGAGAGAGGGAGACACAGAATCCGAAGCAGGCTCCAGGCTCTGAGCTGTCAGCACAGAGCCCGACGTGGGGCTCAAAGTCACCAACGGTGAGATCATGACCTGAGCCGAAGTCAGATGCTCAACCGACTGAGCCACCCAGGCGCCCCCTTTTTTAACAAGATTTTAAAAATCTTCATGTCTTCATGTTTTTACTTTATGTGGTCTTTTCTCAAGAAAATTTATAGTGTCCTCCTCCTTTGTGGGTAGGACAGAACTAAGACATCCCGATCTTACTTAAGGACTCCTGGGGCGGCAGGGGGGACGTGGCCAAGGAGCCAGGGCTGAAAGCTCCAGTGGACGTGGATGGTTCAGACACGACAACTTCAGGCACCTCTGCGAGGGCTCACTGCCAAGGAGGCCCGAGTGCCTGTTTAGAGCTGATTTCACTCCGGATCTTACAAGCACCCTGGCAAACAGCAGCAAGCATTTGTGTCTTCAGTTGTGCACCTATCCGTCTGACTTTCTGCTAGCACTGGCCTTTTATCTCTAGAGAAACCCAGTGTACTACGTGTTGTTAACAGCACATGACCATCAGAAGAAAGGAAAATACCATGGCTCAGGCAGAGGAGCTGAGAGGGCTGGTGCCTGAAGGGGCAGTATTGTGTCTCCCCTAGCAGACTCCAGGTCTCAGGGGCAGGGACTGGCTGCGGTGGGCACAAGAGTGGGCACAAGAAAGCGCTCAGCTGGATGAGTAACTGCTGGAAAGCTGGGTGATGGATGCATGACACATGTCCCGGTGCTGCTGGGCCATTATGAGGACCTGTCCTCCCGCTCAGTTTCAGTCACCTTTCTCTGTCTCCCCAAAGAAGGAAACATGCATTATGGAGGGGGTGTGGTAACTTCAGGGGATGGCCTGCAGACTGCTGTATCTGGACGCAGAAGGCAGATGTGGGAGATGTGGGACAGGTCAGTGATAACTGTCCAGAGTGCCACAGGGCAGTGATACTGTCCAGATGCAAGGAACAAGTGAAAAAGGTGAATGGAGTGGTCGGGGAGGGGAGGGCAGAGTAGGGGATAGAGTCGTGGGGGAAGGGAAGGACAGGGTGATGGGGGAGGGGAGGGCAGATTGGTGGGGGAAGGAGAGGGCATGGTGGTGGGGGAGAGGAGGGCAGGATGGTAGGGATGGGGTGGGCAATGTGAGCACAGTGGAGGCGATCCCCCCACTTCTCTGCTTGCCTAAAGAAGGTGGCTAGACTAAGTGAAATTTGCCATGCATCCTCAGTCTAAACATATACGCTTCTAGACTCTAGAAAATGCTTATTTCTGAAGAGTCACCAGAAGCTTACTTTGGCTAAGAGCTCATCTTAGCACGCCCTCGTCTGTGTATGTTTGGAGCTCCTGGGTCAGGCAGGTAGGTGAGTCCAGAGTTGGGTCAGCCAAGCCTGGCTGGCTGGAAATGGCACTGAAGGGCACTACTGGAGGCCAGAGGGGGAGACCAGGCACTGAGTAGGGTCCCTGGCAGATAAGATTGGCATAGCCATCGGGTACATGCTGGGCTCTTCCCCATAAGGGGGATGGATGTGGATCTGCCTTCATGGAGCACAGCATCTAACGGGAAAATCAGAATGTAAACATTTGCTGCTGTAAATTACTCCATAATTAAAGGTCACAATACTGGCAAGGGGAAAATGATGGACTTGAACAATCAGGGAGGGCCTTTCTCTTTGAGACCTCCAGGCTGAGTGGAGGAGTTGGTTAGACAAGAGGGGCTTGGAAGGGAGAAGTTCGGGCCACATTTGTGAAGACCAAGTCAAAGAAGAGGTTGGTGATCTGGGGACCTGAGAACAGCTGGGGCCAGATCAGGGGACTGATGGATTCAGTTAGGAATCCTGGTTTATCCTTCAACAGAGGAGGTGCCCATACCATCTGCTCTTGGTCAAGGAGAAATGAATAAGAAGAAGAAACTGAGTGACCCAGGCAACATACCAAGGAGTTGGATCAAATGGAGAGAATGGAATACCAACAACTGCTAGAACCTCCCTCTGTCCAGACCACTGGTCCCACTCACTCCTGGAGCACCTGTTCTTCCACAGACCTTGTTGAAGATCATCCCTCCCTGGTCTCCCTTGTCAGCAGGCCATCTAGAAATGGCAACAAAAGATGCTGGGACTTCTGTGCATTGTGTGATCCACTTAGTCACAGAAAGGGTAGTCCAAGTCACTGGTTTATACAAATTAAGAAACTCAAGTCTACTTTAGAGAGTCATGCTGAGTTGACAGTCAGCTCACATTGGATTGACGTTCCCACCTTTCTGCTCTACTTTCATCAGTCAGGGCCACAGTGGACTCTGCTAAGGCCATGTGATGGGATCCATCAAACGGGAGGGCTCGGTTGTAAGGGCACTGGGCCAAGAAATGTTGGCTGGTCTCAGATGTCATCAGTGGAAATCTTTCCCATGCACAGTGCTTCACTGGTTCTCATACACAAGCCAACATCCTCCCAGTCACCCTCCATCAAGCACCCTGGGATCCTGTGCCATGTAGCGCATGCTCAACTGCATTAAGAAGGAGCAATTCAGCAAGTGGTGCTGGGAAAACTGGACAGCGACACGCAGAAGAATGAACCTGGACCACTTTCTTGCACCAGACACAAAAATGAACTCAAAATGGATGAAAGACCTCAATGTAAGACAGGAAGCCATCAAAATCCTCGAGGAGAAAGTAGGCAAAAACCTCTTTGATCTTGGCTGCAGCAACTCCTTACTCGACACGTCTCCAGAGGCAAGGGAGGCAAAAGCAAACATGAACTACTGGGACCTCATCAAAATAAAAAGCTTCTGCACAGTGAAGGGAACAGTCAGCAAAACTAAAAGGCAACCGACAGAATAGGAGAACATGTTTGCAAACGACATATCAGATAAAGGGTTAGTATCCAAAATCTATAAAGAACTTATCAAACTCAACATCCAAAAAACAAATAATCCAGTGAAAAAATGGGCAAAAGACATGAATAGACACCTCCAAAGAAGACATCCAGATGGCCAACCGACACATGAAAAAATGCTCAACATCACTCATCATCAGGGAAATACAAATCAAAACCACAATGAGATACCACCTCACACCTGTCAGGATGGCTGACATGAACAACTCAGGCAGCAACACATGTTGGCGAGGATGCAGAGAAAGAGGATCTCTTTTGCATTGTTGGTGGGAATGCAAGCTGGTACAGCCACTCTGGAAAACAGTGTGGAGGTTCCTCAAAAAACTAAAAATAGAACTACCCTATGACCCAGCAATTACACTACTAGGTATTTATCCAAGGGATACGGGTGTGCTGTTTCAAAGGGGCACAGGCACCCCCATGTTTATAGCAGTGCTATCAACAATAGCCAAAGTATAGAAGGAGCCCAAATGTCCATCAATGAATAAATGGATAAAGAAGATGTGGTATATATACACAATGGAGTATTACTCGGCAATCAAAAAGAATGAAATCTTGCCATTTGCGACTACGTGGATGGAAGTGGAAGGTATTATGCTAAGTGAAATTAGTCAGAAAAAGACAAATATCATATGAATTCACTCATATGAGGACTTTAAGAGACAAAACAGATGAACATAAGGGAAGGGAAACAAAAATCATATAAAAACAGGGAGGGGGACAAAACAGAAGAGACTCATAAATATGGAGAACAAACAGAGGGTTACTAGAGGGGGTACAGGAGGGGGGATGGGCTAAATGGGCAAGGGTCACTCAGGTATCTACTCCTGAAATCATTATTGCACTATATGCTAACTGATTTGGATGTAAATTTTAAAAAGTAAAATTAAAAAAATAATAAACCCAAATTAAAAAAAAAAAAAAAGAAAAAAGAAGGAATGATCCCCAGTCACTGTGGCTGTTAAGAAACAATAAAATTAGCAAACAAACCAAGTGCACTCAGTGCGTAGTTTGCAATGGCCAGCACAGACTCTGACCAAGTCGCAAAGTGAATCTCATTTAAGAATCACTCCCAGCAACTCATGGATGTGGCTTTTCCCCAAAGTAATTAATTCTACTGATGACCCCAAAATGAACAACATTCATTCCAACCAATGACGTACAGCAGCTGTATGTTACCAAAGACACCTGGAAGTCTTATATTGGTAAATCCTCATGGCTTTGAAAATGCTGTTGGAAAATTCCAGTGTCCGTACTGGCTCTCAGTGCAGCAGAGACCGTGTGGCACATCAGCTCACAGTAAGGACTGAGCGGTACCGAAGACCTGGGGTCTCCTCCTCTACTGACGGGGGGGCCTGCCCATCAGGAGGGCCCTCCTTTTATAGCACCTCCCTGTGCCCCATGTTCGGCTGACCCCTTCATGCTCTCGCAGGGCTGGTACACAATGTTGATGGGATGTCTTTCCAGGCAGCCTTAGCAGGAACCCCTTATGTCAACTCTTCCTCGGAATGGAGGACTACTCATTGGGTTAAGGTTGGACGTGTGAGTGAATACAGTCCAGCCCGTTCAATGACCAGGGCTCTCCCACCCAAGTGGGGGCTGCCTGGTGGAAGGCATGGAAGGCCTCTGTATTACCAACTCAAAACCTAAGACCCACGATTTCCTTCTAAAAACCCGAATTCCCATTTTGCTTCTAAAATGTCTAGGGCAAATAAAGAACAGCTGAAATCATATAGCGTTTTCCACAGACCAGTCAAAGACTTGTTCTTTCCTTACTGGGGGCCATGTATGTACTTTATGGTTTAAAAATTATTTAAAAATTCCGTGTAGAACGGAAGTGAGTAAGAATTAACGCATGATAAGGAAAAACACTGCTCACATTGGGGAAAAACATTTGAGACGTTCCAGAACTTCTGAGACCTACACAGGCAAATGCCATGGCCAACTGTCCCTCTCTTTGCTTTCCACTTAAGGCCATGCTTGTCACGCAACACATCACTGTGCTTGCGGTATGCCCTGAATGAGATATGTTTGTACTTCGGCGGCAATAACTGCCCTTGAAAGAATAACCACATTTCTTTTAATTTTTTTTAATGTTTTATTTATTTTTGACAGAGAGAGAGAGACAGAGCATGAGCGGGGGGGGGCGGGCAGAGAGACCGGGAGACACAGAATCCGAAGCAGGCTCCAGGCTCTGAGCTGTCAGCACAGAGCCCGACGCGGGGCTCAAACTCACAGAGCGCGAGATCATGACCTGAGCCGAAGTCGGACGCTCAACCGACTGAGCCACCCAGGCGCCCCGAACAACCACATTTCTGTTGGTGTTAGCCAACAGGTTTTTTTTTCTCCTACATTAAACAACTTATTTGTGAAAAAGTCTTTTCTCACATATGATATTCCACAAAGTATAGCTGCTTAACGAGCAGGGGTGTGATATGTACATCAACCAACCTCAACCTACCTGAAATTTTTAAGGGGGGGAAAAAAGTCAGCACTGATTTTTTATGTGATTGCTCTACTCTTAAAAACCCATTTGCTTTAGCAGAGCGAATTCTTGATCGCATACATTTTCATCCCCATGGCTGTTGGAATACTGGCCTAATAAAATTAAATGTTTCTTGTGTCTTTTGAACAACAGACAATAGGAAGGCTGAGCTCCTTGATTCTATCAACTGTGCTATAGTTATAGTCTATTTACTGTGCAAACATAAAACCTGTTTCTCTTGTTCTGAGGGGCTATATTCCCCACCCCACCCTCATAACAACTTTATATATAGTTCTTAGCACTTTCTCTCAGTGCGGAGGGAGAAAATGCTAAATCTTATTCATATCTGTACAGATTTCCTGTCGCTGCTGTAACCCATTACCACACACTTAGTGGCTTAAAACAGCACAAGTTCGTTATCTTATACTTCTGGAAGTTAGAAGTTGGACATAAGTCTCGCTGGGTTAAAACCAAGGTGGGTGGGGCTGGGTTCATTCTGGGGGCTCTGAAGGGAGGCTATCATTTTTGCCTTTTCCAGCTTCTAGGGGCCACTTGAATTTCCTGGCAGTGGCCTCCTCCCTCATCTCCAAATTCAGCCCCCCCCCTCCCGCCTCTCTCCAACCCTTCTGTGGTTACATCTCTTTCTGGTCACACCTGGGAGAGGGCTTCTGCTTGTAAGGGCTTGTGTGATTAGATTGGTCCTTCTGGGTAATCTAGGATAATCTCTCCATCTCAAGGTCACTTACTTTCACCTGTAACCCCAATTCCTTTATGCCATGAAATGTTCCATAGTCACTGGTTTAGGGGATTAGGACGTAGGCACCTCTGGAAAGCCATTTTTTCTGCCTACCACAACATCATTATATATATAATTATGTTTTCAAAATAATGTCCGACCTATAAAAATTGTGTACCCCACAATGCCAAGTATAAGCTCATTATACCAATCTGTATTCTCATAGTCTCAGAAGTGAAAGATGGGAAAGAAAACATCAAATCTTCACAATCACTATTTAGGAATCAAAGTAAATCTTCACCTGCCACAGATTTTCATGTGTGACCAAGATTACTGATTTCGTAAGTTATCGTTGATATATTCTTTAATGTTATATTCTAAACAGTAATTGAACAGATTTTTTTAAAAGGCATTTTTTACCTGAGAAGATATTTGCAAATGACATATCTGGCAAAGGGTTAATTGGTATTCAAAATAGATAAAGAATGTATAAAACTCAATACCCTAAAAATGAATAATCCAATTAAGAAAATGGGCAGAAGACATGAAGAGACATATCTCCAAAAAAGACATCCAAATGACCAAGAGACACGAAAAGATACTCAACATCACTCATCGTGAGGGAGGTACGAATATGAGATATCGCCTCACACCTGTCAGAATGGCTAAAGTCAACAACACAAGAATCAACAGGCATCGGTGTATATGTGGAGAAAGGAGAAGTCTTGTGCACTGTTGGTGGGAATGCAAACTGGTGCAGCCACTCTGGAAAACTGTATGGAGGTTCCTCAAAGAGTTAAAAATAGAACTACCTTATGATCCAGCAATTGTGCTACTGGATATTTACCCAAAGAATACAAAAGTACTGATTCCAAAAGATATATGCACCCCTATGTTTCCTGCAGCATCATCTACAATAGCCAAACTATGGAAAGTTGGGAAAGCTTTCGATAGATGTGTCCATCGATAGATGAATGGATAAAGAAGACATGTGTGGCATATATACACAATGGGATATTACTCAGCCATAAAAAGGAACGAAATCTTGCCATTGGCAGCAACACGAATGGAGCTAGAGAATAATGCTAAGTGAAGTAAGTCAGAGAAAGACAAATACCGTATAATTTCATTCATATGTGGAATCTAAGAAACAAATGAGCAAAGGAAAAGAAAGAGAGAGAGGCAAAGCAAGAAACAGACTCTTAACTATGAGAACAAACTGATGATACCAGAGGGGAGACGGAGGGGGAGATGGGTGAAATAGGTGATGGGGATTAAGGAGGGCACTTGTGATGAGCACCGGAGAATGTATGGAAGTGTTGAATCACTATATTATACACCTGAAACTAATATAACACTCTGTATGTTAATGAACTGGAATTGAAATAAAACCTTAAAAACAAATAAATAAAAGAGACAGTTAAGGAAAAAAGGCATTTTTACTGACTCACATAAGCTTATGTCCATATCCTTCTCTTGGTATTTTTCATTGGAGGCACAAAGACAAGAAAGACTAAAATAATTAGTGTTTCTAAAATCTACTGTCTTCTTTCCTGCCCAACTCTGACTAAAGTTCCTTAATAAATGAACCTGTTTTCAATTTCATTTTTTTTAATTTTTTTTTTACATTTATTTATTTTTGAGAGACAGAGCACAAATTGGGGGAGGAGCAGAGAGAGAAGGAGACACAGAATCCAAAGCAGGCTCCAGGCTCTGAGCCATCAGCACAGAGCCCGATGTGGGGCTCAAACTCACAAACGTGAGATCAGGACCTGAGCTGAAGTCGGACGCTTAACTGGCTGAGCCACCCAGGCGCCCCTTAGATTTCTTAATAAAGGTTAGGCTTCCCTTTCCTAGTGACACTTCTCACCGTAATATATTTGATATAAGCCTATTTTTATTAATGCTGTAAATCACCGCCAGCAATTAGAACCATTCCATAAGGTGAAAACAAAAGTAAAAATATTAAGTGTGACTTTTTTTTTGTTTCTTTTAAGCAAGTTCTGATTGGGATATACAGAATAAGAAGTCAATGAAATGGTTAATGACATTTCTACATGTACAGCAACATGGATGTTAATTAGCATTAAAATGTTCTAGAATGCTATACAGGCGTTAGTTAACAAGTTATTCTGACATTCTTTTTTGAATTTGTTTTTTCCTGGGATACACAGGACTCAGCAGCTTTATATATTATATCAAACCAAACCACATAACATAAAATAATATGTGTGAGGATTTCTCCTTGCCTTGAATACTGGGAAAACCAGCAGAACAAACCAGATTTGTTTTGCTAAGGACTGTGTGGAGTCTGAATCTTTTGAACGTCCTGAACCCAGACTAGAGCTTGAAAATGGACCCCACATGTCTTTGATACACCACTGTCTGCTTCAAATTCTAGCCAGAATCTTATTTATTCATTCACAGCTACGTGATGATACTCAGTACCTTGCTTTTGGTAACACAATAAATGTTATTTACCAATAAAGGCAATCTTGATGACCTTGAAGAAGAGTATTTCCCAGGATACAGCTCTGGGTTGAAGATTCCTTGGGGTTTTCAGGGACAATGACTTCCAAATATTCGATTAATTGCCCACGTTTTTACCCAGGTTTTAATTCAGGAGTGAAGTTTATTTGTAAATTTCTGAGGCTTTATCTTTCATACCTATTAAGTTTATCAAACCTATCAGGGCTATGCATGGTTTTCATGAAGCATATTGACACTTTACTGAAGGAATGTTTTATAGCTGCTGCTCTTTAATTGTGGGCATTACTGCAGCTCTGAAATAAAGTATTTAGGAGGCTGCTTAATTCATATACAATTCATATGGAAATTTCTGGCAACAGCTGGACTACAGCTATATTTCTATACCTATCTTTTTTTTTCTTTTGCATCTTAGGATCTCAACTGTATTTTGTAAATCAGTGAATCTCTTGTGGTTTACCTGCCTGCTGCTCATGTTTCTTTCCTGCTGGTGGGTGTTCTGGCCAGTTGGCTGAGTTGGGCCATTCCAGGGTACATGAAAGTCTGTATGTCTTGTTCTTTCAAGGCCTGGTCTATAAATAATCCTTCATTTATCACACAGCACACTGGAGTGGGAGGGGAAGGCAGGAAAGTAGAAGGTTTCTGCGATGTTTAGCAAGCCATCTCTGGGCATTCAGCCTCATGGAAAGACTGCCCAATTGGAATCTGGGTCTCCCACTGAATAGCTGAGGTTGAACTGTTCAGACTCCAAAGGGCCAGATGAAAGAGAAGGAGAGGCTCCAGTGTTTATAAAAGAAAGCAGACATTATTTTAACGAACGGAGAGTATTACAGTCCAGCTCCCCATAACCGTTTCTACCAGCTTTGACACCCCTTCTCATTGAAAGAGACATAAATCTTCATAACAGATTAGTAGGGTTCCCTTAGTGGTGTATCAAAGGTAACATAGTTGGGGTAGCAAAGGAATTTCCACACCAAATGCATGAGATGCTGAGTGTTTCTTGGTCCCCATCCATGTGGTGTATTCGTAAGAATCATGCGTGAGTATGCACGCGTGCCTTGAATCATATTAAGTCTGTACCAGGTATATATAGGTGTCAGAATAAACTAAATTAAAATTGCCTTCTCAACTACATCAAACATCAGTGTGGTAAAGCACAGTAATGATGGCAATTTGGCCACAAGTGTTTCCAGCAGACCATGTGCTGTACTTCATTCAAGTGTACAAATAAATCAAATCACTGCGGTTACAGTTTCGGGATAGCTATAATACGTATGCAAACCAGAAATTATTTCAGAGGTTAACACAAATGTGATATCTAACAAGGAATCACTACTTCACTGTGAATGCTGGTTATGACAGCAAGGTCCCTCAATAGTTAGTGTTGCTGCTGAAAGATACCAATCATATTACCCCCCAAGACGCTGAAGTACCGAGAGGCCACTCAACTAGGTGAACTTCAAAAATAAAATCTAGGGGCACCTGAGTGGGTCAGTTGGTTAAGCGTCCGACTTTGGCTTGGGTCACGATCTCTCGGTTCATGAGTTTGAGCCCTGGGTCGGGCTCTGTGCTGACAGCTCAGAACCTGGAGCCTGCTTCAGATTCTTTGTCTCCCTCTCTCTCTGCCCCTCCCCTGCTTGCTCTCTCTCTCTCTCTCTCAAAAGATAAACATTAAGAAAATTTTTTAAATAAAATCTATTCATGTTTTCTTCCCTTTTTATTTAACTGGATTATTTGTTTTGGGGGTGTTGAGTTATATCTTTTTTTTATATATGTTGTTTTTTTTTATTTTAGAGAGAGAGACAGAGAGTATGAGTAAGGGGGAGGAGGTAGAGAGAGAGGGAGAGAGGGAGAGAGAATCCCAGGCAGGCCCCACACTCAGGGCTCAGTGTGGAGCCTGACATGGGGCTGGATCCCATGACCTCGCGATCATGACCTAAGCTGAAATTAAGAGTCAGATGCTCAACTGACTGAGCTACCCAGGATCCCTGTTTAAAAAAAAAAGAGGTTAGAGAGGGAGGGAGCCAAAGCATAAGAGACTCTTAAAAAGTGAGAACAAACTGAGGGTTGATGGGGGTGGGAGGGAGGGTGGTGGGTACTGAGGAGGGCACCTTTTGGGATGAGCACCGGGTGTTGTATGGAAACCAATTTGACAATAAATTTCATATTTAAAAAAAACAAATATTTTGCATACTAGCTCTAGCCCTTTATCAGATATGTCATTTACAAATATCTTCTACTATTCAGTAGGATGGCTTTTAGTTTTGTGGATTATTTCCTTCTCTGTGCAGAAGCTTTTTATTTTGATGTAGTCCCAAGAGTTTATTCTTGCTTTTGTTTCCCTTGCCAAACAAGACATATCTAGAAAAATGTTGCTACGGCTAGTGTTAGAATAATCACTGCCTGTACCCTCTTTTATGACTTTTATGGTTTCTGGTCTCCTATTTAGATCCTTAATCCATTTTGAGTTTATTTTTGTGTATGGTTTAAGAAAGTGGTCCAGTTTCATTCTTTTGCACATAGCTGTCCAGTTTTCCCAGCATCATTTGTTGAAGAAAGTCAACATTTTTTCTCATTATATACCTTTTTTCTCATTATATATCTTCCCTCCTTTGTTGAAGATTAATTGACCATATAATTGTGGGTGTATTCTGGATATTCTATTATGTTCCTTTGATTCTGTGTCTATTTTTGTGACAGTACCATATTGTTTTACTATAGCTTTGTAATATCATTTGAAGTCTGGAATTGTAATACCTCCAGTTTTGTTTTTATTTTTCAAGATTGCTTTGGCTATTTGGGGTCTTTTGTGGTTCCATACAAGTTTTAGAATTGTTTGTTCAAGACATAAGATGGCCATGGTCAATAGACACATGAGAAGATGTTCAACATTACTCATCACCAAGGAAATGCAAACCAAAACCACAATGTGGTATCACCTCACACCTGTCAGAATGGCTAAAATCAAAAACACAAGAAACCACAAGGGTTGATGAGGATGCAGAGAAAGGGGAACCCCTGTGCACTGTTGGGGGGAATGCAAACTGATGCAGCCACTGTGGAAGGCAGTATGGAAGCTCCTCAAAAAGTTAAAAATAGAACTACTCTATGATCCAGTGGTCACACTGCTGGCTATTTACCCCCCAAAAATACAAAGACACTAGATCAAAGGGATACATGCACCCCTATGTTTACAGCAGCATCATTTACAATAGCGAAATTATGGAAGCAACCCAAGTGTCCACTGATAGACAAATGGATAAAGATGTGATATACACACACACACACACACACACACACACACACACACACACACAAAAAAAAAAATTCAATTGAAATTGATTATTATTCAACCATAAAAAGGAATGAAATCTTGCCATTTGCAACAACATGGATGGAGCTAGAGCATGCAATGCTAAGTGAAATAGAGAAAGACAAATACCATTTGATTGTATTCACATATGGAATTTAAGAAACAAAGGAGCAAAGGAAAAATATCTAAAGAAAGCGACAAACCAAGGAACAGACTCTTAACTATGGAGAACACACTGATGGTTGCCAGAGGGGAGGTGGATGGGGCGGGGGTGAAACAGGTGATGGGGATTAAATAGCACACATATCACGATGAGCACCGAGCAATGTACAGAATTATTGAATTACCATACTGGACACCAGAAACTAATATAACACTGTATGTTAACGATGGTGGAATTAACATAAACTTAATAAAAGAAAAAAAATAAATGAATACAATTTATTTTACTTACATAAAATCAAGATGATTGAAATATGGAGAAAAGTGCGTGAGAGAGGTAGATACAGAGCCCTCAATAAATATTCGAAGAAAAACAGCCATCCTGGAAAATACCAGTAAATGCAGAAATCTGACTTGTCAAGTGACTTCAGTATTCAAAGTGGCTTTGAGAACACTTACCATCTTATACAAGCTGGTTTCAGAGATGTGTGCACACAGACATGCATCCATTTAAGGCACTTCAGTGACATTAAAATATGAAATGAAGGAAATTAAATAACACGGTGTCTCTTGTAGTTCTTTTTTTTTTAATTTTTTTTTTCAACGTTTATTTATTTTTGGGACAGAGAGAGACAGAGCATGAACGGGGGAGGGGCAGAGAGAGAGGGAGACACAGAATCGGAAACAGGAAACAGGCTCCAGGCTCTGAGCCGTCAGCCCAGAGCCTGACGCGGGGCTCGAACTCACGGACCGCGAGATCGTGACCTGGCTGAAGTCGGACGCTTACCCGACTGCGCCACCCAGGCGCCCCTGTCTCTTGTAGTTCTTGTTGTACTGTGTGAACAACTTTTTATATGACAAAGTGACTACGATACAGAGTAGGAAATATGCTACCTGCCTACTGGTCAGAGTGAGCCTTCACATTCTGTTTATACAAAGCACACAAGATGGCGTCCATGCTCAGGTAACCAGTGGGACCTACCAGGTTATGCGGTATCACTGAGTGTGAGAGCTCTCTACCAGCAGAAGAGAAGAAACCCGATGTGGCAGGATTTCTTGTTTTCTGAGGCACGATGCAAACAGTTCTCTATCAAGGCTAACAGTTATGCAGCTGCATAGAAGGTCTGAGCTAGGATTTGTGCCAAATGACATATTCTACACAGGAAAATGGGACAAATCTGCAAAATTCTGGCTGGGGCTGCAATTAGTGACGTAGGTCTCTGTTGTTCAATTAGATTTAATTTGATAATTCCTATTACATTCAAAATGCCCTTTAAGATGAATTCTGATCTTTCTAATCTTTCCTTTTCTACTCGGAGGCAGAAGGATGGCTGGGTCTGTTTCTGAACTTGACGGGCTGTGTGTGTGAGCACGTGAATGTGTGTGCACATGTGGTGTCCACATACACACACAAGTACTATCCAACACACATGCAGCTAATGGCATAAAATGAAGCTTAATTAATGTGTAAACTCTCCACCTGTTTTCTGAGCTCATGAGCTTGATGTGTGGTAAGTATGTGCCTTTTTCTCTTTCGGAACGTATTCTTTCTTGAGAGGATAAGGAGGAGGGGTAAAGTTACTGAGGAAGTAATGCACAGTTTTCTGTCATATTGTCTTTGGGTAACATAAAACTCCACGGCATGCGATACTAGAAAAGGTCATGATGACAGGCTGGTAGCTGCGATTCTGGAGGAATCCTTAGTATGACTGGCGGGTGAGTTTACGTTCTCACTGCACAAAGTGCTTACGGCAACAAAATGTATGCTTCCCTTCGTGTTTTCACAAACAGGCCAGAAAGCTTCATTTGCCCCCAGCCTTCTTCCAGCCATTCTTGGGGACCATTGCCCATCTCCTGATCCAGGGGAAATTTACCATCCATCTGAGTACTGGTTGGTACAATGTCAACAAATATGTATTCTTGAGAGTGATGCAAGATAAATAAAAGGAGACCATCAGAAGTGCTACACCTCTTTCCTTAAGAACAGGTAACAATTAAAGAAACATTTATACGGCAGTGAAAACGCTTGAAGCACTGAGGTGTATGAAGAGCAAACAGACTTGGCCCTCCTATAAAATTATCTTAATTGAAAAGATCAGGGGAACAACCGATCGCTCACTAATAAGACTGAGAAAGAAGTAAAAGCCTTGGTCCCTGGATTAGCAAAGGCACAAATCATGTCCAAGTGTAGAAACGGGGAGTCCTTGGCTGAGACATTTCATATCACATGAAAGCCATTCCACTCTCCAGCAGGGCCCCGGTGGTGGGAACACGGTCCATAAGTGCCCTCGGATCCCTGCCCAGCAGGGATGAAGAGAATTGCATACTAATGAGCGGAATCATATACTGAAATGGAAAGATATATATGAGCCAATTAGACAGTCTGTCACCATGGCAAAGCCTGCTCATGATAAATAAGGGCAATTTTCTATTTTCTCTAATCTGTTTCAAATGTCAAAGCTCTCACCAAGTTCTGAGGGCTGTTCCTTTCCTTGTGTTTGCTCTCCATTCCCAGCTAGGAGGGCTGGTGTGCTGAAGTGAAGAGGGGTGTCAGGAACTCAGTCTGCTGTGTATTCACTGGGTGACATTGGCCAAGGCAGGTGTTCTACCAGAGCTGCTTCTGTTCACGTACGTAATGAGGGTAACTGTGCCTGCTTTGAAGGATTGTCGAAAAGATGAAATTAAATGATACAGATGGAAGTTTTCTGTCAGGACCACTTTGAAGGAAACACCCACTTTTCAATTATCCAAATTTCCTGCCTTTAAAAATGTAGGAATATGGGGCACCTGGGTGGCTCAGTCAGTTAAGCGCCCGACTTCAGCTCGGGTCATGATTTCGTGGTTCGTGGGTTCGAGCCCCGCGTCGGGCTCTGTGCTGACAGCTCAGAGCCTGGAGCCTGCTTCGGATTCTGTGTCTCCCTCTCTTTCTTCTCTCTCCCCATTCATGCTCTGTTTCTCTCTCTCTCAAAAATAAATAAACATAAATTATTTTTTTTTTGCTTTCAACAATAGCCAAATTATGGAAAGAGCCTAAATGTCCATCAACTGATGAACGGATAAATTTTTTCAAATGTAGCAATAAAATAGAAAAAAGCAGTACCACAACTTTAAAGACACTACATAGAACAAAGGAGCTCTACCATAAAGAAGAGGCAGGATGGACAGGGAGAAGAGTTTCTAAGTAGAAGAAATTCACCAAAAGGCTCTTTACATATATTATCTGTCTTCAAAAACAAACAAACAAAACAAAACAAGTAAAAACAAAGAAAGAGATTTCCATGAACTCAAATGTCCTTGCAAAAGCAGGGAGAATGAGATTAAAAAGGTGGCAAGTGACCATAAAAAGTTATCCGTAGCGACCCAGGCAGAGCCAACCAAGCATCCTTGTCAGAGTGTGGGAATTCTACTGCAGGAATAATTAATGGCTTCATTAATCACTAACTGGGGTAATACGATGGTGGGTTGGTAGTCGGGTCTTCTCCAGAGCTTGTCTGGCACGGTGATACAGCAAGAGAGGTAGGACTGGGTAATTTCTACCCCCATCTCTAAAGGATTAGAAGCGGCCCAGGACCTGCTGACTTCTGTAGCTTGGGGAGGAGTAAAGGCAAAAGAGCTCACACATGAATATAAGCCAACGTCAGAAGATGCTTCATTATAAAGTGGGAATGATTCTTGCAAACCTGGTTATGGTTTCACTCCTGAATATACCTTTTACAAGTACCTAATTTAGGAAGGCCTTCCATTAAAAGGTATGAAATAAATCAAAAAGTTCCCAGCATGGAACTGTCTCTATAAATATAACGTAAGATGAGGTTAGGAAAAACACTGGAAAAACAAATGAAACATCAACACTTCACCAGAAAAGGTAGTTAGTGAGCCAATGAATCATTTAAACAAAATATAAAACAATGGGTGAAAATAACGTACAGAAACACTAAGATAGCTTCAAGCAGAGGCAAAAGGCTCACCGTAGACAAGGAGATGGAATATAAGCTATTCAAAAGCAAAGGAAAGTAAAGGAAGGGATTTTTTTTTAAATCACAAACTGACTGTCATGTGGTGATCAGCACAAGGAAAGTAGACCTTGTCCATAACTTGTAGGATTAGATTAGGAAAATAGCCTAAGTAAATAAGTAGACAGATGGATAGATGCATAGATAGATAGATGGCTAGATGGCTAGATGAATGGATGGATGGATGGATGGATGGATGGATGGATGGATGGATGGATGGATAGACAGACAGATACATAGATGATTAAAAATGAATCGAGACACACAGGGAAGAAGAGAAGATCCAAAATCCACATGGCTGGTAAGAGAAGCATATAAATGAACTAAGAAGTACTAAAAATGTTATTTAGGGGGGCACCTGGGTAGCTCAGTTGGTTAAGCATCCAACTTCTGCTCAGGTCATGATCTCATGGTCCCTGGATTCGAGCCCCGTGTTGGGCTCTATGCTGACAGCTCAGAGCCTGAAGCTGCTTTGAATTCTGTGTCTCCCTCTCTTTCTGCCCCTCCCCTGCTCATGCTCTGTCTCTCTCTCTCCCTCTCAAAAATAAATAAACATTTAAAAAATGTTAAATGTTATTTTGGAAGCAATACAGAAATAGCAGAATAAGAAGATCTGAATATATGGACTGAACTGGTCATAATGTCCTAAGAATATCTGATAAAGAAAAGCCAACAAGAACCTTATCTCTATTAAGATTTATTTCACAGGACTTTTGAAGATAGACATTTTTTTTTTGCAGTTGGGTGAAGAAAAAAAAAAGAAAAACAGAAAGTCACTTAAGAAAGTAAATCATAATTACTCATCTCTTTCACAATGACATCCCACGTTTGAAGTTAGTGGGATAATGTAAAATATTCATGGGAATAAAATGTTATACCAAAGCAAAAGTAGCATTCAATTATAAAGACTTCAGAACACATTTTCAAATGGAAACAGAGTCAGAAATTACAGTTGCTGTGAAATCATTCTGACAATTAGAAAAAAAACTGCTAATGGAAAAACCGAATGAAGACTATTACTATTGAACTCTGCTTAATGATGTGTTGGCTGAACTGTTCAAGAGTCTACTGATACCTGCGAATTATTCTGAAATGCATCAAGAAATAAGATGGGTGAATCTAAACAGATAGGTGATAGAACATATATAGCAAATATCAATTGTAGACTCTAGATTAGAGTTAATAAGTGTTCACTATACAATTATTTTAATTTTTCTGCATGTTTAAAATGCTCACAATAAAGTGATGGAAAAATAAATCAAGAAATCATATGAAAAGCATGGACTCTGCATTCGTTCATTTAACCATAGGATTAGGAATATAAACTGGGAATTATGGAACCGAAACCCCTGTTTTACATCATGGCAATTTAAAATTATTATAACACAAATTCACAGGAGAGAGGAGATAGGCGGTGGAGGAATGTTTACAATCAGGGATCAAATACAGATGCTTTCATGCGGATAAATCAATTAGTCCAGATACAAATGTAAACACTAGAAGAACCAATATAAATGTAATCAAATGAAATTGGGGACTGGAATTGTTAGGAAATATTTCATAATTTCTTCACAAGTCATTATGGAGGGTTGATGCTGTCTTTAGCAAAAGAAGATCAAGTGTATCCCATAAATTTGTATTTAGAGAGTTAGCCTTTGAAGAACTAAAAACAGTCCATCAAAGTGCCATAATGACAGAGAGAGAGAGATGGAGGGAGCGAGAGAGGTAAGCCGGAAAACAGACTCTTAACGATAAAGAACAAACTGAGAGTTGCTACAGCGGAGGTGGGTGGGAGACGGGCTAAATGGGTGATGGGGATTAAGGAGGGCACTTGCTGGGATGAGCACTGGCTGTTGTATGTAAGTGATGAATCACTAAATTCTACACCTGAAACTAAAAAATAAATAAGCAAACAAACAAATAAAACTACACACACACACACACACACACACACACACACACACACACAGAGGAGAAAACAAAAGAAATCATATGGAATAAAAACATAACATGAAATATGATACAGAACAATGTAAATTTGCTAATTTTACTCCCATTTTGCATCACAAATTTAATTATATACCATTTTGGTGAATTTTAAAGTGATTGAAAGTATTAAATATCAAAAATGTAGAAAGGCATATCAGGCAAGTACAAACAAAGTGAAAACACTGGTCACGTGACAAAGAGAAAATTAGGATAGAGACCATTAGTGTGATAAAGAATGGCCCTTTATTAAATCTGCAACAAACATATAAGAAGAATGGATACCAGGGACGCCTGGGTGGCTCAGTCAGTTAAGCGTCCGACTTTGGCTCAGGTCATGATCTCGTGGTCCGTGAGTTCGAGCCCCGCGTCGGGCTCTGTGCTAACAGCTCAGAGCCTGGAGACTGTTTCGGATTCTGTGTCTCCCTCTCTCCCTGACCCTCCCCCGTTCATGCTCTCTGTCTCTCTCTATCTCAAAAATAAATAAACGTTAAAAAAATTAAAAAAAAGAAGAATGGATATCAATATATAATACAAATATCACATCAAAATTCATAAAGCAAAACCTACAAGAAAAAGAAAACATAGGCAGAAATATGCTATGTAGCAGATTTTAATTTACCTCTCTCAGCGCATGACTGACCAAATACACATAAATGGATAATAAAGATGCACACAACACAGTTAATAAGTTAGATCTATATGTAATTTACGTAATTCCACAATCTGAAGACAGATAATCCATCCTCCTTTCCACCATGCATGGAAAACCATCGCCAATCTTAAAGACACGTTAGATCACAGAGAAATTCATTATATTTCTGCAAGTAGAAATGGTGTGGAGCAGAGCAGTCTCTAAACTCCATACAAAACTACAACTAAACAGGATTTCCCACATGGAATTTGCTCCTAAGTCACCACAGAAACCAAAACAGAGATTGGAGAACATCTTAAAAATAATGGTAATGAGTACATTTCATATCAGAACCTACGTAACATAGCAAAAGCAAGACTTGGAAGAAATTTTAAAGCCTTGCATGCTTATATAAGTAACAGGAAAGAATGAAAATAAATGAATTAAGCATCCAATTTAAAAAAAAATTAGAAAAAGGATGAATAAAATATATACAAATAAAGCAAAAAGAGGAAATTAACTGAAAATAAATGCAAGAATCAACGTATTGGAAGCAGGCTGATGTTAGAAGTATTAAATAGATCTAAAGTTTTAAAATAAAACAAAACAGAAAAATGGTTCAGCTAATAGGGAGAGGAAGAACAAAACACACAAAATTGACAATGGCAATGGGGAATGAGGCACAGATAGTGATGAGATTAAATGTGCACAATGTGATGGGGGAAGGAGATTAGAACAAAGTCTCCTAAGACAGAGAAGGGGCTTAGCGTTACTCGCACACGATATAATTGCGCAACTGAAAAATCCATGAGGATCCATTGAAAAACCATTACAAATGGTAAAGATAACTCTGTGAGATGACGGAGTAAAAAAATGTGGCACCAGACTGCCTAAGTACATGCAAACAACCCCTCCTCTGAAGCCAGGATCCTACTCACAACAGGAACAGGAAGTAAAGAGGTAACGAATGTGTACAGACCCACAGACAACATGCTGAATTGCTTCTCAGATACTCAAAAGGACATTTGGGCAAGTGTAATGTCAGACCCTACTTAAGATGAGAACACAATATCCCAAGGAGGGCAGTTCTTGAATTAATCTACGCATTTCAGACCACACAGAGGAAACACCAAACACATTTTTTTCCCAGATAGATAATCTAATTTGAAAGCAATCATGCAAAAACAGCCAGAAAAAAACCTTCAAAAAATGAGTCAATAAAGCAGAAGTAGATCTACCAGATATTTAAATGTATTTCCAGGTTATAGCAGGGTGCATCAATAGACAGAAGCATGGAACAAAAAGGAAAGACTAGACCAAAAAAACACAAAACATACATATATGTATATAAATCTTTCAGTATGTGATAAAAATGGTATTGGGTATCAGTAGAAAGAAAATCAATCATTCAACAAATGGTGTTTTGTTTTTTTTTTTTCTGGAAAAAAATTGAAAACATATCCCTACCTCAATTCACTGAATCAGAACAAGCTTCGGAATTTAAACAACACAAAATAATGTCATTATTAGAAGAAAAATAGGAAATTTTTGTCCTCTATAACCAAAGATAGGAAACATTTTTCTCAGTATGATAGAAAACTGTCATGTTATAAACAATATATAAATTCAACCACATAAAAATCAAGTATTTGTCTAAGGCCAAATGAAAAGCAAACAAAGTGAGAAAAATGTTTGTTAATTCGTATCATAGAAAAGAGACAGTTCCTAAACTGTGATGAAATCCTGTCCATTAATCATTAAGGACAACTGCATCACTCCAGAGACATATCAATGAGGGACGTAAATTGAATGTTAATCGAAAAAAAATATGATCACAAAGGAATATACGAAAAGATGCCTGACTCACTCACAGTGAGAGATGCTAATCTAAGGCACACTGCTCTTTTCAGCTGTCACAGTGGTGGAAATAAAATTCCTTCGTGACATGAACCAGCCAAGAAAGTGCGGACACACACACTACGCTGATGGGCATGAAAATGGATAAGAGATCGCGAAAGCCACGATTGGCAATACAGATCAGATGTTTAAATGCACATGATTATCTTTGATTCAGAAGGTTCACTTCCGGGAATTTATATAAAGATACCTAGACCACGTGCAAGATGATTAATTTATATGAATATTAGTTAGAGCCATGGTCGTAGTTGCAAAGAACTAAACAATATTCCATGTTCACCGACAAAATAATAATAATAATAAATGAATGGTCCTCCACAAAGGACTGGCTAAATAAATTGATGCACATTCGGGGGGTGATGTTAAATTATTATTCAGAAAAGTGTGTTGGCGTCTACCACTTGTGCAAATCAATTATGTATTTGCACGTGTTTGTAAATGCATAGAACATCTTTGAAAGGAAATCCCAAGAATGGGTAAAAGTATTTGCCTTCAAAGTGGAGAACTGGGGAACTGTAGAAAGGTGAACAACTCTTAATAAAAATGATAATTTTTTTAATCAAAACAAAAAAAAAACAAAAAGAATAGCTAAGGTCTTCTAACATCCCTTTGCCAACATCCAGCGTATCTATTTCTATCTGCTATCTATCTAATTAGATATTCACATATTTAATACTGTCTTAATATTGTGAGGTAAACACTTCAATTCTTTGACTTCCAGATATTTAGAGACGTTCAATATCCTGCCCCCGCTCAGCCCGGTTTTAATGCCATGAAGCCAGTTTCACAATAAAGCCTCTGTCTCTGGAGTCGGGCATCCAGAAGGCAGGTGTGAGAGAGGAATTACAGCCCCAGAAGGTGCCCACATCCCAATCTCCAGAAGCTGTGAATAAATTAGCTGATCTTAAAGTAGGAAAATTATTCTGAACGATTCAGGCTGACCCAACATAATAACAAGGGGCTTCAAAAGTGGAAGTGAGAGGAACGATGTCAGAATGACGTGATGTTAGAAAGACTGGACCAGCATTTCTGGCTCTGAGGACAGAAGGGGGCCGTGCGGCAAGCAGTGCGGGTAGTCTTGCAGAGAAGCTGCAAAGGCAAGGAAATCCGTTCTCCTCTGATGCCTCCAGAAGGAAACACAGCCCTGTCAACTCCTTGATTTTGTCCCGTGGAGGCTCATGTAGCCCTCCTCCGCAACTGTAAGATAATAACTCTGTGTTGTCGTACGCTACCTCAATTTATACTAATTCGTTAAGGCAATAGGAAATTAATACCGTGGGTAAGAACAGAATTGGCTTAAGGTCGCTGTTGGTTTAGGCTGAGCACTGGCTCCCAAACTTTACAGGACACTGGAATCACTTCGGGCTTTTGAAAAATTCTGAGTCTCCTGGTTGTACCTGAGACCAATGGAGTTAGAATGATTCGGTGTGGAAGGTCGGTACCAGCACAATAAGTTGTTCAAATTGATATAGATTAACATTAGAAACTGTGTCCTATTGAAAATAATGAGTTGGTGGGGTCCCTCCGTGGTTCAGTTGGTTACGTGTCAATTTCAGCTCAGGTCATGATCTCACGGTTCCTGAGTCTGGGCCCCCGCGTCGGGCTCTGTGCTGACAGCTGACAGCCTAGAGCTCGCTTCAGATTCTGTGTCTCCCTCTCTCTCTCTCTGGCCCTCCTCTGTTCGCACTCTGTCTTTCTCTCTCGAAAAATAAATAAACATTAGAAAATTAAAAAAAAAATAACGAGTTCACGCATTCCCCTTCTGGAGAATAAAATTATGTTCTCTCTTCAAAGGGCATACAGCTAACTCCCAGCTAAGTCTTGAGCTAGTCGAGGAAGGAACAATGACCCCCTACTGTAACAACTTGTTGGATTACAAACACATTTGGTGGAAAATATTTTCTGCAAGCTTGTCAAGTTCTAAGGTCTGTTTGTTTTGGAAAGCATAAAAATAAAAGAGGAGCACATCCTCGCTGTTTTGGGTGACGGAACCATGCCTACGAGAATCTCAAAAAGACTGTGAAGGATGCAGAGATGTGGTCACAAGGAGCACAGTATAAATGGAACTGTTGCTCAGGAAGAAACGCCAGCATCCCACAGACATATGCACAACCCCATCTGTGATTCTAAATTCGTGGCTCCTGAACAGCTAGAGAGTTCCCAGAGATCAGGAGTGATCTGTGCTGCTATCCTTTCAGAGAGAAGGCAACACATAGCCTGGATACATCTACCCTCCTGGACCTGGAAACAAATGACATTTATCCCTGCCGAGACCCACCTCATGTGCCGATACTGCCTTCCATTCCTGAAACTCTGATTTAAACAGAAAGCTGTCAGTGCCTTCAGCGGCTCCCATATGACGGTTGATGATTAACCCACGTAGTCCCAAGTTGGAGGGTCAGAAGGGATCGTGGCGTCCAGGACAACCCCTGAAAGGCTGAATCCCCTCATGGCAATTACGACAAGCAGGTCTCTATCCTCTGCTTGACGACACAGTGGTGGGGAACTCACTACTTCCTAAGGCAGCCCATTCTATTTTTCTGATATTGCTTTTGCTACTAGGTTCTTCCTTATGTGGACCCGAAACTGCTTTCCCCCACCTCACTCCTACTTCTGCCTTCCCTGGCCAGGTGAGGGGTGAAATCATCATGACAAATATGTCCCTTCTGACCCTAGAAGATAACTAACACAACCCTTCTTTACTCTAGTTTACAGACCCTCACTTCCTTCAAGGCTAAGTGGTAGTAATTTCCTCGGGGCCATCCCAAAGGCCTTTGAATTGCTGAGAAAGGACAGCAGGGCCCCAAGAATATCGGGGCTCCTCTGTGATTTCTGTTGGCTTCCAGGAACACTTGTAAGAACCTGGTAGAACTTAGTCGATAATCACCTTTCAAAATCATATATTTTTTTTCCTAATGCAGTTATATTTAAATGTTTTAAAACTTTTAGCGGGCTTTGTTCATCTATTTATTTAAATGTTTCCTACATTTTCAGAAACTTTAAAATAACCAGATCGCATGAACTAGAATTTAAGCCTGAGGATAAACACATTAGTCTGTATCTAAAGCTGTTTTTACCACCAACCACCACCAGAGGGCTCCCATATTTTGGTCATTAGTACTTCACCTATGTTTAAAGAATTAAGAAAATAAAGGTGATTTGAGGAAATCATAATCAAATTTAAACATAATAAGCTATTGACACAAAGATGCATCAAAAAAGTTTTAAATTATTTGTCTTCGTTTCTTAGCCTCAACACACTGTATCCTTTCTTACAGATATATGTACACACACAGATTTAATCCTTAAAGGAACTGAACAGTTAGTTGGTCTTTATAACTTTATTTATTGATTTTTTTTTTACTTTTTAAATAAAACGTTTATTTATTTTTGAGAGAGAGGGAGGGAGCACAAGCGGAGAGGTGCCGAGAGAGAGGGAGACAGAGAATTCCAGGCAGGCTCCATGCTGTCAACGCAGAGCCTGATGTGGGGTTTAAACTCACGAACCATGAGATCATGACCTGAGCTAAAATCACGAGTCGGATGGTTAACTGACTGGGCCACCCAGGCGCCCCTCATCCATAACTTTATTTAAGATGATATGATACGCTGCCTATGTCTGTAGAAACTGCCTTGTGACAATTTTCCGTGAAAGAGTGAATGCTCTATGTTAGGAAATACGTACCTATCTGGAGGCACAGGCAGAAGTGTGAGCGATTGAGCGGTGACAATTTGATGCAATTAATTTACTGATCACATGGAAGATGACAAAAGGCGAGCTCATGCTCTTCCTTCCTTCCTTCCGGGAAGAAAAGAGCAGAGTGAAGGCTCTTGGACATACTTGTTATAAGTGAAATTCCTATAAGAAAGTAGCTGTAGAAAACACAGTTCCTTGGGGGGGGCTGTAGGGAGCAGGAGGGAAGGAGGAAGGAAGAGCAACAGGGGGGCGACGAGATGCTTATGAAGGAAGGGTGATAAGAAAACCACCCACTGCAGAGACGCTCAGTGCTCCAAGGCCACTGTGATGTGTCCACACACCCAAGCGCCACTCTCTGAGGCCCGACGTAGATGGAAGGGCAGCGGGCTGTACATGGAAGGACGGGGGAGGAAGGCGAGCTGAGGAGACTTTGTCCACACACACACACACACACACACACACACACACACACACACCTCAGGAATTGGAGGCTCCAGATCCTTCTGAGGTTTGGAGGAGGAGACACTGCCTGAAAATCCCCCGATCCTGCATCCTGGGACCCACCTTCTCCTGCCAACTCAGGAGCCCGAAGTTTCATTCTCTGGCTACTAAACGGAAACAGAATGTGGGGGTATTTATAAAGCGAAGTGGAGAATTCCTTGTTAGGGGAATAGAAAGACAAGAAGAAAACGTTGAGGAAATTTGTGGACTGTCAGACAACAACGACAATAACATCTGGACAACAAAAGAATAAAGGCTTAAAACACTAATATCTCCATCCTGAAGGTCTAACATCTGAACAACAGGAGCCCCAGCAGGACAGAAGGAGGGAAAGAGCGAGGAGGGAATTATCCAAAAAGCAGTGGGAGGCAGCGGCCCCACCGTGACGGACAGGGCTGTGCACCCTCGGCAGCCAGCACCACGAGTGGAAGCGGGGCCAGACACATCCTCATAATGTTATGGGATGTCAGGGATTACGAGGAGGGCCTAGATGTTTCTAAAGAGGGGGAAAAAAAAAAGAAAATGAATTTATACCCGAAGATCAAAAATCAGAATGCTAACTATCCTGGAAGCTTAAAGGCAATGGAGAAATGATTTCATATAAAATCATTTTAAATTTCCGAGAGAGAAAAAAAAAAAACCCAGTACTCTCAAACTGAAATTCTTTTTGCAAATGGAAGTTCTTCAAAATGCACTTCTCACGCACCCTTTTTGGGAAACTACTTTCCCAAGAGGATCCAAGAGGATGTGCCCTCTCGCAAGGAGAGAGAAAGAGAATTCGGGCAGAGATGCGGGACTTAGGAAATGGGGGGGGGGGCAAGTTCCGGAGAGGAGATAAGAACACCGGCAGATGCGGGGCCGGGGCTGCCCAGGGGGAGCAGCTCAGAATGGAAGCCAGTGGGGGTGCCAGGCGACCCCTGTGCTGGCGAGACAAGCTGGGACCAAAGCCTTACCTGCCAGACCTGACCAGGTGCACAATGGTGCTGCACCCTGGAGGGTGTGAGTCCTTGCCTCTCAACACATGGTCCACTGCCTGCCTCAATAGTTGATGGCATTTCCATGGTTACAATGGATGGGCTGAAACCGTAAAAATTCTAGGAGCATTGGGATACGGGGTAAGTGACTAAACTCTGCATCTCTCATAACATGAAGTCAGTAGATACCTCAACAGGATTTAGAAAAATCAAAGCAAATACCAAAGGACTAGTAAAACAACGGTGACAGTCATTGCCTCTATAGACAAAAATGGGGGGGGTGCCATATATGAGTTCTTTTTAAAAAGTTTTTTAATGTTTATTTATTTTTGAGAGAGAGAGCAGGAAAGGGGCAGAGAGAGAGGGAGACACAGAATCCGAAGCAGGCTCCAGGCTCCGAGCTGTCAGCACAGAGCCCGATGTGGGGCTCGAACTCACAGACCATGAGATCATGACCTGAGCCAAAGTCAGACACTTAACTGATGGAGCCACCCAGCTGCCCCTGAGCTCTTTACATTCATATGACATTGGAACTATTCATATGTGGTGTCTGATTGAGAAAATACCAGTGAGGCGCATGTACTCTATGGAAAAGCATGTTAATAGCTTCCGTAGGAATCTATAATAAGATAATGTCACATATTATCACAGGAAGAAACCTGAATAAGTCTACCCCAACAAGTTTGAAAACGTTCAGGATAATAGGGGCCTCTCACTTTTTGATAATTAGTCCTGTTTCTAGATATTTTATAGTGTATCTAGCTTTTGTTCTTGTTTTTGTATTTTTTAACCTGAAAGAGATATAATTAATATAAATGTCATAATCAGTAAAAATAATGCAACCAATACGTTTTATTTATTTCAAATTTGGCCACAGAAGGAAAAGGTTTGTACCTTGACACAGCACAGAGAGTTTTCCAAGCAATGAGAGATTAGTACATACGATGAAAATCAAGGGTCCTATCAGGCCATGAATTTCACGTTTCAGGCCTATAAGAAAAACACACAGACCCAGAATATGCGAGAGCCTTGAATTCTGTAATTCATGCCAGTGGTAGGGTTACAATAATGTCCCACCAAAGCCACCTGCACTGTTCCGTGTTTCCCTCACCCAGACAAGGTGTGCCTGCTGAAGGTGGTTCACAGAATTCAAGAGCTTTCTACTGCCTGGTCTCCAGTGGGGTCAAGTGCAAAACGACACCGCAGGTCAGTTTCCCATTAGCCCTTCTTCGGCGTCCTGCATTTTGAGCCCAGCACTTGATTACTCCAAGTCATGAAGCCTGAAGAGTTTGGGTTTTCTTTTAATTCGTATGATTATTTCAATATTAACAAAGAGCCCAGAATCTTAAACCACCATCATCAGAATGCTACGAATGTAAGAAAAATTATTATGAATTATTTTGGTTTTGTTTAGCAACTTTACTTTCATCATGGACATTTCATGGTTTTCCTTCCCTAGACCTCGGCTGTCATATTCAATTTTATCCCGTCATTTCATTTCTGGTATTTTTCTCCCTTGGATGCGTCCGAGAGGGGTAAAATGTAATTGGTAAAGATCCATAAGTGGCAACTTTCTTTTCAGAGGTTAGGCTGAATCAACATGAACTCTGACCAATTAGTGGCAAATTATCCCGGCAATTTAATAAGCTCCTTGCTGAAGCTCTGACCTCGGATGCAGAGAAGGTGGTTTGTTCATGTCCCAGAGAACCAGGCGCGTGTCAATGCTGAGAAACCACTTCATACTACAGGCAGGGACCAGTTGACTTAATGGGGTCAAGGCCATCGGCCACTCCCTGTGACACAACTGAGGAAAATCTACACTCTTGCCACCAGCTAGTTAGTGACAGATCTCAGCTACCATGATTTTTAACCCAGTGCTTGTCAACTGACTGTGTATGGAGGGGCACTGGGTCCCACTCCTGATCTCGGTGCTCTGCGGGGATTAAATAATTTAATCTTACACAGCAAACTGATGAGCTGGGTACTATTTTTTTTTTCTTGCCTTTCTGATGGAGAAACTGGAATGTGCCAACCACGTGCCCAAGGACACGTGGCTTCACCTCCAGGCAACCTGGCTCCACAGCCCAAGAAGCTACCATCATCACATCCCTCCCGGGCTTGGAGGGAGAAGCGACCTGTGCCACAATTTCACCAACGGGGAAAGCCGAGAGGAGCAGAGACTGTCCAAGTACCCCGGCACCTGTCGTCCAGGGACAAAGCTGGACTCAACTCGCTTTTCTGACCCTTCCTCTCCATGGCAGCTTTTAGATCTGGGATGTCACTTACTCGTGTTAAGGAAACGAGCATGTCTGCATAAAAACGGGGAATGGGGACGCTTCGCTCTTCGATTCTTCGATTCAGAACACAAGATTACACCGCATTTCAAAACATATGTTTCTGAGAAGGGTGTGAACGTTTTTTCACATCGAATCATAGTTTACCTTCACCAAAGGCTATTTAAAGCAAGCCTGAAGTAAATCTTTTTTTTTTTTTTTTTTTTAACTAAAGAAAACGTTTCGGAAGTAATCCTCTTTTAAGCTATGGGTGCGTCAGTTCTAACTTGCATAAGTGCGTTTTAGTTCACTGACGATACACATGCATCTTGCTGCACTGGACATAATTGTTTCCTAAATGGAAGAAAAAATAATGGTAAGACTTCATTTGGAAGTAATTTTGTCTTGGAATTTTTAAATACCAGGTTTGTGGGAATTTGGAACTAGTTCCAAATCAAACACAAGAAGAGCTGTTTAGGTTTGGCTCGTTGGTCCGTTTGTTTGGGAAGGGGTGGGTTATTTGGGGGATGGTTAATTTTTGTGTGTTAAAGTGGTTTTGAATTTTTAAAAAAAAAGCCAGTAGGACTCATTTCTCAAAACAATTAGATGCCGTGCCTCCTATCCAGTCCTTCTAGAACACTAACACTTCCCAGATGCACGCGCAATGAGGAAACTGGGTACAGGCTAACGTATGCCACCGGGAAGGGAGAAAAGAGAAGGGAGAACGCACAGCTTCTCAATGCTTATTAGCACGAACACAGCAGTACACTTGACATTTTTGTTGCAAAGGTCACTGCGGTCAGCCCTCACAGTGGGCTATGAACCTATTTCCCAGCAAACAAGACAGTCCATATGGGGCACTAATTTCTTTGAGAAGTATCAATGTCATTCTGGGGGAACGAAGGGGGAAGTTCAGCAAACTGGCAGAGACCTTGCTAAAAAGCAGGCATCATCCCTCAGTTTACCTGCCAGCAAGAACCCCCGGCCAATCTCAGTTCATAGTTAGGAACTTGTCAGCCAGACGGATACAGAAAACACAGAATGGCCTGCATTCGTGGCAGAGAAGTGTTATAGGACCTACAGATGATTAAAGTTCCATCCAATATGTAACTTGAATATAATGAGACAAATATTGGGACAATAAGACAAATCATACGTTGAAGTCCTAACTCCCAAGCACCTCAGAATGTGACTGTATTTGGAGATGGGGCCTGTAAAGAGATAATTAGGGGGCGCCTGGGTGGCGCAGTCGGTTAAGCGTCCGACTTCAGCCAGGTCACGATCTCGTGGTCCGTGAGTTCGAGCCCCGCGTCAGGCTCTGGGCTGATGGCTCAGAGCCTGGAGCCTGTTTCCGATTCTGTGTCTCCCTCTCTCTTTGCCCCTCACCCGTTCATGCTCTGTCTCTCTCTGTCCCAAAAATAAATAAACGTTGAAAAAAAATTTTAAAGAGATAATTAGGGGTGCCTGGGTGGCTCAGTTGGTTAAGCATCCGTCTTCGGCTCAGGGCATGATCTCACGGTTCATGGATTCTAGCCCCGCGTCAGGTTCTGTCTGTGCTGATAGCCTAGATCCTGGATCTATGTCGTCCTCTCTCTCTGCCCCTCTCCCGCTCATGCTTTCTCTCTCTCTGTCTCTCAAAAATAAATATACATTAATAAGAAAGAGATAATTAAAACAAGGTCTCTGGTGTGGGCCCTAATCCAATGACTAGTGTCCTTATAAGAAAAGTACATTAGGACACAGACACAAGAGGGATGGCCATGTGAGGACACAGGGAGAAAATGGCGTCCACAAGCCAAGGAGAGAGGTCTCAGGAGAAAGCAGCCCTGCAGACACCTTGATGATGGCCTTCTGGACTCCAAAACCATGAGAAAACACATTCGTGTTGTTTAAGCCCCTAGCCTGTGGTGCTTTGTTACGGCGACCTGAGCGAACAAGTACCGATGATCATCAAAACAGACACACATACACACAAAGGTCTAGAAGATTCTACAGAACATCCAAGAACTCCCTTGGTATGTTTCTCTGCCCACATGTAATGTTCCACCCTATTGTTTTCTAACATTTTTTTTTTTTTGTAGACAGCACTTACTTTTCTTCATCCAAAATATTAACGAACAGCTATACACAAATAAACACAGAAAATTGCTCAAAATGCAGCAGCAGCCATGGGGCCGCCCCCCTCCCCTTCCACCATGAGCCAGCGCAGCCCCTGGGGCTCCAGCAAAGCGGGGTTTGAAAAATGCCGCTTCCATTCTGGTGCCTCACAGAGATCTAATATGTCAGCAAATTACCTCAGGTTTGCACATTATCATTAATCACAGTTGTCACGGGGGATGGGAGCATTCCCTCAGACATAATAAATAATGATGACCTTAAGGCTTGTGCAGCCAGAGCGTGTGTGTGTGTGTGTGTGTGTGTGTGTGTGTGTGTGTGAGCTTGCATACACGCCTATGAAGCAGAGTCCGAGTCCATAGAGACAGACGGAAAAGTTGCTCTTGACATGTCCTCTGAGGGTCCTCTGAGACCCTCCCCAGGACGCCTGACCCCACATACACCCAGAGCAGGTAGACCAACACTCCCTGGCCCTACAACCTTCACCTTCGTTCTGCAGGCTCTCAAGGGCGTCTGAAGACGTGCCATCACCACAGACACAAAAACCCCCAGCATCCCGGCGATGACAAGGCTGGAGGTTGCCTCACCTCCCCTGGATTCTGAAGAACACCTGCAACTTGGAGAAGCTTCTCCAGCGGTCAGGCACTCTGCATCACTCTTCTAGCCAGCCATGCACAATTAATGACATGCTTCCATTTCTTAGGGCATTAGCTCTTCAGTCAGTTCTTCTGGGACGCTCTGGAGTTTATTTTCTGCATTTAAACCTTCCAACTAGGCTTTGACTTAGGTCTTCACATTCAGACCAGTGTCCTTCAGAAGGACACGTGTGCGTGGTGCCTCGCATCTTTGAGGGCTAACTGACCCGGCAAGATTCCTTCTCTTGTAAAACTCTTAATTAGACGGTGCAGGGATGCTCCTCTTAGAATGGGACTGGGGCCATTCTTGTGATGGAAGGTTAGAGTCAGGGGCTCCTTCTGTTGCCTTCTTTCGAGTCCTGTTGTGACGTGGATCAGGTCACCCTCGGTTGCATCATCGATGTGTTCATTAACGAATGTGCTTCCTTTTACATACAAAATGGCCTGCCCATTCCATTTGGGTAGTTTCTGGCTTTTTTGGTCTTTTACTTCATCCTTGATTTTGTAGTGTTGTCACATTGTTGTTTATTAATTATCCAATACTGTAGGCTGCTTTATCCCACATCATGTTTTTTTTAATTTTTTTTAATGTTTATGTATTCTTGAGGCAGAGAGAGAGAGAGAGAGAGAGAGAGAGAGAGAGAGACAGTCAGTTTGAGTGGGGGAGGGAGAGAGAGAGGGAGACACAGGCTCCAGGCTCCGAGCTGTCAGCACAGGGGCTCGAACTCATGGACCGTGAGATCATGACCTGAGCTGAAGTCGGACACTCAACTGACTGAGCCACCCAGGCGCCCCATCCCACATCATGTTTTATCTTGCTATAGATGCTCCTTCACGTCACAGCTGGACTAGGAACCTTACGGGAGAAGGAACTATACCTGAGATTTCATTCTGTTTCTATTGAAGTGGCCCCATTAGAAAGCACTTAGTCAAGGTACACTGATACATTTCTGAAAAGCAATACAGTATGGGGAAAGCAGAATCAACTCTGAGTCTCAATATCTGTTCAACTATTTGTTACTGACGTGAAGTTAAACCATTTCTTTTTTTTTTTTTTTTTAAGTTTATTTTGAGAGTGGGGGAGGGAAGGAGCAGAGAGAGAGAGGAAGAGAGAGAATCCCAAGGAGGCTCCATGCTGTAGGCCTAGAGCCCCGTGTGGGGCGTGAACTTACAAACCAGGAGATCATGACCTGAGCAGAAATCAAGAGTTGGATGCTTAACCACCTGAGCCACTCAGAAACCCCAGAACCATTTCTTAATTTTAAGTTCCTTGAGACTCAGTTTCTTCCTCTGTTAGGTGGGGCTAATATCATCCACTGGGTTGTTATAATGTTTAAATATTCAGATAACACACATAAAATGTACAGCCAAGTGTCTGGCACGTGGTAATCAATTTATAATGATCACATTGATGAGGACAGAAATGATGATGACTGGGGAGCCTGGGTGGCTCAGTCGGTTAAGCATTCACTTTGGCTCAGGTCATGATCTTACAGTTTGTGAATTCGAGCCCCGTGTCGGGCTCTGTGCTGACAGCTCAGAGCCTGGAGCCTGCTTCAGAGTCTGTGTCTCTCTCTCTGGCCCTCCCCTACTCATGCTCGCTCTCTCTCTCTCTCAAAAATAAATAAACATTAAAAAAAATAAAAAAAAAAAAGAAATGATGATGATTGCAAATATTTAGTAAACTGGGTGTTTAAACAGAGTTCACTCACAATTTTGTCAGCGAAAGCATTTGTGACCTAACCAACCAAAGAGCGTTTCAGTGTTTATGGGGGTCAAACCAGAATGTCAACGCATGACCATGAACTAGGAAGCAAATTTGATGGGAAGTTCAGAGGGTGGCAACGAGAAAGTTCATTCCCTCACCTTCATCCAGTGACCTCAGTTTTGATGCGCCTAGACCTCACGAACACCAGCTATTTATTTCTGAATTTACCTATCTTTAAGTTCAAATTGAAGAACAATGTATTTTCATTGCATAAAACTGAGGTATGTGGAAAAGGCCAAAGAATAAAACAAAAGTTCTAGAGCTTCTTAATAAGTTTTGTGTGTGTGAATTTAATTTTTTTCTGAGTATATTTGGCACACAATGTTCCAACAGTTTCAGGCGTACAACCTAGTGATTTGACAAAGTATACGTTACGCTATGCTCTCCACAAGTGAGTTAAAAAGTATCTTAGTGAGGACTGAAGCCTGTCTACATGCATTTAGGGCCTCAATGTAGAAAAATATGAGGGGTGCCTGGGCGGCTCAGTCAGTTAAGCGTCCGACTTCGGCTCAGGTCACGATCTCACGGTCCGTGAGTTCAAGCCCCACATTAGGCTCTGTGCTGACAGCTCAGAACCTGGAGCCTGCTTCAGATTCTGTGTCTCCCTCTCTCTCTGCCCCTTCCCTGCTTGCTCTCTGTCTCAAAAATAAAATAAACGTTAAAAAAATTAAAAATAAGAAAAATATGAAATGCATTTTAATTCATAAGTATATTTTCAAAATACATCTGTTCAAATCTCATTGAGACATACTTACAAGTTAAAAGGAATGTAAAAATCAATCCCTTTTTGCTTAACAGTCTAGAAAAATAAAAATGGCTCTCTATGTGCCATGGAAAATTCCAACCTGACCTAATGAAATATAAGAACCAAAAAAAGGAATGGGGAAAAAAGAGATTCTAGATAAGAAGACAAAGGGGGAGGGGGAGGAGGAGGAGGGGAGAGGGGAGGAGGAGGAGGGGAGGACAGGAGGAGGGAAGGGGAGAAGAAGGAGGAAAGGGGGGAGGAGGGATGGGAGGAGGGGGAGAAAGCGGAAGGGAAGGACAAGGACAAGAACAAAGGACAAGGAGAAAGAGAGAAGAGGAAGAAGGAGGAGAAGGTGAAGAAAGTGAAACAACAAAATCAGAACCTGATAATGGCTGAAGAGCATTAATCCACTGTTCTCTGCAGTCTTAGAGCTGGCTGCTTCTCTGATGTTCGCCACTGGAGTTCCAAAGGAACGTTTAATTTCCGCTGATGCTTACGAATCTCCCACAATTATTTCCACTGTATGTACTCACATCCCCTCCGACAAACCTACCCATTACCATTAGCAGGAGCATTCCAAACCTCCCGTTTCACTTTTTCCGTTTTGGATGGAAGTGATAACCCACCCTACACGGTGTGCTCAGTTAGGTAAAATGTCTATCAAAACGGAGAGGTATGCTTTTAATGTGAGCACAGATTTGAAACTATTTCCGAATTTTATCAAAATTACATAATTAATTTAAAACCCAAGCATACATTTCCATTGAAATTGTTAAAACTGTATTCAGGATTTTAAAAGATACAAATGATACATTTTCTGTATTGACATTTTTTTCTTTTTTTCTTTTTTTTCCTGAGAAAAGGAGAGAGCGCCAGTGAGTGAGGGGCAGAGACAGAAAGACAGAGAGAGAAGCAGGGCTCACGTCCACCCAAAACGGGGCTCGAGCTCACGCGAAGTGGGGCTCTATTTACCCGATGCACGACTGGAACTCAAGAACGTGAGATCACGACCTGAGCCAAAGTCAGATGCTTAACCAACTGAGCCACCCAGGCGCCCCTCTGCCCCATTATCTTTTTAAAAAAACTTGCTAGGAAAGTGTAATATACTTTAAAGAGAGTACATTTATTTTTATTTTAAACGTGAACAGTTAGGCTGAATGTTCACCAACTGACCCCACCCACGTAAGAAATACTTAGGTCAAGACACAACAAATGAGCAGCACCCCTGAGGGGTCCCACCCCCCCCCCCGCAAAACCGTACGCCTTTGGGGTGATCACCCTCCAAGGTCACCCATCCCCTGAATTCTAACAACACAGGTTAGTTTTGCCTGTTTCTGAACTGTATATAAATAGGACCACATAGTACATATCCCTTTGTGTCTAACTTCCTTCCCTCAACATTGCCTTTGGGAGACTGGTCCATGCTGTGTATAGCTGGTGTCTCTTCATCCTTATTTCTTCGTGGTGTCACGTATTGTGGGAACATGCCTTCATTCTTCTCCATTCAGCTCTTTGGGGAATTCGGGTGGCTTCTTGTTCGGGCTCTTAAGGCAGAATGCTGCTAAGAATACTCTATTCTTGTGTATTGTGAACAAAGGTGTTTGTGTTGGGGACACACTTGGGTGCGGAATGGCTTTGTCACAGGGCAGCATGTAACCAGCTGTATAAGGTACTGACCATCTTCCATAGTGGTTGTACTCGCTTTGTTTGTTATCTGCCAACTAAATGAGTAAGGTATAAAAAAAGATTATGTCATACTAAAACGGTGGCCATTTCTCTGTTTAGTAGAATCTTCGAAATATAGAGAATAGCCTAAAAAATCACTTCTTGGTTGGGGCGCCTGGGTGGCGCAGTTGGTTAAGTGTCCGACTTCAGCCAGGTCACGATCTCGCGGTCCGTGGGTTCGAGCCCCGCGTCAGGCTCTGGGCTGATGGCTCAGAGCCTGGAGCCTGTTTCCGATTCTGTGTCTCCCTCTCTCTCTGCCCCTCCCCCATTCATGCTCTGTCTCTCTCTGTCCCAAAAATAAATTAAAAAAATAAAAAATAAATAAATTTCATTTAAAAAAAAATCACTTCTTGGCAACAAGAAAGATTTGTCATTTCAGGTGGTACGCTGAGATTTGGAACAAAAACTTACAAATCTAGCCATGTCATGATTTTACCACAACTTCCCACAAGTACAACCGATTACAGTGCCCACAGCAATAGAAATAGTAACTGAAGCTCTTCTAGGTAGCAGTCACTGTGCTAGGAGCTTTACTGCAATAAGGTATTGATCCTCTTGCTAAGCATGTGGCTTCTCCCATTGTCCCCAGCTATCCATGATGGAACCAGACACACAGGAGGAGTAACTTGACCAGGATCGAGACGCTTCCCACGCAGGTCTGCTGGGCTCCAAACCCGGCTCTTACTGGCCTCTGAAGCCAAGACTCCTATGGCAGCTCTGGGAAGCACACGGGTCGTGATCATCACCCAGAGGGAGGCAAGGGTGACGTACCGCTCCTCTGGATCTCCTCACGTGGTTATTTCGTTGGTCTTTCTAGAAATATCTCCTATGGGATCCTCTGCATGGGCTGCCAAGAATCATTTTCTTTTTTAACTGGAAAACTTTGAATTCCAGCAGTGAAGAGAAATGGGTTGCAACTATTTTTAGACTGTATTTACACACGCGCATGTGCGCGCGCACACACACACACACACACACACACACCTAATGGTCTTTTGCATTAGGTAAATGATAGCAATACGTGTGAGCTGTAGCGAAGAGAAAGAAAGTCGGGCTTCCTTTACCATGCTGTTTATTTCAGTTAGCAAAACTGAGTGCTGTGCAATGGAGTTCCCCCTCTCAGCTTGGTGAGCTCGGACAGAAACTGCCTGCATACAGTATGAAGAAGGAGGAAGGCAGGACGTGGGGTCAAATGCAAACTCAGGAGCCATTTTTGTTTAAGAGTCTGTGTTTAGACGCTGCTCCAGCCTCAGAGCCCCCACACAAATTCCTGTGCCTAGGCCTGGGCTCCTGTTTAGAAAAGGGATGGTTTCGGGGCGCCTGGGTGGCGCAGTCGGTTAAGCGGCCGACTTCAGCTCAGGTCACGATCTCGCGGTCCATGAGTTCGAGCCCCGCGTCGGGCTCTGTGCTGACAGTTCAGAGCCTGGAGCCTGTTTCAGATTCTGTGTCTCCCTGTCTCTCTGGCCCTCCCCCATTCATGCTCTGTCTCTCTCTGTCTCAAAAATAAATAAACGTTAAAAAAAATTTAAAAAAAAAAAAAGAAAAGGGATGGTTTCTTGGGGCAGCTGGGTAGCTCAGTCAGTTAAGCATTTGACTTCAGCTCAGGTCATGATCTCCTGGTTCGTGAGTTCAAGCCCCGCATCGGGGTCTGTGCTGACAGCTCAGAGCCTAGAGCCTGGACCCTGCTTTGGATTCTGTGTCTCCCTCTCTCTCTGTCCCTCCCCTGCTCACACTCTGTCTCTCTCTGTCTCTGTCTCTCTTTCTCTCCCTCCCTCAAAAATAAACAATCTTTAAAAAAAGGGAGGTCTCTTTATGGAGATGTGGCATCATTCATAAAAGTTAAGGAATTATTAAAGCATGAGACAAAGCATTTCACAAGTCCTTTTGGGCTTATAGATCTCCTTGACCCTGTGTCCCTCCCTTTAAATATCTAAATTCTTTGTGAACAAGTAGTGTCAAGGACTAATATAGTTTGTTCGTAGGCTCATGTACATTAAGTCAAATTCTATGTATAAAAAATTGGGGCCATTGGTAGAAATATCATAGATTTTGTTTTCTACATACCTGGGATATGGTCAGGGTGAATTTTAGGACAATGCAAATCAAAACCACAATAAGGTATGACCTCATGCCTGTCAGAATGCCTAGTATCAAAAAGATAAGGATGTCTCCGTCCTTGTCCATTGCTGGTGGAAATACAAAATGGTGGAACCACTGTGGAAAACAGTATGGAGGTTTCTCAAAAAAGTAAAAACAAAAATACTATATGATCCAGTAACTCCACTACTGGGTATTTATCCAAAGAAAACAAAAACACTGATTTGAAAAGACATGCAGGCACCCCTATGTTTATTATGGCGTTATTTAAATTATCTAAGATATGGAAGCAACCTAATAAATACGCTTGATAGATCAATGGATAAGGAAGATGTGAGACACACACACACACACACACACACACACACGAATATTTCTCAAGTCATAAAAAAGCAGATCTTGCCCTTTATGATAACATGGGGGGGGGACCCAGAGGGCATTATGCTAATAAGTCAGACAGAGAAAGACAAATAGTACATGATTTCACCTATATGTGGAATGCACAAAACAAACAAAAAACTGAGACTAATAAATACAGACAACAAACTGGTGGTTGCCAGAGGAGTGGGGTAAAACAGGTGAAGGGGAATTAAGAGGTGCAAACTTCCAGGTATAAATAAGCCATAGGGATGAAAAATACTGCATCGGTAATATAGTCCATCATATTGTAAAAATTTTGGTGACAGATGGTTTCTACACTCATCGTGTGGAGTGTAGTGAAATGTATATAATGTTGTGAAATGTTTATTTATTTATTTTTGAGAGAGAGATACAGAATGAACAGGGGAGGGGCTGCGACAGAGGGAGACAGAATCCCAAGCAGGCTCCACGCTGTCAGCACAGAGCCCGACACAGGGCTCGAACCCACAAACTGGGAGATCATGACCTGAGCCGAAGCCAAGAGTCAGGCACTTAACCGACCGAGCCACCCAGGCACCCCGTTAAATTCACTTTACGGAAGCCTTGCTCAGTAATACTGAAATACACTCAAATATCCAACATTCGGTATCGGTGGAAATGAACAAAATAATTCAACAAAACTACGAGGGGGATGATTTTCTTCTTTTTTAAAAAATGTGCAACAAAACCAGAACCACCTTCAATAGTGCAAAGAGTAAATTATGACAGTAAGAAGCACCGTCCTAACTTGGGGGCAATGCCCAGTCATTTCATCAGCATTTGGGCTTAGGGCCACCCACCGTAACTAACTACCCTGAGGGGCGGACAGGATGGTCATCGGGCAGCAGAGCGAGGGCCAGAGCGATGTCCTGCAGCCACAAGCCAATGAAGGACAAAGCAAGAACGGGGAGCCACTGCGCCTGCTACCGATACAAGGCTGTTCTCTCACCCCCGTGGGTCCATTCCTGGTCCCCTGTTGAGCAGGAAACAAGAAGTCTCGGAAGTTGCTAAGTCCCTCTAATTCCTACGAGAGCAACTCCCACGGGAAGAACGAGAGCGCCCTCTCTCCTGGCTGAGACTGCCACTCATTTGTTCATACATGGAAACGCTCACCACCAGCCTGCTGTGGCCACGCTGACACAGCGGTGATCATTCCTGGCCTCTTCATTCACATAAGTGAATTTCCTCCTATTATTTCTTATTTTTTTTTTAATATGGCCATTCTAACCAGTATTCTAAGCATAGCTACTGCATACATATCTACCCTATGAAGTACCTTTTCTAGGGGTGCCTGGGTGGCGCAGTCGGTTAAGCGTCCGACTTCAGCCAGGTCACGATCTCGCGGTCCGTGAGTTCGAGCCCCGCGTCGGGCTCTGGGCTGACGGCTCGGAGCCTGGAGCCTGTTTCCGATTCTGTGTCTCCCTCTCTCTCTGCCCCTCCCCCGTTCATGCTCTGTCTCTCTCTGTCCCAAAAATAAAATAAAAAACGTTGAAAAAAAAATTGAAGTACCTTTTCTAGTCGATATTTAATTTACACACCTACAGGGCGCCTGGGTGGCTAAGTCGGTTCAGCACCCGATTTCGGCTCAGGTCACGATCTCACTGCTCATGAGTTCGAGCCCTGCATTGAGCTCTGTGCTGCCAGCTCGGAGCCTGGAGCCTGCTTTGGATCCTTTGTCCAACTCTTTGCCCCTCCCTTGTTCACGTTCTCTCTCTCTCTGTCTCTCTCTGTCTCTCTCTGTCTCTGTCTCTCTCTCTCTCAAATATAAAACATAAAAAAATTGAATTTTATGCACTTACAGTTATAGAAGAGCACACTTAAATTGGGCATGTTTTCTTTGAACACATTTAAAACACATTTGCTTAACCCCCAAATTATAAAACTCATAATTGCTTTGGTTACATGTAAATATTCTACACTGGCCTTCCCTCCCTGTCTTCTCCAGGCTCAACTTTTTCTCTGTTTTCTTTCTTTTTTTTTTAAGTAGAAAACTACTCAAAAATTTTTTCTTACTACAACTCAAGCATCGTGTGAAACAATTTCATGTTTTTGAAACTGGACAAAAGGAAAATGTTATTGGTTTTGAGAATCAAGACCAGAGAAATCACAGCATTTTCCCATTCTCTGGAACCATTTCACAAAGAATTAGAGCAAAAGGTATCCGATGGTCCCAGAGGTTGGGCCTGACGGGAGGGCAATAAATGCTCTGATTCTAGAATGTTTGATTCCCTTTGTTTATATCCTGTGTGAGGCCCCTGTGTTGTTCCCAACGCATTTCAGCAAGATCATTTATAAGTCTCGGCACCTTCCATAGGTGTGAAACAGAGAAGAATGGTGGGTGCAGAGTGGCCTGCCTCTAACAGACTTGAGCTTGAAAATGAGGTGATATGCATGGGATGCTATCAAGGAGACTAATGACACACAGCCTGCCTAATTGTGAAAATGTAATTAAGGCAGAGCTGCTGTCCTGTGGATGGAATTATTTTCAACAAGATATCCGACTTGCTGGCTATATACTGATGGACTCTGTCAGTGAAAGACATCTCCTAAAATCTGACAATAAATTAGTTGTGACTAATTTAAAAAAAAACACATGACTCTTCTTTGTTTCTAGACAAGAAACATAATGAAAGGTAGTTTTGTGAAAAAGCAAACGTGTGCATACACACGGACGGACGAATTCTAAAAGATTCTGCATGACGTGGAAAACAGCAATGATCTGTTTAAAAATTTCCAGAAGTGTTTCACTGCCCTGAGATTTTATTTTAATTCAATTTTGATTCTGCGTGCAACATAAGGAGGGAAGCAGAAACATTTACTGGAAACCTGTTACGGAGAAGCGTGGTTTTAGTCATTTAAAGTATTATTACAGTTTTTAAAAGAGAAAATCCAGCTACATGGGCAGCATGGATTTAAGAGTTACATTGTTTTGGTTGTAAGGTCACTGACCTAAACACTCTGGAGAGAAGTTACAATGGGAATTGTATCTTTATTAGCCATTTTTCATTAAAAATGTATTATGTGGATTGACAAACCATGATGTTTTTACTCAGTTAAAGAACTATGAAAAATTTCTCCTTAATAACATCTGTTCATTTCCTACCTGATAGAGACATACTATAATTAAACATACACAATAAAACTGCTTATGCTGTTTAGCAGAAACATTTCTATATAACTCATTTAGCAACTACGAACATCCATGAATACACGTAGATTACTGTTTCTCCATGGAGAGTCTCATCTCTGGGTTGGGTAGGAAAACATAGCTGATTTCCTTATCATTTTAATACCAGAGCTCAATTGAAACATGTCTTGGTCGCCCTGGTGGAGACATCTCAAGAACTGGTAATTTATCCGTGAAAGGAGTTCCATGACTGTAGCTCTTTTAAAAGCCAAATGGAAGGGGTGCCTGAGCTTCTTCTGACTCTTGACTTCGGCTCAAGTCATGATTCCAGCATCCTGGGATCAAGCCCCGCGTTGGGCTCTGTGCTGAGCATGGAGCCTGCTTGAGATTCCCCGTCTCTCTGTCTCTCTGTCTCTCTCTCTCTCTCTTCTCTCTCTCTGCCCCTCTGCCCTCTTCCCCTGCTCACACGTGCTCACTCTCTCTCTCTCTTTGTAAAAAAAAAACTGTAATACTAAAATAAAAAAAATAAAATTCAAATGGGAAGTTTAAATATTAGGTATTTAAGCATGCATTCCTTTCCCCAGCAAGGCACCAAGCAAGCACTTTTTATTTTTCCAGGAAGCAGGCTACTTTAATCTCAATATTTGCGCAATTGCCCAACATGTATGGATTAGTAATTCTAGGGAGTAGAGGCATCCTAGTGGATGGAGGACTGGGCATGCATGGTTCTTGCTTTCCAGAATATCTTCTGACCTTCAGCAGGCAGCCTACCTGGAGACAGACCAAATCTAAGGACTGTGAGTGGTCAAGTCCAATATTTCTCCATTTCAAGTATGTTGTCAGGAAAAATTGTGAAGGATTAAATGGGC
Source organism: Felis catus (assembly GCF_018350175.1). Taxonomy (NCBI): domain Eukaryota; kingdom Metazoa; phylum Chordata; class Mammalia; order Carnivora; family Felidae; genus Felis; species Felis catus. The sequence goes on along the minus strand of NC_058376.1, from coordinate 5,381,928 downwards.
TCTGGGTGTCTTACCAAGTTCACCCATCCTGGCCGTCCATACCTTTGCTCACCTGTGACTAACCTTTTGCAACCTAGGAAGACGTTACTAGAAGACTGATAGCAATACAAACATTTTCTGTCTGTTCATGGCAGTGTGGGAGAGTCTGTCCTAGAGATAACACAAGTCCCATGAGCCAAATCCTCAACGGAACCAGGTAACGCCTTGCCAGTTCCCTCATTAGTAAATACATTAAATAAAATCCCTGACTCGTGTTCGTGTTTGCATGAATCATGATTTTACTTCCTTTCAAAAAATCCTTTAGTAGCGTTTGTGAGTAGCTCTCTGCCCTGGTTTCCCGCTGGCTATGTCACCTCTGTAGCTGCTGACCTTTGTCCATCTGGTATGACACCAAGCATGACACACAGATTTCCCAAAACACTATGACATAAGGCCACTGTGATTACCTGGCTTTATTTTGGGGTCTGGGGTCAGAGTGTAAAAAGAGGCCCACAGCCGTGCAAGGTAGTATTTTAAAGTTTATGTTTTAACCTCGAAATGCACACAGATCTTGTGCTCTCGCCCACAGCAGAGAAGTGCTTTGGCATTAAAATGAAGGCCTGAGTTTCCATGGAGTAAACGGGTAACCAGGAGGCCACGCAATGCTTCCTTTCACCTTCTAATATCCCCTGAGCGGCACAAGCCTTCAGCCCGTGCGCTCAACAGCACAGTCCTCCAACAGTGCTTGAAGTTAGCCCTCATCAGGGCGGACATCCGAGAAGCAGCTGCACCCCTGAGGGGCTCCTCTGAGCTCCTGCTTTGCTCCTCACTGGGTCTCCTCTCCTTCTGAACACCTGCTCCCTTGCCTCGGTGGCATCGGTGTTTGGCTTTAGCAACCAGGCTTGTCCTCGCTTTCTGTTCCTGGCAGGCAGACAGTACGAGGTGAGCAAGGAGGCATGCTACGTGCAAGAGGCCAGACACTGCTTGGCTTTGCTTGTAGGAAGCATCCAGTACAGGTAAGCCCATGAAGACAGAACGCAGACCGATGGTCTGCCAGGACCGCGGGTGGGGAGAGATGGCGGCCCAACATGGTGGACGAACCAAATGCCGTTGCACTGTTCATTTTAAAGTGGTTAACCTGGGTGGCTCGGTCAGTTAAGTGTCTGACTTTGGCTCAGATCATGACCTCACGGTTCATGGGTTCGAGCCCCGTGTTGGGCTCTGTGCTGACAGCTTGGAGCCTGAAGCCTGCTTCAGATTCTGTGTCTTCCTCTTTCTCTGCCCCTCCACTGCTTGCTCTCTGTCTCTGTCTCTGTCTGTCTCTCTCTCAAATATAAATATTAAAAAATTTAAAAAAAAAGAAAAGAAAAGAAGAGGAGAAATCCATCCACCCAAAGAAGGCAGGAAAGGAAAATGATCCTACATGGACACCATTCTGATGAGAGTTCCCTTCGAGATTACTGCTGGGAAACCTCTAACCTGGGAGGGAGGGAGAATTATCCTGACTGTAGCTTCCACAGTGAAAAAGAACACCTTAATTTTATTATTCTCTGCTTCAACTCCCACGCACACCCAAAGATTAATAAAATGGCTTGTTTTCCCTTGGTTCCATTTCCAGAATCATCCTCAGCAAACACAATTTAAATTCTAGATATCTCCCCAGCAAAAGGCAACAAAGACGTGTTCAGGATAGTTCCCGGAGATTTGAAAGAAAATTCACAGAGATTCACCAGCGATGTGCAAAGAATACTGTATGAGATTCTACCACAATGCTATACTCATATGTAATTGGATAGTCAAAAACCACGGGACACTCTTCTCTAGATCCACAGTTTAAAAAAAAATCATGCCATAAAATATGCAAAAAAAAAACCCCAAACTTCCATTTCATAAATTTTGGAAATGTAAACAAAGATGAAAGATGAATTGTTTCAACCAGGATGCAATGTAAGACTTTGTAGGTCTGTCTGCTTTGCTAAGAACAGTGTTGTGCATGATAAGTGTGGCTCATTTTAAAAAAATCGAGGGGAACCTTTAGGGCTTGGTTGGTTAGGCGCCCGACTCTTGATTTCAGCTCAGGTCACTATCTCATGCTTCATGGGATTGAGCCCCACGTCGGGCTCTGTGCTCATAGCGTAGAACCTGCTTGGAATTCTCTCTCACTACCTCTCTCTGCCCCTCCCCCACTCATGTGCACTCTCTCCCTTTCTCTCTCTCTCAAAATAAACAGACTTTAGCAAAAAATCTAGATCTGTAATTGGAGTCTAGACATTTTATTTTTTATTTAACCAAACTTGCATAGGATGGTTCCATTACGTGGATCTTAACACCATGACTTTGCCACTTTGAGGCCAATGGTGGACCATCCAACTCCTGGTCAGGAGGTACACAAGGGACACTGAGTAAAGAGGAAGGAGGGAAGGGCAGGGGTCTCCTTGGGGCCCCTCCTCCCTCTGCCCTACCCTCACTTTACTGCCAGGTCATTGCTGAGAAAAGATCTGAGCTCTGCCTGGAATTCTTTGGATTCCAACTGGAGTAACGTACCCCAGCTGGATGGCCCAGAGGAAATGGACACGTGAGCGAGTGTAGTAGGCAAAGCTCCTGGCACAGAGCAGGACTTGGCTTAGCCATTAATCTTTCTTTGCTTTCCTCCTGGCCCCATATTCTTTGCCCCCGCCCTGGGGTTATGCACATTTCAAATGTAATTCTCTTTACAAGAATAAAGATTTCCCAGGGAAAAAAAAAATCTATTTTCCCACTTGACAGTAAATGATCGAAAGCATCAGGAGTTATTGTTAATTGAGCTCTTTTTCTCACACCTCATACCCAGGTCATCCGTAAACTCCATTCAATCAAATTGTGCCGGGAATGTGAACCCTTCTGCCCACCTCGATGCCGTGACCACCATCCTGTCCTTTACTAGGGCTCCTGCTCACCGTCCCCCATCTCTAGTCTCAGCCATGCCCGTGCCCACCACTGTCTTTTCTCCACTCAGTAGCCACTGTATTTTCTAAAACAGAGTCAATCCCCTGCTCAAATTCCCGCAGTGGCTCCCCACGTCACAAAGACTTTACAGAGCTGCAATGCCCTATGAGGCCTGGCCCTCCACTTCCGCCCCGCTCCATTCATTCAACCCAGCCCCCTGCCAGCCTCTGTGTCATTTCTGAAACATGCCAGTCACATCCTGGCTCTAAGGCCTGCCTCGATTTGCTCCTTGCCCTCAAATACATTTCCTCTACGTCTCCTTTTTGCATTTCCTCAAACACCACTTTCTCAGTGAGGCCCATTTTGGCTGCCTGCCCCTCTTTAGTACAGCGACCCTGCCACTGCCATTCACAACTCTTCTTCTCAGCCCTGTGCATTTCATTCCCCCACGATGCTCACCCCCCAACAGACAGCATCATCTGTGTATTGATTGTGCTTAATGGAGGTACGCTTTTCCCCAGCAGAAGTCACAGGAGGGAAGATTTTTGTCTGGTTTTTTACTAAAGTATCCCAGACACCTAGAACAGTGATTGGTGCTTAATATGCACTCAATAAATGTCGTCGGACTAAATCAAATTTTTTCATTGTTTTAAGAAAAAAAAATGTTATTCCAGAGCTCCAGTGCCATTGGTAAATTCTACTTTATAATGCATAAATTATTAGGTATGTATTACACATAATGGGGATCAGTTCCACTTAAATTAAAAACTTGGTTTGCTTTGTATCTGTATGCCTTGAACAGTAATGCAGGTCAGTGAAGACCAATTATATAAAAATAAGAAAAGGGAAATAATTGAGCATAAGCTCACTTCCCACCTCCAGAACAGATGGTTCCCACCTGTTCTGATCCCTTACCCTTGCTTGTGTGTCTTTTAGTGGCAGGATGTATCTTTCCTTCAAGCCCTGCCATGGGACACCAGTGAGAGGCCCCCGTGCCACTTCCATAGGGTAGAGAAGCTGAAAAGAGTACAGGGTTCCCAAGTCAGCTGGTTTTAGATCTAAACCGTGGGGCATCCAGTGTCCAGAAGATAACAATGAATGTTTTAATTAGAAGGCAATCATTCCCTTTTCATGGGAGCATACCAGAAATCATTTGAATGGTATACTTCCAACTGGCCTTCCTCCAGCAAGCATTTAACTCATTTATTCTCCATGACTGAATGCACATCAACAATGCAAACCATGCTTTCAAAATCTGCTACAGTTAGCACTTATCATATATGTCACTGTTCTCTCAACAAAACTTCAACATTGCGCACTTGTGCTCCAAGGAACTCAGATCTAAAGATAATTAGGATATTCGCTTCCCATAAAAATCAGGTATATACATTTGCCTTTGCACAGCTTTGTGTCACCAAACAGAAACTTAATATTTCTACCATATTTCCAGCTAATATTGGGAAATGCCACCATGCTCTGTTGAAATGCCATGAAATTTCAAACTACTATAATTATGAAATATGAATAATTAGATTTTCAAGGAGATAATCCTTGGGGTGTCATCCAAGATACTCATAAAAGTTGAGCACAGGGTATGACACAGGATGTAGGGGAAGAACGTGTGTGGGATTGGTGTTGAGCCTGGGTTTGATCCAATGGGATTCAACCTTGCTTAGCCTCAGCTTCCTCATTTGGAAAATGGGATTAATAACATTTGGTTATTGTTGGGTTTCCTAAATGCTTAACACAGAGCCTGGGTCACAGTGGGAATCTAGGAAATGTTAGCTATTGCCATCATAAGGATTGCTATGATCGCTTTTAGGTGATATTCTGATCCCACCATTACTGTCTCAGTGACCTTGAAAGGCTTATCCTACCTATTTCAGTGAGCCTCAGTTTCCTCATAAAAAAAATAGGGATAACACCATCTGCTCTGCAAGACCCCTGTGGAGACTAAGCAAAGTAATGCATATAAAGAACTGAACGTAGTGAATGACCCATGGTAGAGGTTTCAAAGGTAGAGGGTCTTGACTTCCCTTCCCTTTACACAAGGGTATTTTGGACACACAATTTCTGTAAGACCAGAAGAAAACTGGGAGAAATTGGTGGAGATGATCAAGAAACAGCTGAACAGTTGTTCAGAATTTATAGGCAGATCTAAAAGAAATAGTTTAAGGTTATATATGCCTACATTATAATATAAAAGATTGTACGTAGTATCCATCACCAGTATTGAGAAAAGGTAGAAAATATTAAAAGGAGAATAAACACTCTAGTAATTCTCAAATAGAATTTTAGAACCCAAAGAATGCCAAAAAGCCAGTCTTAAGAGGGAAGATTGATTAGAACACAAGAGAGTTTCTCAGTATAACAATGTGATACACAGCCCATCCTGTACCAAGTAAGAGAGCTGGAGCCTTACATTGTACATAATTGGGATGGGTAATAATTCCTGGAAAAATTAGCTGGGAATAAAACAGATCAGTTCGGTACAAAATGAAATCAGTTAAATTTACTAAGCTAGAAAACAGACTACAATGAAATACACTTACAGATACTTGCAAACTATAAAAGATTAAGAAGAAACTATTCTATCTGTTTATGTAATCAGATGGCAGGAGAGAGTAAAACACAATATGGCAGATATGGAGAAATCTGCTAAGGAATCTTCACTCAACAGTACAAAGAAATTCTAGCCCTCAAATTTATCAGGGCTGAAGAATTCTGACAAGAACAGTCAATCTCTTCACTGATTGCTCTCCTGCCCTTCAACAACCTTGCCTGGATACTCAAAGTAAAACCAAACAAAACCAAAGAACTCCTGAAACCCTCCTACATCTATGATGATAGTAGCTAGGATCTTCTGATTTGGGCCAGCCTCTAAATCAAAGAGCCCTGATCTTAATTAAGAATCCACCCACTGGCCTGGTGTGTGTCTTCTCTACTGTGTGGGATCAGCCATGCTTCAATAGGCTGGCTAATTCTCTGCGAAAGTTTAGAGAAATAATTATTAGGGGATTTAGCTATTTCTCTTTTGCTTGTCTCCCAACTGCATCTAAGACAATTGGGTCAAAGGAGCAGAAATGCAATTAAATTTAGCAAATATTTCTCAAAAACCTACTCGTTGCATTGAAAGGACTCATCCGAGTTCTGAGCCAGAGGTGAAGTGCTGAGCACCATTTTTAGGGAAGAGAACTCAGCAGCACAGTGAGGGACAAGCAGGAAGGAGGGGTTGCAGGACAGAATGGCATAAGGCAAGATGTGAATGGTCGATTTTTTCTTTTCACCTACTAAATTTCTAGATTCTCTGAAAAAAGCCTCTTAAAAACCCATGTTCTATAAATACAGGATTTACGGTCTTATTCTATGGGGACGTGGGCATTCTAGTGATAAATTGCTTTTTTCCACAGAGCTCATTTTTTATTTTTATTTTTATTTTTGTAGCTGGTTAAGATTTCTATTTCTATTCATTTTTTCCAGGAACTTTTCAGGAGCAGATATCCATTTTATAAAGGAGATTAAGTGCCCACCAGGACCTCACCATCTGAATGGCGCAGCCAGAATGCCAACTCTGCCATTTTCTTTCCAGTTCTTTATTATTTTTTTTCTTTCTAATTCACGCTTTCACGCTCACAGATCATACACGTGACCTTGGATATCTACTGCATATCCTTTCCTGGATTATGTTTTCAGCAGGAAGAGACAACATCCTAGGCTCAGAAATTTGAGGAGAATCTTAAAAAGGGACAATTTACAAAGTACTGCCCTCGGGCTAACAGCAGCTCAAACCTGTTACCTGTTCTAGGACCAAAGAGTGAATGAGACCCCAAAAGGAGCCACAACAACATGGCAGGGAAGGAACTGGTGAAAAAAATTAAATACCCTGACAGCACTCTTTCCCTGCCTTCCTGTCTCCTACTGGTGTTTCCCATTAGCTGAGCCCAATGGGAACAAGATGACCAGGGAGCCCATTGAGGCAACTAGCCACCAGGTGCCCAAAGCAGGGTGGAGACAGGTGACAGAGGGGACCTGGAGAGGCATATGGAAGGAGTGCAGCCAAGGCTGCTCTTCCTAAGCAGAGCAAGGTCAAAGACAATGGTGGATACAGAAGACTCAACATAACCTCTTGCTGCTACTTCAGCAATTACTCTTCGTAGTCTAGAGACCATGAGTCAATTGCCTCTTCTTTGTAGAACTGCCAGATTTAGCTAACAAAAACGCAGGACACCAGTTAAATCTGAATTTCGGATGATGTGCAATTTTGAGTGTAAGCACTCGGGATATGCTTATACTGACATTATTTATTATTTGTCAGAAATTCAAATTTAACAGAGCATCCCGCATTTAATCTGGCAGCCCTCTGTCTTTGTATAAAGTTATGACTTCTGTCCCAGAGGACGAGGGCAAACGATGAGTTTCCATCAAGTATGTTATATTTAGTATTAATCTCGTGAGTTTCATAGTTTTGCTTCCCTTTCCAGTTTAATTCTTGGGTTCTCCTTTTAAAAAATTATGCTCCCTATTTTTATTCATTGTGATATATAAAGACTGTCTCCATTGAGAATGTACCGATTTTATTCTCATTGAGGTCATCCGTGAATTGCTTCTTTTCTCATGAGAATACATTTTTCAAAAAGGCATTAAACTTAGTGTTCTGTTGCACGGTAGCGAAGCTTTGTTACATGGCTTCTGTGTGCAAGTGCGAAATATGGGTTTTAAAAGCGGGCCCTCATTTAGGGTTCTTCAGTAGGTTTCCAAAGATAAGAAACATATGAATCTATAGGAACTAATACAAGAGCAAGCAAGACAGTGGTTCCACAGCTCCAAAGGCTTCTAGGGGGTCAGTGAAAGAAAGGTCATCTTTAGGATGGATTACAGCATGGACATTCTCAGAACTCTACTTTCACGGGACCATCACTGTTCCTCACTTGTCCAGGGTGGGAGACACTACGGGAGAAGAGGACGCACCATGGCCACGGCGGGGTGAAGAGGGAGACGCTGGTATTGTGGAAGGGCACAGAGATGGTGTCTTGCTTCTCCTCCCCATCTTCCTCTCAATGGCTCCCCAGGTGAAATCCATCCCACTCAGAGTGTTGCCTCAAGTCCTACAGGACTTGTCATGACCTGGTCCTGTCACACTCAGATCTCAACTCTTCTGTCTTCATTTTCTTACTTGCTCTCCTTCAGCCTCACTGACCTCCTTGGGGGTCCTGGCTTTTCTAGGACCATGACCGGGCTCCTGACCTGCTATTTTTACTCCCTACAAACCTGTTCCTCCATTTCCCAAGGCCCCTTTCCTTGCTCCCTCGTTTTTTATGGCCTTCCCTGACCAGCCTCTTTAAAATGGTACCACTCCACCATTCCTCAGCCTTTTACCTGTTTTATCTTTCTTCCGGGCATATATCATCACCTCACTATTAGGTGATCATTTGTCTATATTTCTGTATATAACATATATAAGTTTCGTGAGACGATGTATTTCTCTTATTTTTTTCGCTAATGGTATATAGCTAGTATCTATAGTACGGTCCCTCACACATGGAGACCCCAACAAATTGCTGTAAGGTCCCCATCCCGTGTGATATCACACTACACATTTATTCAAAAGACACATATGTTGTGTTCACCTGCTGACTCTGTAAGTGTCCAATACTTGAAGAGTTCACCTCCACATAATCAAAAGAACTAGACCTGTCTGTCCGTCCATCCTTCTTTCCTTCTTCCCTCCCTCCCTACTTTCCTTCCTTCTTTTTTTTAATAATCACTAAAATCAAATTGAGTTGGAGTTGGATGCTACCATCATCAAAGTCTTGGTACCTGTAGACAAGTAACCAGTCCACCCAATTTTTCTGTTCATTCAATTTCACCTTTAATACACTGCATTATCCCTTTTGAGTTTGCTGGTACTTCAACAGTACAAACTCACTGTCTTCCTCAGAAGATGATTGGTCACACTGTCCTATATTGAAAAGTGTATTTGACACCTATTCACCCCTTTCCTGACAGGTGTCTACACTGCTTTAGTCTTAGCATGGAGTCACCGCTATTCTCCCCAAAAATGTTTACATTAATTGAAGCCTGAGACTCCTGTTCTTGGTATCTCATCCTTCTTGGTTAAGTTCATTACAGACTAAAGGGCCCTGAGCACAAGGCATGTCAGCCCCATGGGCAATCCCATCAATGTCTTTTGGGTCTATTTAGAAATGCACAAAATAGGGGCACCTGAGTGGCTCAGCTGGTTAAACATCTGACTCTTGATCCCAGCTCAGGCCTACATCTCAGGGTTATGAGTTCAAGCCCTGTGCTGGGTATGAATCTTACTTTAAAAAAGGAAGAAAGGAAGGAAGGAAGGAAGGAAGGAAGGAAGGAAGGAAGGAAGGAAGGAAGGAAGGATGACAAAACAGTAATTTTGATAGCTATCTGGCCCTTTCAAGTTTATAAAAGAAATTTGATCTGCATGATTGTATTTAGTCTTCACAGCAGACCCAAGATGAATTGTTTCCCCAATTTCACAGAGGAGGAAACTTGCCAGGTTGAGAGGGGTTTGAGCAGAGCTAAAGGCAATGCCTAGTTCCAGGGGCGGCTCCTCCCTCACTGTGGCTGTGAGGCCGTGTGTGATGTCTCTGTCAGTAAGTGATTCGGTCACAAACGACTTCAGTGGCAAAAGCAGGGGCAGATGATTACAGAATCTAATTTGAGCATCTTCCCCCACTATCCTAATTTTCTATACACAAAATGAACAGATCCCTTCAGCAATTTGCCCTAATCAAAGTGCCTTAGGGGGAAGCCACCCAGCAGACACCTGTTTTTCATACAAGCCAGTGAAATCATTTCAATGAGTGGTACTTTAATTTTATATTAACTCATTCTGGAGGTGTGCATTTGGCATCCACAAAGACAAAGGGGGACTCATCTGGGGGCCTCACACACAGAGACACAATCTGGTCTTTAATGATATAAGCCATATATGAACAGTCCCAGGAGTCCAGGGTTTTAGGGCTGGAAGGAACCACAGATAGTGCAGCCCTATTGTTCTCCAATAGAGGTGCCAGGAACTGGGACATGTGATAATGTGTAAAGGAATATGGATCAAGGGTATAAGTACAGATCATAACATTAGTGCTTCAACGTTAGGTGATGATAAGCAATTGCAAATATTATTTAATAAGAAAGCAAACACATGCCATGTGGAAAAGAATTAGATCCACACGAGTCTTCAAGACTTAATACAGGGTTTCACAGATCACTTAAGCTGGGAGTGGGCTGCTTTGGGCAAATCCCAACTCTCTGGGGTTTTATGTTATATTGCCCTCGGGGGTAGGCAAATGGAAAGATTTCAGAAAAACTAAGCCTCCTCAATTAGCAGATGAATAAAACTCCAGCCCCAGACAAGCTAAATGATTAATAAAGATGTTAGAACTAGCTATTTCACGAGATGTCACGCCTTTCCTGTTTTTTATGGGATAATGTGCCTAAGTGTCTGAGCTGCTTGAGCACCTGTGGGTTGAATTTGACGGGCGTGTGCTGCTGGGGTGACAATGGCTTTCTAGGAATGCCATGACTAAGTACTGTAAATACAGTAGCTTACCCACAGTTCTGGAGGCTAGAAGTCAGAGATCAAGGAGTCAGCAGGGCTATGCTCCCCCTGAAGTTCTCTCGGAAAGGATCTGTTCCAGGCTCCTCTGCTGAGTCGTGGTACTTCTGTGACTTATGGCAGTGTAACTCATCTTGACATGACTTCCCCGCCCCGCCCCCCCCCCCCCGTCTTTCTGAGTGTGTGTGTGCATGTGTCCAGATTTCTCCTTTTATAAGGACATGAGTCATTTTATTCATTTTTTTAATGAAAAAATACTGTTAATGTTTTTATTTCTGAGAGAGAAAGAGAGAGAGCATGCGCATGGGGGCGGGGTGGTTGGAGGGGCAGAGAGAGAGGGAGACACAGAATCCAAAGCAGGCTCCACACTCTAGGCTGTTAGCGCAGAGCTCAACATGGGTCCCAGCCTCAGGAACCGTGAGATCACGACCTGGGCAGAAATCGGATGCTTCACTGACTGAGCCACCCAGGCACCCCAAGAACATGAGTCATTTTAGACTAGGGGCCCATCCTACCCAAACGTGGCCTCATTTTAATTTAACTAATTACTTCTACAATGACCCTATTTCCAAATAAGGTCCCATTCTGAGGTCCTGGGGGTTAGGACTTCAATACCCAAATCAGGTGTGGGGATAGGATTTAACCCCATAACACAGATCAAGTCCATCATGGCCAGACTTACTGAACCAGGTGATTCTGAGACATGGTAGCCAAACTCAAAGACCGAGATGAGACTTTCTAGTGCCTATGACTTAGGCTTTCTTAAGTTCAAAATTTAAAAAAATTATCTTCATCGCCAGAATTCACTACAACCACATAGTCTGAGATGTTCAACTTGGTATCTTATGTGTGCAGTGCTAAAGGGTCTATAATCGCTAAACACCTGCTGGTCTTACGTCAAGATCTACAGGAAGGAAAGCGATGGACGTTTGGGCCTTGGAGAGGGCAGAAATCCACTTGCTGGCATGGCTTTATCAAAGAAGACCTCTTTGGTATTTGGGGAAACATTCATCAGGTGATAAGAAAAAGATGGAAAAATCTGTCACTTCTGAGCTAATTCATCTTTCGCTTTAGTCGTCTAGATTTAGATTTATTGCCCTGTCTGTGTATTTCCACATTCTTGTTGATGGGTCAGGTAATTCACCGTAATTGAACACTCGAGCTCTGGTCTGAGGGAAGCAGTAAGCCCTGTGCTCTGTGTTCTGGCTTCAGTGGTATTTCAGCTTCTGTTCATCTTCACGTGGGAAACGACACTTGGTTACTACCCTCCGCGGCCCACCTTAACCATCTTCCAGCCCTGAGGCAACGAGGGTCATCTAACAATGATCACTTGTGAATCTTGCATGAAACTGTTCTTTTCTTGGAAGGACAGCTGATTGGCAATATTAATTCCACCCGCAACCTTCATCCCCACCCCACCCCCCACTTGTCATGGAACCCAACATATTCACAGGTCCTGGGGAGGACACAGGCGTCTTTGGGATAGAAATCTCCTACCTCCCAGCAACCTTCCACAATAAGAGGCTTTAGTAGGTGTTTTTCTAGAAGATGAAACTAGGGTGGCAGAGAGAGATTTGCTCCTGGCCACACCGCTAATGAGTTGCAGCGCTGAATTCAAAGCCATCCACTTAACAGAAGACCACGGGGGAAGGGAAGGGGAGCAAATGGTTACAAACAGAGAGGGAGGGAGACAAAAGCCATAAGAGACTCTTAAATACAGAGAACAAACTGAGGGTGGTTGGGGCGGTAGGAAAGAGGGGAAAATGGGTGACGGGCATCGAGGAGGGCAGTTGTTGGGATGAGCGCTGGGTGTTGTGTGTAAGCGATGAACCACAGGAATCTACCCCCAAAACATACACTTTACACACTGTATGTTAGCCGATTTTTCCATAAATCATATTTTTAAAAGAAGCTATCCACTAAGCTGAGGATTCCCCTGCAAGTCTTTTTACATCACAGTGCATTCATTTACCAACTAAGAAAAAGTGAGTGTTAATATCAGCATACAGTGTTTTTCCATCTCTTAACTAATTTATCTGACCAGAGGTGGGAACAATTCTTGAAAATCAAATTGCAGTCACCTCTGTTGCTAGCTTTCTCGCATTATCCAAGAAGACTGTATTAACATGCATTCATGACAAGACAGCACATTTCCCTAGCTGACCGCTGTAGCCAGATGAGCCAGGGAACAGATGCTAATGCTCTCCAGGGGCTGCCCCACGCTGACCACGCCATCCACGGCCACTGCTGTGGCCACCTATTATCCCCCTCAGGTAGCTTTAAGAACTCACCGACAAAAATACCCTGAGATCTTGAATCCAAATCTTTGTCACCGATGGTTGGTCTTTTTTAAAAAATTTTTAAAAGTTTATTCATTTTTCAGAGAGAGGGAGAGGAAGACACAGAATCCGACGCAGGCTCCAGGCTCCGAGGTGTCAGCACAGAGCCCGACGCGGGGCTCGAACTCACAGACCGCGAGATCATGACCTGAGCCGAAGTGGGACGCTCAACCGACGGAGTCACCCAGGCGCTCCCCCTTTTTTCTAATGTTTATTCATTTTTGAGAGAGAGAGAGAGAGGGAGAGAGAGACAGTAGAGAGAGAGTGCTCTCTTTCATTGAAGTATTTAATCAGGATTCCATTTCCCCTGGACTGTTCAAGTCACAGAGATAAGATCTGGCTCTGTTGTTGCTGTCGCTTTACAGCCAGATAGCATCTTTACCGTGTGACTTCGAATCTGGTGGACTCACTGAGGTTCGGCTCTGAGTTCGACATTTATTTATCGTCGTCGTGGACCGATTAGCATTGGTTACCACTAGAGTTTATCATCACCACTAGGCCACGGACTGGCGGAACTTCTCTTCCCGGCTGTTAAAGGAAAACTGTTCTTGGATATTTCAAAACAGCTCAAGTTTCCCATTAGAAGCTCTGAAGAGTGTTGGAAGAACCAGCCCCGGGACAGGGATATCTCACGTTCACGCTCGCTGTCCCCTCTGGCCAGTTCTGGAAGCTCACACGCCCCAGGCCTGGAACAGGGAGGAAAAGAAAAAGACGGAAGAGAGAACAGAAAGGAAGGGGGAGAGGGGAGGCAGGAGGAGAGGGATTTCTTTGCAGTTCTTAAATGATGCAAGGGAGACGCGTAGTATTGTGTTATCAGATGAAAATTATTTGAATATTTTTTAGAAAGACAAAGAGAAAATAAAAAGATCCTATTACTGAAAAAAAGAAAAAAAAAGAGGTAGTGAAACACATTACCCCACAGCAGCTCTCGTGTTCTCCTCTGCAAGACACGGGGTGAGGCCCCGTGCGTGATTTAGTTTTGTGGCTGCGACGGCACCCCACGACCGGCTTCCCATTTCACAGGTGGTGGATATGCTGGGAAGGCTTTGAGACAGCCAGAAAACAAAACCGTATGTGCGGCTAAAGCCAGAACCTGTCAGAAGTTCAGCCCCGGTATAAACCTGTAGCCTTGTGCCATTGTACCTCGTAAAGGTGGACAAAGGGGACAGAGTAGGCAAGTATCCTCACATGCTAAAACCTCTGTCCGGTTATTTTTAACTGGTTTATTTGCCCTTTGCTTAGAATAGGGAAGGGTAGAGACGCCTGCAATATTCACTCCTACCACTCGGAGAAAAAGCCTGCTGGTGTCTAAAGAGAATTCTATTGTTTCAGACCTTTCTCAGTCGGTTTACAATCGCCAGTTGCCGTTCAACTCTGCCTTCTGGATTTCAGGGAACACGTTAAGTGGCAAATGCTATCGTGAGTTCCCTCCACTTGGTGAATGCTTGGGGTCCCTCAATTTCTCCACCTGTTTACAGGACCGCTTGTGCTCCAGAGAGACGAGGCTGTTGCTAAGGTAGGAGGCGGCCGTCAGAAACTTCCAGCTTGAGCTATGCTGATTCAATTGCTCTTTGGGGATCTCCGCTCGTCACACAAGGTCACACAGGGGTTCGCTTGATGACTGCGATACGCAGCACCTCCTCACGTGAAATCCCACCCCGCTTCACGGAGCCAGTCCCCGTGCGCATGGTGGTTAACAGCATCCTTGACTTTTAGCACTTCCCCAATAACACTATTAATCAAAGTGCAGATCTATGAAATGAGCCAAGTAGCTATATTTGGCTCTTTTTCATTCAGGAAGATGCTAAAAACAATGCAGAGAACCATTAAAAAAATGAGAGAGACCAAATTATCCACCGTAGAGTAAAAAATCGAATGTAATACTCTTGAATCAGCCTGTGTTTCTTCCAGGGCTCTTCAAGGCTCACTACGGAAGCTTTGCTGCGGATGTACTGCATTTCAAAAACGTGCAACCAATCCTATGAACCGCTCTGTGGCTCATCTCCAAGTCAAACGGGCATGGTCAAGGCTTCCTCACCACTCGTCTCAACCGCCAAGCTCGTGTGCACTGGGGCAGCGACAGCACCTATGGCATCTGGTTTTCAGATAAGCAATAAAGAATGGGTATCCCAGCAAATAAGATCCTCCCTTTGAAGGTTTCACACCGTCTCCTGGAACCTACGACTGCCCGTGGATTCCCTGATAAAGACAGAAAACGCCAGTGGGAGCTGCTGACCCACTGCCCTCGTAGAGCAAAGAGGAAGCACGAAACCGTATTTGAGGATCAATTATTGACTGAAAGCAGCAACTCTGGAAGAGTTAGTAGCCCTTTCTACACTTCTAACACCATGTCCACTCACCAAAATCTGTCCACATATACGGCCAAAGGAAAGGGTGGTTTTCTAGGAGGAAAAACATATTTTGACCTCACTGTATTAGCAAAATATTAACCCCAAGTATAATGTAGAAGATATTGATTTGGTAGCAGTCAAAGGAGGAAAACAATGCATTTTTGCCCCACTGTTACTCAAACATTATCCACAAATATGAAGCATATCATTAGAGAACCTATACTTTGATTTGAAAATAGACTTTCCTTGTTAAAATGGCATCAATCATTAGTAAATACCAGGGTCTGATTTCAGACAATAGTCTTATCATTGAGACAGGCAGCTCTTCTATTTGACTTCGAGTTGACAGACACCACATTCAGATATTTACATACACCCTGCTGTTTTCATGTAGTAAACTCATGCATTTCGAATGTGTGCTTCTCATTGTTTAAAATAATTTTCAT
The DNA here is from genome assembly GCF_018350175.1 of Felis catus. Lineage (NCBI taxonomy): Eukaryota > Metazoa > Chordata > Mammalia > Carnivora > Felidae > Felis > Felis catus. The sequence goes on along the minus strand of NC_058376.1, from coordinate 5,366,294 downwards.
TTATGGGAGATGGTCAGATGTGCCCTTTAGACAGTCTGTTCCATGCCTCCTTACTGAACTGCTCTACCAAAGCACCAAACCCTGGAACTTCATGGCCAGAAATCCACAGGTTATGTGCTAAATGTAGTTGGGGGAAAAAAATGTGTGGAGACGAATGTGTCACCCATTTTTTTTCCCTAAAGTGGAACAATCCTAAATCGGGCTATCGTATTTAATCTTGGCGTAGGGAAGCACGTGTAGGGATCGCACTAACAGGAACGGAAGGAGACTCTTTGGGCATTCACCAGTTGGAACTATTTGACTTGGGAACGTAAATGGGCATTTGTTTTTGTAACTTTTGGAAAATAAATAAATGAATAATGAAGTTGATGAAACGGAATATGTTGAGATTCATGCTTTATCCACACCTTAAATGGGAACTACTATGCTATTCCTAACCCAACGGGACAAAGTAGAAGATCCAAAGAGCCTGTTTTTGCTTATTAGAATAACTTATTTATAATTGTTAAATGCAAACTAGTAATGGTACCAAGATCCCAAGGATAGATTACTTTAATCAAATTTAAAATATGCTGACTAAATAGTCTGGCATTTAAACGCGCAGAAAAACAAGAGTTCAATAGAAGGAATAAGGGCAGAATGATGCATTTCTGAGTAAAGGTTTGGTTACTAAGTAGTAAGGATTTGGTAAAAATGGAACCAGGGCCTGAACAAGTTAAGCTGCTAATGTCTGAGACACAGAGTTGTCATGGCTTCCTCTTCGAATTGCAACTCGTTCTCATGAGAAATTGTCATTCCCTGCTCTCTTGAATTCTACCTATTTTGGAAGATGATGTTTTTCAATGAGACTCACGTGTTACACGGGAAACGGAAAGGCTTTTGTTCGACCCTGTTTCCAAGAGCACAGTCATCTATAGCCACAAAGCCAAGAAAATAAAGCACCAAGCAGAATTTAAAAGGAGTACGGACAGTAAGCCCAGACACCCAAGATGATGTCACACCTGGCGCCTGGGTGGCTCAGTTGGTTAAGCATCTGACTCTTGACTTTGGCTCAGGTCATGATCTCACAGTGCATGAGCTATTAGCACAGAGCCTGCTTGGGATTCTCTCTCTCCCTCTCTCTCTGTCTCTCTCAAAATAAACAAACATTTCAAAATAAAACAAAGCCTTGCTACCATTCCCCAGCAACCTACTGCTTAGCAAAAGGTCTTTCTCCAAGACTGCTTCTCTTTTACCCATAAGGCTGGAGAAAAGGCGGGTAGACATCTGCCCACTTTCAGTGGCCTTGGGAGATTTGATTTTCCGTTCTTCACCGGGAGGGCGTTGAAGGAGGAATGACGTCTCCTCTTTGTGCACTTCACTCAGAGCCAGGGGCCTGTCCCTGATTTCCCAGGGGGCCTGCACATGCTCACCCCAAGGGCAAATGTCAACACGCAGTGGGTGCAGATTGACAAGGAAGACCAGACACGGACACGGGCGTAGACCCGCTCGATACGCAGCGCCTCACATACAGCGGCCAGCCAGTGCAAACTGTTAGATGATCAAAGAGGATCACATTAAAAACCAGGAACAAAGGCTCAAGCACAATGACTTCATAAGCTGTGAAGTTATAAAAACGGCATATGCACATTTCGAAGCAAAACAAACCCAGACCGGAAAGCAAATTTGTAAGAAATGCTTGGAATTTTTTTTTTTTTTCTGAAGGACTCTAAAACTAACCCCTGAAGATTAAAAACAACAACAAAAAACAATCGCTACGACATCACTAATGGACAGAGCTAAACCTAATATAGTAATAAAGTATGGGCCATACTTCAATCAAAGGCAATCAAATTTAGGGGGAAATGTATTAGTTTCGGTGGGGCTAGTACTCGTATCACTAATATTCTAGCTATGTAGTCGGACATGTCTAGATATTGCCTTCTAATTAATCTTTTTTTATTTTATTTTTATTTTTTTAAGTTTTTATTATTTTTTATTTCTGAGAGGGTGAGGAGGGGGAGAGAGAGAGGGAAAGCAGGAGAGAATCTCAAGCAGGCTCTGCACTGTCAGCATGGAGCTCGATGCAGGGCTCAGACTCACAAATTGTGAGATCATGACCTGAGCCGTAATCAAGAGTCGGACGCTTAACCGACTGAGCCACCCAAGCACCCCTAATCTTTCTTTTCGGAATCAAAATAGAGCTGAAGTTTTAAATAATAAGTTGTTCAAGAACTAGTATCATGCTTATTTACATATTAAAACAAAAGTCAGAAATTTTGGTTTCAGAAAAATCACATCATGTTTGTTCTACAGTCCAAACACTCCATAAAATCCGCATTTTTATTTATTTTTTAAGTTTACTTATTTATTTTGAGGAAGAGAGAGAGAGAGAGAGAGTGCGAGCAGGGGAGGGGCAGAGAGACAGGGAGACAGAGAATCCCAAACAGACTCCACACTGTCAGCACAGAGCCCAATGTGGGGCTCAAATCCATGAACTGTCACATCGTGACCTGAACTGAAATCGAGAGTCAGATGCTCAACCAACTGAGCCACTCATGCGCCCCAAAATTCCAATTTAAAAAAATTTATCAGAAACATTTTGTATTGTGCATACATGTATTAATAATAAAGATCAGGTTTATTTGTAGAGATAATAAAATTCTATGAATTTATGTAATTCTGTATGTGGTATATTACTTTACAGTTTATAAAGTGTTTTCACAGGTCCTCGGCTACACCCGAGAAAGGAGAATGGAAAAGAGCAAATATTTCTGTGTCCATTTAACAGATAAAGAAATATAGTAGAAATTTTCTGACAGCCCCAAGGAAACACAGCTGTTAAGGACTGATGTTAAAAATACATTTTCACATAAATACAATTAAAACTTCAAAGAATTAAGCTTAAGGCCAGTTATTACATGAATTTCTTTATCAAGTAACACGTGAGAGTTCCCTTTGAAAAAGAAATACTCTAAATGCCATGCATGTTACTTAACACAGATAAGCAAAATAAACATGATCTGGGTTGAGCAACTTTACCACTTCCTAAGGAAAAGCTTTCATCAACTACAAAAAAATGGAAAGGATTGAACCAAAATCAGATCACTAATGTCCCTTTCAGCTCAAACACCCCACAAGTTTATGAATTTATAATTCTCATCGGATAAAGTTAGGGTCTTTTACTTCCGCCAAAACTAGCCCCTTGCCCCTCTGACTACGTATCAACTGCCACTTTGCCACCTAGCAGGTATCAGATTGAGGTATTGTTTTTATCAAAAAAGGGCTTGCACACAGAAAGAAGTCCTCTAGAATGAGAACAGAGAGGGAGACAGGCTGCACGGTTTTGCAATAGGACGGCGAATGTGTTTGAATCAATCGCACAAAGATCTCCTTCCAACCAAACTCCATTCAGTGATTGCAAAGGAGAAGAAAGGCATTTTGTCCATCCTACCCTAACTGAGCCCTGTTCTTTGTCACTCACAAAAATGACTGAGTCGATTTTCTTTCTCATCTATTCGTTCACAAGTGTTAATTTAACACCTACTCAGTGTAGTCCCTCTGCTGTTCGTTGGGGATACAATGGGAAGTAGACAGGCATCCTCACTGTCCTTCCCAATCTTACATCTATTACTTAGAGCTGTGGGCATCTCGTGATGTTCTGGAGTCTAAATGGGCAGAGAGAACAAAATTCAATAGTTGTCAAAGCTTGAAAAAGAAAGGGAAGAGGAGAGCGTGCCAGGCTTTCTTCACACCGCATTATTCCACGTCACTGATCACCAGGAGAAATGTTATAGATCTGTCCTCTAACTGGACAGCATTTGGGAAGCATCAGCTTCTGACTACTTGGTTATTTTAACGGAAAGACTCATCAGTTTGTAGTTTTAAATTATCTTTAAATATTACTGCACACTTTACCTTTTTGTAGTGAATTTATATCATTTTCTAGTTATAAGCTTTGGGAGTAGTAGTCTTTAGCCTTTCTGGGTCACGCCTGGACAGCGCCTGTGCATTAGCACAATGAACTGCGTCCCTGGTGGCCGCTCTCAGAACTTCAGGGAGGGGACAGCAGATCTGTCCAGTGCTGACTATTTCCTCCAAAATTTCTCTCTGACAACAAGGCCCGATGGGGCATCAATGGGGCTCTCATGTTCCCCTCCTCTACCTGTGTCTTACTACGCCTTTCTTTTTTTCTCTCACTAGCGTTTGTCTGTCTTCTGGCATGCTTCTGTCTTCTATTACATACTCTAATTCACTCAACGTACCTTCTCTTCCTGTCTCTTCTTCTTGGCCACGAATACCACTAAATCTCAGGCTGTGTAGGGAGGTAATTCCTAACCACAGAGAACACAGATCATAGTGGTAGATGGTGAGGTCACACAGTGTCTCTAAAGAGATGTCATTTGTAGGGCACCTGGGCGGCTCAGTCAGTTAAGTGTCTGACTTCCGCTCAGGTCATGATCTCACGGTTCATGAGTTTGAGCCCCATGTTGAGCTCTGTGCTGACAACTTGGAGCCTGGAGCCTACTTTGGTTTCTGGGTCTCCCTCTCTCTCTCTCTGCCCTTCCCCTATTTGTGCTCTCTCTCTCCCCCTCTCTCTCAAAAATAAATAAACATCTAAAATAATAAAAAATAAAGAGATGTAACTTGCCCCTGGACAGAAAGAGGTGGGTGCTTCGGGGCATCTTGCCAAGACAGGATGCAAATTACCACCTCCAAACATATGTGCACACTATTTACATCCCAGTGCAGAAACCACAATGGTTAAGAGAATACACTCCATCTTGGGAACAAACAAAAACCTAAGAGCAAAAACACGCATATGGGTGTTGAATACATGGAGAGAATACAAGAAAAATAACATATTTAGAAGGAGAACTTAAAAACTGGAAAATGTATGCAACAATGAAGAAAACATAAGTACAGTTGAAAATAAAGTATTTTCCAGAAACCAAACTCTACCCCGGAAGAGGTAACAGAAAAGCACGTCATAAACTTTCAACACTCTGGTCTCAGAACTGCTCGCTAAACAACGCAGTGATAGACGGTATACAGAATCCACACGGAAGATCCGAGGCCATTGGCGCAAGCGGAGGCAGGCATCGGCTGGGTGTGAACTAGGAGGCACACAATTCTCTTCAAAAATTTGCCTTTCAAAACATGAAAGCATCCTCCTGAAATAATTTAAGAGAAACAGGGCAAGTACGAAGAAAACCCAACAACCATCCTCCTTGTTCCCAAAGAATTAGGGTAAAGCTGCTGCCTCAGTCCCTTGTACTCTGTTTACAATTCCTGAATCACCTTTTCTCTCACCGTATGTCGTCACTGAGCCAGGGAGCCATGCGATGCGTCATCAGCCCGGGGAACATGAACGAGGTTCTCCCATTAATTTTCGTGATACGTACTCATTCCTCTTAAAACGTGGCTCATGGTTAAAACTCTGGATTATTAAGAAAATGCCCCAGGCTCTAACTCAACACATCAGAATATAGGAGATGATTGTCTCCTTACTCGAAGTAAACCATGGAACTTCTGGATCTCTGTTTTCTCCTCTAGGTGTTACATAAAACTAATACGAATTTTCAACAAGCAATAGTCAGACAATGTAGGTTGCACCAGTACGTATATATGTACGTATGTGTGTATATATATATATATATATATATGTGTGTGTGTGTGTATATGTGTGTGTGTGTGTGTGTGTATATACATATATACACACACACACACACATATATATGTATACACACACACATATATATGTATACACACACACACACATATATGTGTATGTATATATATATATATATTCTCATGCTCTATGACAATATCCAGTGATAAGATAAAAAATGCCAAAATGGACTGAAATATTAAAGTTCTTTTTTCTTTATGGAGCACGGTGATAGCATGTACAAACAGAGCCTGCAGAAGAATTTATTCTTATTCCTTGTTTTCTCTCTCGTACTAGTAAATATAACATAAATACGTAATGTGTGTTAAATAATGGTGGTTATTAGACCATTCTTAACACAGAGCTTCTGAAACCCCAGACATTCTTCTCCAAAGGACCTTCTGAAGGGAACAATCCATCTTAGGTATGAAAACGCTGAGTGTGACACCTGATCATTTAATCCTGAGACAGTGGCAAGGGTACAGCCTGGGAAGAGACGGTGAAATACTGTTTCCAAGAAGAGGCAGTGTGCAGAAGTTATTTCTATGTTTGCTTCAAGAGCGAGTTCCCAGCCTTTAGAAAAAGCTAGACCTTCAGTCCTTACAAGTTCATCCCTTCTATGGCTTTCGTCACACAGCAGAAACCTCTCTACTGTTAACTGTGAAATAGGAAAGAGCTTTTTCTGACCGCATCCCTTTTCTGAAGTGGAAATCATTTCCAAAGCAATGGTTTCTTACCTTTGTTTCTGAAAATCTGAAAATGGTCACTTCATCAAAAGCTATGTACTCCCACTACTCTTTAACTTACAATTTTGAAAACATACAAAGTAAGGGACGGTTACGAAAATAGCAGGGTGATCCGCAGTATACCTTTCACTTAGCCTGGCCACTCGCTGACAAAGTGCCACCTGCATCACCACTGTCACTTCCTCCAAGAGTGACACAGCCATTGCTGCTGCCGAACAATTTAAAAAGTAGGTTGCGCACCTGATGCCCGTTTTACCTCGAATCATTCAACGTTATCTCCTGAGAGTAAGGATAGGCTTTGATAGAACCACGGAAAGATGAACAACTTCAGAAAACTAAGATTTTATTAGGAGTGTCTTTGGTTTTAAGAGGTGGTGTCATTAAATTCCAACCTAAGGTCGAAATGTTTTTCCTTCATATAAACCAGTCTCTTCTGACTCCCCATGCCAAGGAACCACACAGGGTAAAAGCTTCTGAGGGCAAGGATGTGTCTTCTGTATTCTCCCCCAGAGCCCCAGGACAGCCTTATACCTAGAACATGCACAGACAGTATTTGCTGACTGCGGGAGTTACTCTTCGACCCATGCTAATGCCTGCCGAGCATCTTGTGTGTCCAGAACAAATATAGGAAGCGATTCTCCACTGTGTTTATTATCAGTAACGTTGACATAACCCATCTCTTTGGGAGATGATGTATTTTTTTTAAAGGATAATACTAAGCATTTTCCCCCCACAGGTAACCCTCAAACATTACCGTAACTCTTGAGTTATTTTTAAACGTGCTGGGCATTTGTGCCACTGGTTTGGGTTTTTAGTATCTCTCCACTATCCCTGGAGAGTTAGTTACCCATGGGTAACACCCAATGATAAGGGCAGTTATTATTCTAGGTTGGTTATGGGACTATTGAATCATGTTATCCTTTTCCCTCCCTTCGCTATCATAAACCAATCAATCAATCAATCAATCAGTCCTCTTTCAAAAGACAAGCAACACTCTCCAAACTGATTTCTATTAAAATTAATTTTTTAATAACTGCTCGGTTTTATCACGACTTCCCCAAATGCTAATTAATTCTAACTCTAAGCTATGTAATTATAATACTTGTGCTGAAATACAAATTATCTGGCGCCCCTGGGGTGAACAAGTTAGAATGTATTTCATGTTCCATTCAGCTATTTCTGAGCCCGTGGAAACAATGGAGCAGCCCCTGGCTGGCACCCCTCCCCCAAGCACTGGCAAGTCCTGCTCCTTCCTCTTTAGCAGGGAGACAGGAGCGGAGCTGACAGCTGGCATCCCGTCAGTTAATGCCCATCTCCGTGGGGCTGGGAGGAACGGTGGCCTGCCAAGTTATTTTTGGCCAGAACCTTCAGGAGCCTTCATTTAGTCCGTGGCCTAAGTGGCCGCGATATACCTGCAGAATGTGAATTGACGTTGCCATGGAAATAGAACAACTCTTCCTGATTCTGTCAAAATCCATCTCTCTCTGTGACCAGGCAGGGGTCAGAAAGGAAAGAAACGCCAGCCCAGGGAGGAAGCAGGAGGAGGGGAGGGTCTCTGCAGCGCCCTACGGTGTTGGAGAAATCCAAATGGCTCTTTCTGCTAAGATACACACACGTTACTGCCTTTAGGGTCCAAATCTCTCTCTCTCTCTCTCTCTCTCTCTCTCTCTTTCATCCCCTCTCTCTCTCTCTTCTCTACTCTCTCCTGTCTCTCTTACTCTCTAACGCTCTCTCTTTCTCCCCCCTCCCTCTCTCTCCCTCTCTCTTTCCTGTTAGCGCTTTTTTCCCCCTAGAACCTAAGACCAACCTTTGCTGGCCTGCCCCATAACATCAACCCAGGTGATAACTAAACCATCCAATTTGAGCATTTCCACGATGCTATTTAATGTTCTGTTTTCAGTCATTTTTTGAGAGAGAGAGAGAGAGAGAGAGAGAGAGAAGGAGGGGAGACAGAGGCAGAGAGGCAGAGAGAGAGAGAGAGAGAGAGAGAGAGAGAGAGAGAGAGAGAGAGAGAGAGAATCTTAAGCAGGCTCAATGCCCAGTGCAGAGCCCCGACTTGGGGCTCGATCCCACAACCATGAGATCACGACCTGAGCCAAAATCAAGAACTGGACCCTCAACCAACTAAGCTACCCAGGCGTCCCTTTGTCTTCGGTGTGGATAGGCATTAGCCCATTCTGTCTGGACCTAAACATAAACGTCACGACTTAAGCAGCTGAAAGGCCGTGGATAGAAGAACAGCAAATAAATACAAGGTAACTCCCCCCTGCCCTCCTCCTGCCTTCGGGTTTACAAAACCTGTCGTTCTGTGGTGGTTCGGGGACCTGCAGCCCTGTGCCGGCCTGAGTCTTAGCTCTTGAGACACAGGAGGGACGCTGGACACGTGCTGCCGGTGCAGTCGGGCTCTCCATTCCCTTGCCACTGGGTACCTGTAGCAGCAGCCGGCTCTTGCTTTCCGGAATCCAGCCCCTTGGTCTCACCTTGAAGCACCTGTTTGGCCCTGCAGGTGGCCCTGAGCCTCAGCTATAGTTCCAGGCTCTGGGTTGATAAACTCTGGTTCACAGAGATACTGGCATTTAATGCAGAGGGAGGGTATGCCCAGAATTTGGTGGGGCAGGTATGTGTACACACACACACACACACACACACACACACACCCTATTGGTTCTATTTTTCTGGAGAACCCTAATATGATACTTGTTTGCTTGAACAACAAACCTAAGCAACAATAACAAACAGGCACCTTTGAAACTTCCATCACCTGGGTAATTTAGATCACGAAGCATGTGCCTTACCCTTCTTGCATTCTCTGGATCCCAACATTTATAGCTCCTGACTCCTAATACCCGTGAATACGTATATTATTTCAGACCTCTCATCTATTTCAAGACATATAACTACTCTGAGCCAATACATTGCCCGAATGGCATTAGCCTTGGCCCTACATTATGCATGCAGTAGATTAGTTCTTCTCAACGCAGGGATAAATTTCCACCAGAAGAAATTCTGTGAGCCACGGACCTATAAACTTCAAGTTAAATTTCAGGGGTGACCTGAAATGCCCACACATCGATACGTGTGTCAGGCTTGCGTGTCGGTAGCTCTGCCTTACTGTAAATATCCTCCTCCTTCTAGAGAAAGTGATGCTCTATAATCATAGCAAGTCAAATGGAGGGTGAGGTTAAACGCAATGCTACTATATTCCAGCAAATACTTTTCCCCTGAAAGTGTGTCAAAATCAAAGATTGCCGTCAACAATTTAAATGTCCTAAATGTATTTACAGTTTTGTACGTTCTTGAGGGGGCAAAACACACAAACAAAAACACCAACAAACTGAGACTGGATGAAGATGGTGTGTATGAAAATCATCACCAATGATTACGTTTGAATTAGCACACGATAACTGAGCTGAAATGGCCCTCGTTTGCTTAGCTTCTAGCAGATTCTAACAAAATCAGACCACAAGAGGCTCTAGAAACACCCTCTCTCTCTGTGGTCTTACAATACTCTTACAACCCTTACTGTACCTAGAATACGGGTTCTCAATGGGGGGCAATTTTGTACTCCAGACGACATTGGGTTAATATATTTGGAGACATTTTTGGTCACAAGTGGGAGTGGGAGAACGGGTGATACTGACATCTAGTGGGTAGAAGCCAGGGATGCTGCTAAGTATCTTGTAAAACGCACAGGACAGCCCCCCTGGCCCGTTAGCAAAGAATTATCTGGCCCCGAATGTCAACAGTGCTCAGGTTGACAAGCGTTCTAGAACAAAACTAGGCATAAAATATGTGTTTTCCATGGGTATGTGTTATAATTAAACTGAAGAGGGAGACAGAACTCTTGATTAAATCGAGGTCGGGACTAGGCAGTTAGTAGATAGAAAACTGGTATAAATTCAAAGTGCAAAATGCATGCACATCTCCTTAGAAGAGCTAAGCAAACAAAGCCCATGTCAGTTCAGTTATCATGTGCTAGCTCAAATCAACAAGAAGGGATAATAGCAATGCAATTTGTTCCACTTGATTATCGTTCATTTTGCTCAACAGGGAAGTCAGATTTGATGTTCACGATCATCAACCACAAATCCTACAAAATGTATTTAATAAGAATGCAATGTAGTTTTCAATGCCTTCATTAATTTAATTTTTCCCCTTTGAAACAATAAACACTGATAACTAAATCTAAGTCACGTTATCTCTTTGGGCTTCAACTCCCCAGTTTTCAAACTGGAGAGTTGTACTTTGTGAGTCTTTTCAAACTGGAGTTCACGGCCCCTTGCTGGTGCATGACAAATATTTTCCCTTGGAAAGGAAACAAAATTGATCACCTGATGTCTATAGTTGGTCGGGGGCAAAACAACTTTCATTTCGTCTCTACATCTTCAGGGGGGCTGTGTATTAGTTCGAAAAGATATGTGCACCCCTATGTTTATTATAGCTTGATTTACAGTAGCCCAGATATGGAAGCAACCCAAATGCCCATCTGTAGATGAACGGATAGAGAAGATGTGGGATACACATGTGCAAGAGAATATCCTCAGCTATAAAAAAGAATGAAATCTTGCCATTTATGACAACATGGACGGACCCAAAGGGTACTATAAAATAAAGACAAATACCATATCATTTCACTTATATGCAGACCCTAAAAACCAAAGCAGGCAACCAACAAACGAAAGACAGAAACAGATTCATAAGTACAGAGAACAAACGTGGCTGCCAAAGGGTAGGGGTACGGGAAGATGGGCAAATTAGGTGGCGGAGATTAAGAAGCACAAACTTCCAGTTTTAAAATAAGTCATGAAGGGGGCGCCTGGGTGGCGCAGTCGGTTAAGCGTCCGACTTCAGCCAGGTCACGATCTCGCGGTCCGGGAGTTCGAGCCCCGCGTCGGGCTCTGGGCTGATGGCTCGGAGCCTGGAGCCTGTTTCCCATTCTGTGTCTCCCTCTCTCTCTGCCCCTCCCCCGTTCATGCTCTGTCTCTCTCTGTCCCAAAAATAAATAAACGTTGAAAAAATAAAATAAAATAAAATAAAATAAAATAAAATAAAATAAAATAAGTCATAAAATAAGGGAACAGAGTCAGTAACGCAAAGAGTGTCTCAAGAATCTGAATAAATGTGAAAGCTTAATCTGATGAAGAGAATTTGGTTTATAACAAAACATGTCACATCTACCTTAAAAAAATTACTAGCGGCAGTTTGGGTCCTTGAGAAAACTGATCACGAACAACTTAAAAGTTAGAATTTTCATGAACAAATTCTCCCAAAGTAAACTTTTTAAAAATTTGGTAATTTTCGACACAAGTAATCAAAAAAAAAAAAATCTAAAATCGGGAAAAGCAACAAAGAGATATTAAAAAACTTTTACTGTTAGTGTGGTTATGGGAGAACACCACACATGAGAATTCTCTTTCTTCCTTTTCTATGTCTTTATTTCTGAACTTCTCCACAATATTACTAGCGCAAAAATACTAATGCAAAGAAGTAACACAATGAGTATTTGTAGAGTGAAGTCTCCCCCCCCCCTTTTCTGCTGTGATTGATTAAGGAATTTACAATGTTAGATTTTGTTAAAGTTTAGATAATTGTAAAAATTGTACTGCGTATGTATTATATATACATATAAATCTTAACGTCTCTTAATATATAAAATCCTAACTCTATGTTAAGATACACATAAATATAAACAATAAAATATAAGCATTTTGTAGAGTTAAGCTTTTCTAGCATTTGGCGGGGGGTGGTGTTGCCATTTATTAATAATCAGTGCAATCTCTTGGTATACAATATGTCAGCTAAACACAGAATTTGGGCCAGCAAACTTACTCATTCATTTTTTATTCAGTTTTTCTGGTCAAAGGTGACTTATTTGGCTCAGGGAAAAAAAAAAAAAACTTCATAGATACCTATGGAATTTAAGCACATTATGTTAATCCACATGACGTTGATACAAGTAATAATGCTCCCGAGATCCCAGAAAAGTTCATGAAAACTTCACAAATAAGAATGTGCACTTCACCACTTGTGTTGGCAGATGGTGTTCCCAAAGTGGATCTTTATTCATGGTGTATTTATTTCATGCAAATATACTCATATAATAGGGCATCCAATAAATATACCTGGGAACATAAAACTAAAGAGCGACGCCATGCCCCCAGGGTTTGAAAGAGTCGGTCTCCCTGTTTTCTGTCTAGCAGAGGGCAGGGGTGCATTTAGAACAGATCAGAATAGATCATTACAGAATGTGGGGCTTTGTGTCACAGGACCCAGACTGCCATGAAACAAACACTATTTGGGTAAGAAGAACATTTATACATTGCTGATAAACTCTTCCGTGAATGCATCAGTGGTTTGCTAAGATATTCAAACAGTCAGTTTTTGGTGGCCTTTGATTTTTTTTTTTTTAATTTTTTTTTTCAACGTTTATTTATTTTTGGGACAGAGAGAGACAGAGCATGAACGGGGGAGGGGCAGAGAGAGAGGGAGACACAGAATCGGAAACAGGCTCCAGGCTCTGAGCCTCAGCCCAGAGCCTGATGCGGGGCTCGAACTCACGGACCGCGAGATCGTGACCTGGCTGAAGTCGGACGCTTAACCGACTGCGCCACCCAGGCGCCCCAAGTGGCCTTTGATTTTTATCACCCAGCCTTCTGCACACCCAACATCATCTTGGATCCCAGCAACTACTGGTGTGATCATCATTTCTTCTTCTCTCCTGTTCTTTCCTGTTTTGCTTACTTGCTCTCCATTTCCACAATGTTCATCCATCCTCTGGGCCCTCAGCCCTGTCGAGCTCACTGCATCTTCCCCCGGCACACTTTGTTCCTCTGGCCTATCCTCTCCCTTTGGGGGCAATGTATTCCGTGGTTGGGATGGCGCCTCGTCCAGCCAAAAAGAGCACGGACTTTAGAGTCGGATTTAGTTCCTGGCTGTGTGGCCTCACAAAGTTCACTTCATGCTGTGAGGCACCTGTGTTCCAGTTCTGGCCAAGAGGGGTCCTACTGCAAACAGCTGCACCCCTGTACCTGAGAGCCTTCTCTCGCCAGCAGTCAGGACAGCGAGCGTTCGGGGGGTCAAAGTCCCCAGGAACAGCTCTCAGCCACAGATACGGCAGGTTCCTTGTCCGTCAGGTATGATCATTCCTTAAGGGTAATCCACCAGGTCTCTCGGGGTTCCCCAGGTGGGACTGAGCCCCCGTTACGAAGGGCAGTAACTCACTGCACAACACTCACGTCGTTGCCTTCTTTCCTTTCCTGTCTCCCTTCCCTAATTCCTTAGGATATTTTCTGGGACTGCCTCTGAAATGAACTGCTTGCACTCAATTTCTTATCTTGGGGTCTCAGGGAAGCCCCATCAGCTGCTCAAATGGGACTGGTTCTAGATGCAGAGCTGTGATGCCCCTACGGCTGATCACGTGGCAGGGACCGTGTGTCTTCAGGAGAGACCCGAATGTGGAGGAGAGGGCAGGATATTGTTCACGCTGCATGTGACTTAGCACAAGGCCAAGCCTTCCAGGGAAGCTCTACTGCCCCAAATGATCTCCACCCCTTTTCCTGGCTTCTTCAGGCCAGGGATGTGAGGGCTACTCATGGGGTCCTGGCCTTATGGACCCTGGTCCTGTGATCAGAATATTAATTAAACAGAATTGTTCCATTGCTCTCCCCTTTCTAGCTATGTAGAGACAAGGCCATCTTCCAGGAGAGGGTTGGGGTGAGGGTTGGCATGGCGGGTGGATGGGATTTGGAGTCCTGGAGATAATGAAAGTAGTCTGAGAACCAGCTAGAAAGCCAGGAACTATGCTGACTGAGACACTCTGGAGAGAACCACAGACAGGGGCTTTGTGTCTCACGATGACCTATATGATGAGGAAGAAGTCACGGTGTGCCAGCCCCCAACCGGGACTTTCAGAGACCTTAAACACCTTCTCTCTCCCTGAACCTTGCTGAGATGCCCCACGGACGAGCCCGGGCTAGGCTGCTGATGACAAGAAGCCAATGGAGCAGTTCCTTCCATCACACCGAAACACAGCGTGGCCATCCCCCAAAGCAGAGCCACCTTGCTGACAAGTGGCTGGACCCAGACTCATGCATGCCCCAGCCCGGGTGAGCCCAGCCCAAACCGCCAACCTGCAAAGGCACCGGCCGAACAGATAGCCCTTGTTTTAAGCCACTGACTTTTGAGGTGGTTTCTTCCACAGCCGTGGGTAACTGAAACGCCCTGGCGCAAATCCAGCGTTTTCATCTAGCAGTGCCGGTTCTGGCTGTCATAGCTACTGGTTCAAAGGAAGCCCGAAGCCACTCTTGCCTCCCAGGGAGGAATCCTGCGTGAAAGCCTGAGACAGGACCCCCGTGTGGGGCTCTCCTTTCTCTCTGAAGAATGCGCCACTCGGAGCTATGAGAACGTGAGAGCAAGCCTCTCGTCCAGACATCCCCGAGATTTCCACGGTGTCCAGTGACACAGGTTTGCGGCCATGCTCCCTCTTTGTGTCCCAAAATATCATGGCCCCATTTTAAAACTCCAAGCCCAAAAGTGATCCTTCAGCACTGGGCTGCTTCAGTGCCAGAGACTACAACAGTCCTCAAAGTCCTCAGGACGATCTGGTAAGTTACCATCGATTTTCGTTCACAAAGCTCTCCATGATGCGCGCGTGGCCAAAGCCACGACTCCCGGGCCACGGTGAACGGTGAATGCTAGCAGGCCGTTCCATGTGGAATTCTCTTCTTTCTCGCATGTGGCTCAAATAAGATGCAAGAGACACAAGGCAAGACTCACCACATGAAGCTAAGGACTAAAGCAGTACATCTAAGAACATCATGGGATCGCTTTGCTATATTAATTCCCGGCCTCTGATATATTGTTACACGTATTTAGAAAATGTAAAATATAAGCATTTTTTTTTTACCAATAGAATATGCATAAACATTTGCTCTGGATTTTCTAGGACAACCCTGGCTTAAAATATCCCTTCCCAGTATTTACCGGATGGTGTTATTCCTTGACCTAAAAGAAAGACGGCTTAGCTATGATCTTCATGTTTAGATACTGTGGGCACCATTGCCCTACGTTACTGATAAATTGTGAGTGTTCGTGCCTCATATTTCTAGTTCCAGGCTCAGTTCCTTAAAGCCAGAGGCTTGAGAAATGCCCTTATGTCTCTCCTCCCCTGCTGCGGGACAGTTATTGTGCCCTTTGCTTTTGCTGAGTTAGTCTCGAGAAATCACCTTGTAAAGCAATGTCTCTGGTTTCAGAATCCAGGAAGACAGCTGGTGTAGCAACAATCAGTCGGGGTGAGTAGCCAGAGAATCCTCATAGGTATGCTTCGAGACATAGTTTACCCTTAGCAATGTCAAGGCTTTCCATCTTGGGCCCCTCTTTTTCAAAGCATGCCATGACACTCACCTTCGGGAAGGTTCCTGAGCGAGTCACCAGAAAGCTTTTACCACACCTTCCAGGGCTAAAAGGCACTGACAAACATCCATCACGAGTTTTGTGTGTTTCTATTACAGAACGTGGTGGGGTTCCTTGGTGGCTGCTAAAATAGTTTGTTTTTTTTTTTTTTTTTTCCTCTTGAATAGGAATTATGTTTGCAGAGATTTTACTCCAAGGTCTAATGTTTGCTTGTGTTGATTAGGAGCAACCTTATCTTAAAAGTCCTGGATCCTTTCAAAGCCTTCCAAAGCCACATGGATCTCCTTAATACTAAGAATTCAGCCGATCAAAGGTTTGTATCCGGACCCTCAGAGACTGGTGGTCATTTCTGTCTGTCAGTGGTTATGTTACAATCATCTCTCTCACATCAGCTCCTACCCAACCCTAATCTTACTGGATGAGAAAGATTCGAGGTAAATTTCTAAGCTCCTTAGCCATTTAGGTATAAAAGGGCTTTAAGAATGTTGCCCGCGTGTCTGAGTTTGGAAGAAATGTTCATAACCACCTTAAAAACCTACCTTGCTTCTTCGAGGGAATATTTTTTTTCACTATAAAATATCAGAGGATTAGGATAACCCTTGGCCATCTCTCCCTCTGGTACCTGTCTTTCTTCTCTTTTATGCAGGAAAAACAAAACAAAACTAAACTAAGAACCTTTATCTACCTAGAAAGCATAGTTACAGGATGCAATAAAGTTTATGGAAACAGGATTGCCATTTTTTATTTGCTACTGCCCCCAGCAATACTTTGAAGAGACAGTTTCTACATTGGAGATATACTGTCTTAACTCTGAGGGTGCTGTTTATTTTCAAGGGATGCCTCACCAACAGGATGAAATAACACACACCAAACTGTTGACAATTGCCCCAGCTCCCTATATAATTGGACCTCGAGAGGGGCTGGACCAAGCAAAAGACACCAACCAGCACCTGGAAACTGTGAAATACAAATTCAGTTCGAAGAAAGAAAACACCATCAGTTCTCCCAATATTGTTTATCTTTTTAGAATAGCCGTCCTTATTCTGGACTTGATCGTCCTCTTCTCTTTAGAATCACACACAGACTTGACCAAGGGTCTCCATCTGACCCTTGTTGGTAAATAAGAGTGTGGTAGAAAACCCTTTCTTGTGGTGGAGAAAGGATTCCCACACTTTTAGGTGACCAGTTGTCTACGATTTATCCATTGGGAAACTCTGATTTCAGGTGATCCCTCTAACTGCTTTTGCACTGAAAGTAAAACCCTTTGACCCATTTTACGCCATGTTAGGAAAATTCTGAATTATCCCACATCCACCCTATAAAAGGACTCAACTGCCTGATTTACAATCGCAAATAACCAATTTTCCTAGAGAAAATGTGTTGTCTCACATACAAAGACAGTCTCCCCTCCACCAAGAAATCCTGGAGATACTTCAAAATCAACCCCTCCAACACCACACTCCTCCTTCTCCACCCGAAACCCACACTTCGCCTGGTTCCCTCCGTGGGGGTTCCCACCCAGTTCCCAGTAAAGAAGTCACCTCGCCCTCCCTCTTTTTCCTTCTCCCTCTCCGTCAGCATCCGTGGTGCCACCAAGTCCATTCCACTCTCTGCCACGTCATCTCTCAGCTCTGCCGGAGTCCTGTCCTCTGTCCTCTGGGTCAGGCTCCTCACAGCTCTCACTTGCATTATGACTCAAGCATCACCCCACTTCGGGAGCTGGCCAGCCCCTTGCTCCCAACCACTTGCTACACCACAGGCACAGTGGAAGTTTATATTGCAAACGTGATTGTGTCTCCCCAGCAGTGACGTGTCTGTGTCTCCTTAACGCCAACAGGACCATTACTGTGGCCCCCGGGACGCTGCAGGGGAAGTGCCTGCTGGCATCCACAGCCTCCCTCTCTGAACCTGATCCGTCCCCTCCCCCACACCTTTCCCCACCTCAAGCACACCACACTCTCTTTCTCCTTCAGGTCCCCTCTGCCTGACACCCTGCCCATGTCCCCATATCTGTCTCACTCCACATCTCCCCCTGTACGTGAGTGTGCCTGCCTTTTCCCACAGGGGACATGCCCACGGGTCCTGACCATTTCTTCTCCTGGCATCAGCACACCTCGTTGTCTCACTGGAGCCTTGCAGGTGTCACCGCCTGCCCTGCAGACAAGGCCTATGTCAGTGTCTCCCACTCTTGGGCTCCATGCCTGGAAGCTTCTGGCTCACGGAGGGGGCTGCTCAGGAAGCGTGGGGCAAACGGAGGACAATGTGGATTCCACCAGAGAATTCCACCAGAATTCCACCAGAACTCCAGGGAGGGCAAGGAAGCAGGCAGAGGTGTCCACCCTGATCCCCGAGCCTTCTCCACCAGAGGGGGCCCCACGCGTGGGAGGAAGCAGGGCTCTGGCCATTAGAACCCGAGCCACGTGGCGGACAGTGCTGGTCCTGCCCCCTCCCTGCCTTCCTTCCAGACAGAAATTCAATGAAACTGATGAACCAACAACAAGGAAGTGCAATTCAGCACCCCACTCAGTCCTCTGCCCCAGTGACTGACGTGGGTGCCACTTGCAGATGGGCACTGGGCTGAGGGAGGGCAAACGTGGAGTCAAGGACATTGGGCCACCAGGCGGCAGAGCTGGGGTCCAACCAGCCCAGACTCCAAAACCCGGCAACTGAAATAGCTACAATCTCTTCAAGATGAGAGGTGCCTGTATGGCTCAGTCGGTCGGGCCTCCAACTCTTGATTTTGGCTCAGGTCATGATCTCACGGCTCATGGGTTTGAGCCCCATATCGGGCTCTGAGCTGACAGTGCAGAGCCTGCTTGGGATTCATTCTCTCTCCCTCTCCCTCTCTCTCTCTCTCTCCCCTTCCTCCCCCCACCCAATAAATAAATAAACATTAAAAAAAAAACAATCAGTTCAAGGTGAACATCTTCAAATACTGGAGAGTTTTTACATTATGTTTTAGTCAACTCTTTTATCCTTTCATTGCTGCCTAAGAAAAAAAGGTCATGTAAATTGAGTGGCTCCAAATAAATGTTGTTTTATATAAAAGAGGTGGTTGTAGACACTTTATATAAAGAAATTCCTTCGGTTCACAACGGTGGGCAACAAGGAGAATGAACAATGAGGCTAAAATACTAACAAATTTCAGATAAGGCAGCTATGGTTTCCAGTAAAACCAATGGTTACTCCTATCTGCCTGCCCCCCGCCACACACACCTAAATCCTCTCCACTGTTTTGCAGCAGATCCCTCTGAATCTATTCTAGGCACTAGGCATATGTCACTGAAGGATCAGGAGACACACCCCTCCCTGGATAAGAGGGACAC
The DNA here is from genome assembly GCF_018350175.1 of Felis catus. NCBI lineage: Eukaryota > Metazoa > Chordata > Mammalia > Carnivora > Felidae > Felis > Felis catus. Next base: position 5,347,161 of record NC_058376.1, on the reverse strand, counting down.
GGTTGCCAAACAAGATAAAGGAGTGTGTGAGGCGGCACGGATGCTACAGAGAAAGAGAAAGGGAAGTGAGAAGTGATGTCCCATAAGGTCATGATTTTAAATACAGTGGTCAGCTAGGTCACATGGAGGGGGCCAAGGAGGCTCCTGACCAAAAAAGAATGGGGGAAAGGAGATCAAGGGTGACAGGTGTGCTGTGAAATGAGATGGTCAGGGCCATCCTGATAAAGTGACCCAGGAGCACAGACCCAAAGGGGAGAGACAGGGAGAGACAGTGGTCACCTGGGGAGAAAGCATCCTGAGCAGAGACACCTACAAATGGAATGACCCTGAGGCAGAAGTGTGTGGGGAGTGTTTGGAAACATCCAGAAGACTTTGTGGAGTAAGTCAAAGAGACAGGGATAGAAGGGAAAGTCCAAGGGCAAGGGGACATCTCACAGTGCCCTAGGGACCACCAAGAGAGCCTCAGTTAATGGTGTTATATAGTCAGACCTCAGCCTGGATGTGTGTATGTGTTAAGAGAAAGAATTTCATTCGATTTGACTGACTTTACCAGTAGGATAAAAAAAAAATCTCACTTGTAGCTGGTCAGCAAAGGCAGGGAAGTGGAATAAAAAATGATTTTAAGGATCCATAGGTTGCTTCCGGATATTGTAAAGACAATGGTACTTCATTATCAAAGCTTACAGATGATCAAAACTACTCTCATCCTCTTCATTGTATCCACACATGTACAAATGCACGTGAAAACCATTTCTTTATATTGTGTTATAAACATACAGACATGATATTGTAAATATCCCAAGCCTATTTAAAAGTTGTTCTCTCTCTCCAGTATCCCAACTTAAGATCACAAGCACAACATTTAACCAATGTATCAGCATTGTTCAAAGAAATGAGTCCGCTATCTAGTCATTTCCCCATCCATCCATTTCCCCATCCATCCATTCACCCACCCATGCACCCATCCAACCATCCATCCATCTACCCATCTAGCTACTCACCCACACATGACTGAAAGCATTGAGTCAGTATTTTAAAATTTACTTGAGTGACTCTTTTACTTTATTCCTACAGAAGATCAGAAATTTATACAGTAGATGATAAACCCTTCATACCAATGCTCTATATTAAAGTAAAACTGTAAACAGGCAACTATATGCTTTTTTTATCCATTGAAATTAAGATATTCCCAAGGTGTGGTATACGAAAAATTTTTTTATGAAAATTGACTTTTGTAACAAGAATAGAAAACTTCACCCCAGGTGGCAAAATCAATTCAGATTCTTTTTGACATTTTCTAACCTTCGAATTTCTCTAGGAGCAAAGTAGTTGTATAAAGACTATATTCTTGGATATTAATTATTTTGAGTAGTTTCCACAGGGAAAAAAGTAAATGTCATTTGTGACAGTTCAGAAGAAAGTCAAGGTTGTACTTTCTCTTGTCTATAAGAAAAGGAAAAAGAAGAAGATCGACGAGGCAACACGTGCATCTCAAGTATAGCTGGAGGGACCTCTGGCATCTGGACAGCATTCACGGGAATCAAGGTGCACAGACCCGGCTCCGAGATACTTCGCCTGAACCCCACGGGCAGGGATCAGCTTTCCCCTTTTACCCACGGGCCAATGACATTCATCACCAAGAGCTTGTTTTCATGAACATATTTCTTGACCAACATTATTTTCACTTGAAGAGTGCTTTAAAAATAATATTATCCAGGATAATTATTTAGGAGTGGAATATATATAGATTTTTTTAAATTTATTCATCATTTTATGCAATACTTTTCTACAGGGTAATTAGCCCATAGTATTCTTTTATCTATTTTTTTTCTTATTCTCTGATTTGGAAATAATGTATAGAATGTATAGAATGTATAATGTATAGAATGGCCCATTATGGGTGGCCATAATGATCTCTGCCAGCATTACCTCTAAAGTTGTCATGGCATTATGATGTAGTCTCTGAATTTCTGTGAGGTCAGCTAATATAGGGCAAGAAAAATAGAAAGTTCTAGTTTTGGGGAAAAGGATGGACTTGTGCTTTAGACTATGCCTGGGAGAGACCTGGTTCCCCAAGAGGGGGTCAGGGTTAAGAGTATGACCTTTCATACCAAGAAGTTGGGTTTTGATCGTGGTCCACCATTTATTCTAGTCTAATCTGCATCTTTACTTAATCCTCTGTGCCTAGTTATTTGTAACGTGAATACAACAATCCTTCCTATCCTAAGGGTTTAGGGGAGAATCGAGTGATATAATACATATTAGAAGATTTACAAGAGCGGTGCATGCAGGGTAAGCACTAAAAAGAAATGTTTGCTCTGCTTATTATAATACATAGGAACTTGGGCAAATAAGTGCCCTAGACTCGTGTCCTCACCCATTGGCAAAAACAGGAACAGAGTTAGGGCAAGGATCAGCTGTGACAGCACGTGATTCGTCCTCAGCGAACGCCAGCTGATGCTAGTTCCGTCTTGGTGTGCACTAACTTCCTTACAACCTTTGTCTTCATTTGCTAATTAGGACATGAGATTTATGACGTTTTATAGGGTCAAAAAATAAACTACTGTCATCATAAATACTGTGGAAATTCAGTTTAGATGTGATAATGTATTTTTCAAAGCTGTATTCAACTCAATTCTCAACACACATGAACTGAACATCTACTATGTACCAGGAGCTGGATATGGGGATATATAAGAGCCAGTTTCTGTTTTCAGAAGCTCAGAGTCTAGTGGGAATGACCAGCAGACAAATATAGAACACACTCTGGGCCGGTGGGTGGGAGACAGACAAGTTGGCAGATCACACAGGTGTTGGACACGACACCTGGATTAGAGCAGAGCACGATTTCTCAACCTGTCCCACATATGCCTTGCAGGTTGTCTGGAACAGAATCCCACTTTGGCAGGCCTGGGCATGGCTTGTTTGTTTGTTGTCAGGATGGAAAGCGAATTAAAATTGGATTTTTTGAGCATTTGACTGAAATTGTGTTTGTTTGTTTGTTTGTTTTTAATGTTTATTTTTGAGAGAGAGACAGAGACAGAGTGTGAGCTGGGGAGGAGCAGACAGAGAGGGAGACGCAGGATCTGAAGCAGGCTCCAGGCTCTGAGCTGTCAGCACAGAGCCTGACATGGGGCTTGAACTCGCAAACCATGAGATCATGACCCGAGCTGAAGTTGGACGCTTAACAGACTTAAGCCACCCAGGCGCCCCTAACTGAAATGTTAGTGGACCTTACGCTCACTCCTAAAACTCTTCCTCATGTCAAAGCTCAGAAAGGCCGGTGGATTTTATAAAAGAGAGCAAAGTTGTCTCCTAAACATCCTACCTCCCTCATATTATTCTATCTTGGGAGATCCTTTTATTGGTTTGGTTTGGTTTTAATTACTTGGACATGGTTTTAAAAAGATTTATTATCAGGAGGAATTGTGGCCAGAAAGGAGGCAGCTTCGAGCAAAAAGACAATGACTGAAGCCAGATCAGCTGGTATTTATTTCTGCCACCTTCCACGGATACGATTTGAGGCAAAAATCTCAGCATCAGATCCCATGTTATTAAAGAAAATGGTTTAATTTCCCTACAGGATTGTTTTGAGAAGCAAAAGGATAATATATGCTTTTTAAAATCTTACACATTGGAAAATATGATAAGAGGGGCCACTGTGCACAGACAGAGCGATCTACGTTGGTGAGGCACATTGTTATTTCCGGTAGAGGGGAGCTAGAGCAGATTTGGGAGTCCTGACCTGCCCACCAAGTCCTCTGGTGCAAACCTGAGCCCAGAACAAAGCTCTCAGGCACTAACGTTTAAACCAGACATATGTGAGCATTGTATTCCCTTTGTTTTCTTTTAAAGGCGGCTTTTTAAAATTCTGATCATAAAGGCAATTCATGTTCATGATAGAAAACTTCAAAAAAAAAAAAAAACGGAAAAGGAATAAAGATGTTGAAATGTACTAAGTTGACTGTTTCTACCTAACATAAGCACTTAGAACTTCACGATATTAGCTACTGAACCCTCTCAGTTACCCAAGAGACTGGTACAATTACTGCCCCCATTTTCCAGGTGAAGAAACTAAAGCCCAGAGAAATCAGCATGCCCATCGCGCTGGCGAGAAGTGTGGTCTACAAATCTGAATAACTTACGTAATATCCTTTCTGTACAACCCGCCTCCCCGCAGTGGCTGTCACAGACTGTGTGTTGTTGATCTGTGTCCCTTCAGTCTCTAAGTCCTCGGTCCACTCACTGACACAGCAGCTACTTTGAGAAAGCACTCACTCCGTGCAGGAATTTCCCCACATGCTGGGGACAGAACAGCCAAGCAATCAGTGGACAGAATGGCGCCCACCTTCCAGATGGGGTGCGAGAAAGAAACTGAGGAAGAGGCGTGCTGTGTCAAATGGTGTTAAGGTTGTGGGAAACCAGAGCACAGGGGAGGAAGAACTCTGTAGAACTTCGGCTTCTCCTAGCACGAAAGGGAAAGCCACCAGAGGATGTGAGCAGAGAGCATGAGCCGCCTTACACTTCTACAGAATCACTCCATCCATCCATCAGTTCCACTGAAGTGCCCAGGGAAGGAGGAATTATTCTCAACGTGTGAATTTGGGGGCCACAATTCGGTCTTTCTCAGATAGCATGCTCTTCCCTTAATTAATCCCGTCTTAGGACATTAGAGCGGCCACAAGGGGAAGAACAATTTTAGCTTTCTCACAGTTATTTGAAAGCACTGCCCATTTCCGGAAACATCTGCAAGGACAGAAGTCAATAATCCCCCATTTGTAAGTCAGTCTCCCTCTCCCCTCGCTCCTCCCTTTCTCCCCAACCACCTCCTTTTTTAACACGTATTGACCAAGCCAATGTTGAGCAAATACGATATGTTTAATCCCCAGTACATCAGACCCTTATTTGGAAACAGGATTCCCGAAGAGGTAATCGGAGATGAGGTCATCTGGAGTAGGAGGGGCTCAGCTCCCTGTGATGATGCAGGCAGACATGGGGTGACGTGTCTACAAGCCAAGGACCCCCAAAGATGCTGGGGAGCACCAGAAGCCAGGGGAGAGGATGGGTAGATTCTCCCTCCCCGCCCTCGGGAGGAACCAGCCCTGCCCACACCTTGACCTTGGACTTCAGGCCTCCGGGACTGGGACGCAAGAGACTTCTGTTGCGTAAGCCATCAGTCTGTGGGACTTTATCACAGCTGCCCTAGCAAACTGAAACACGTCGCAAGCACTTCTGCATAATGTAAAGTACCCCCATTTCTTCCATATGGCTTTACAGCTCCTTGGGGTGGGGCCTAGCGGTATTCATCTTGGGTCCTCAGAGAAAGTGTTCCGTCTACGCTAATTAGGTGAGTGAGTGAGCTGGTGGGCTAGGGACCAGCAGAAGGGGCAAACGCAGGGCTCAGCTCACGCTGGGGCAGAGCAGGGGCTCCCCCACGGTTTTGATAGGGAGCCTAGCTCAGAGATGTAAGGGGATCCTCACTGAGCCCAAAGCAAATCACCAGGAATACGGAAGAGAGGGGCCTGAACCCAGCAGGACCCACTGCATCCAACCGGCACCGTCCTCCAGGAATGGGATCTGGTGGCTACACCATAATATGCGGCTTCCTCAAACTTATTCCTTATTGTAACAGCTCCAAACCGTAAAGTGCCCCAGTTTTAAAGTGTTCTTGAAAAAAATTCCACCTTAATAAACGATCCCGATGTCTCCATCGTGGGATCACGGAGAATTTGGCCCAAACATAAAAGGGAACAATCCCTAAGCATGAAATGAAAATTCGCTTTGACACGGTGCTTACTTTCTCTGTTTGCCATCCTCTGAATCCTACAGCAACGCTCTTACTTTGTTTTGTTTTCTTTTCTCCTGGTGTAGTCTGTGGACCGCCTGCTATTAAAATCATCAGGGATGTTGTTTTCAAATCAGATCCATGGCCTCTCAGACGGACTTGCTCAGTAAGACTGGGAAGCAGGGCATACACAGCGAGAAACAGGACAGCGCCCTGAATTTCAATGAACTGTTCAAGTGTTTCGTACACAATAAAGGTTGAGATCTATTTCTCTGGGCTGCATCTTTCTCACACAGGCAAAGGGGTCGAGGATAAAGACGCCATTAAGGTAAATTAACTCATACACTGGAGAGAAGACTTGCCCTTTATAGGATGAAAAGGAATCCAGACAAAGATTTATTACAGATCAGGATTTGGGGCCAGGGAGGAACCTCCTGATCACAGTCCAGTGGTTGTCTGGGGAGCTCCACACCCCGGAGTCCCCAGGGATCCCCAGGGGAGGAGCCGGTGGGGGAGGGTAGGTGTGGGGGTCGGGGACAGCGTTGGGGGCAGGCGCTGAGCAGGCTGGACTCTGGGTCTCCAGACATTCACACGGGCTCAACCAGAGATTATATGTTAGAAATACTGAGATTGCAAATGAGATTTTATTTAAGAAAAGGATTTCACCGCTTAATAACAAGTTTGCAATCCTGTGACCATTTGCAAATGTAATGAACAGAATCACAGCAAGATGGAATAGAGCTAAAGTCACCTATAATTAGTGGCCAAGCTGAGGCAAGGCCATGCTTTCCTTCCTGTGCATATGCTTTTCCCAGGATGAGAAGGGATGGATGGTGACATCGGTAAATTTATAAAAATCAATTTGTAGGCTTTTTGCAAAAGGGAAATATGGCATAGCTGTCTACATTCAGATTAAGGCGTATTCCCTGTATGCGGACATAATCCAGGGCATTCCTGGTGGCTCTCTCTTTACATAATGGCTTTATTAATATTTATTTTTTTTTTAGTGCTATGGGGAAAACACGATAAAGAAGACACTGCCTTTAGGCTCAGAGCACCTATAATTTCAGTACGGATAACTTTTTGCAAATGGTGTTATACAGAGTTGCATTATTCATTTAGGGATGCTTTTCTTTCGTGTATGATCCAGCCTCAATATCCTTATCAGAATTCATGAATTCTTAACAAATATTGACTAATTATCAGCTGTCGGGCTTGTGGGCTGTCCCTTCTACATCAGAAGCCTGCTCGCCCCCCCTTCACACGCACAACCAAAAGCCAGAAAAACAAAACACTCTCTATTCATTAATTCATTCACTAAACATTAATTAAGGCACCTTTAGATTCTCGAGAAGGTAGAGTAGAGATCAAACAGCAATTCCTCTAAGAAGCCTCCATCGATTTTCCAGATAGAACCAATCTCTCTCTCCCTGCTCCTCGGGGACTCGGAGATTCCACTTTAACACAGGCACGATCTGCTTCCTGTCGATCTTAATTACCAAGTCTATCCCTTCCATCACCCCCACACGGGACTGGGTTTCTGGAGCACCAGGACCATGGTTTATTTTCTTTGTGTGTTCTCCTCTCATTAGATATGGGCTTCATCCCTCCAAATCATATGAAGCTTGGTAAATGAGCCAACAAGTGCAATTTTCTAGGATACAAAAGCTGGAAAACATTAATCAGAAAAAGACGGATAATACACGAGGATTTACAAAAAGAAACGGCCTTCCCTTTGATATATGCTCTCCCCTGCACTGTATCTCTTTCTCTTTAGGCCAAAATGTCCGAAAAGGGTCCCCCGCCTTTCTCGCACCCCGGTCTGGTTTTAGCCACATGAATTCCACCCACAAATACTGAGCGAACCACCAAAGCACTGACAACATATTTTATCAAAAGAAATCGTTAATGTATGTTAACAATGAAGCAAGGAGTGTTCTGGAAGAAAATACAGCTGCACATCACATCAATATCATGTTGCCACAGGAGAGGCCTTTCCATACATCAAAATAATGACAAACGTCACAATTTTTACAGGCCACCATTATTTTTTATTTCCGTTTATCTGTGTCTTCTACACATTACAAAAAGATGCACAAACTTTCAATAAGAGAAAAGTAATTCACATCACTCCACTCTAACTAACCCGGAAGTGTCTGAAGAGGGGTCCACGGCTGTATTCGCTGCATGCTTTGAATATGTCAGGTGGAGGGTGAATTTACAAACAGGATAAGGCACATAAAATAACCATCAGCTAAAAAATGTTCTAAATCCGCAAGAATAAACTGCAAAGCTTAAGTGCCAGTATTTTAAGAGAGGAATCTTAACAACCTCGTCCCAAACGGTTGTTTGTACTGTGCTTTCAGTCTACTCTATTCAGAAATTAAGAGTTGTTTTCTTGCTAATTAAATGAATAGAGGTCTTTTCCAGAGCTGAACTTTTAAACACACTCACTAAAACACTTTGAAATATGTGCTTATCATTATTAGGCAGCGGGTTTCTATAATTGACAGGAAAGGATTTTTCTTTCCGGTAGGGTCTTAAGTCTGAGGCACTCTGCATATATGAATTTTGAAAAGTATTGAGAGAAGAATACAGGGAGCCAGAAATAATAAAGGAAATCAAGACACAGCTAAGGAGAAAGATACTTTGTACTAACACCTGCAGTCCTGTGGGTTTTCAGAGAAAGATATGCGTGCATATATGTATGCACAGAAATATATGCATTAGAAGACCTAAGGCCAGCTTTCTGAACATTGTGGCCTTATGACTAAATCTATCAAACACAGGTTAACAAGTAAAACAATAAGACTTAGTGAATCATTAAGGAAGAATCATCTGCTCTGTGTATTAATGTCCAGAAAGACTTTGAAGAAATGCATCCAAATTCAGGTACATACACCGCCCTGAAGTCAGTAGAATATAGAATACGGGGCTGCCTGGGTGGCTCAGTGGGTTAGCCTCCGACTTCAGCTCAGGTCATGATCTCGCAGTTCGTGAGTTCAAGCCCTGCATCAGGCTCTGTGCTGACAGCTCAGAGCCTGGAGCCTGCTTCGGATTCTGTGTCTCCCTCTCTCTCTGGCCCTCCCTCGCTCGTGCTCTGTCTCTCTCTGTCCCTCAATAAGAAATAAATGTTAAAAAAAATTTTTTTTTAGGGGCTCCTGGGTGGCTCAGTCGGTTAGGCGTCCGACTTCGGCTCAGGTCATGATCTCACGGTCCGTGAGCTCAAGCCCCACATCAAGATCTGTGCTGACAGCTCAGAGCCTGGAGCCTGCTTCAGATTCTGTGTCTCCCTCTCTCTCTGCCCCTCCCCCGCTCATGCTCTGTCTCTCTCTCTCTCTTAAAAATAAACGTTAAGGGGCGCCTGGGTGGCTCAGTCGGTTGAGCGTCCGCCTTCGGCTCAGGTCATGATCTCGCAGTCCGTGAGTTCGAGCCCCGTGTCAGGCTCTGTGCTGACCACTCAGAGCCTGGAGCCTGTTTCGGATTCTGTGTCTCCCTCTCTGTCTCTGACCCTCCCCCGTTCATGCTCTGTCTCTCTCTGTCTCAAAAATAAACGTTAAAAAAATTTTTTAAAAAAAATAAACGTTAAAAAAAATTTTTTAATATATAGAATAGGTATTTGGGGTAAATTTCAAGTTATATTTGCTTTAGACCTGGTAGGTGCCACAACTGTGTTTGATTGTGGTTTTTAAGCACGCCTCTTAAGAGAAGTTAGTTTGGAATAAAACTGTATCTCTGTGCTCACAAGGAATGCCACCTGCGTCCATCAGTAGCCAGAAACAAAGAGTAGAGCAAAGCCCACAAAGGAAGGTGGAGAAAGAGGCACAGTGGCTCAGAGACTTAACAAGAGAAACCAGTTTTCTAAACACACATGGCATTTTTGCTTCCTTTCCTTCTCATTGCGACCACCTGTCCAGCGTTCTCTCCTAGACTAATTGATTTTAGAAAAGGGGCTTGGTTTTTCGACCTCTCTGGAACTGTTCAAAAATAAGCATTGAATCTCAAAAGAAGATAAAAGTGAAAATGATTATTTGCAGACATGGTTAGAAATGCCCTATTCACTGTGAATTTGAAGCTGTGATGAGAGAAAATGTTTAGGGTTAAAGATGCCACGAGGAACACATCTGCTGGCCCGGTGCCTTCGCTCACACAAAGCAGAAGCAGTATTGATGGCTTTCAAGGTGCATGTACAGGAGTCTCGGGGAAATGAGGAGGGTCTCTGGACACGGGGACCGTGGCAGGGAACATTCACTGTGATTCAGCCCGAGCAGCCCTCTTAACTGTTTTACATTACTTGGTGTGCCCTGAAGGTGGGCAGAAAGCCTCGAATAGCTTTTGGTTTGTAGGTTTTAATTCCTCTGGCGGAGGCTGCTCATTTTCCCTTAAAGTGGTTAACTTAACAACGGTCTTCATACGAAGACGAGACACACAGAGACACAGAGAAGAGGGCCACGCAATGACAGAACAGAGATGAAGCAAACCAACGAATGACAATGATCCTGGAGGCACCAGACCCTGGACGGGGCAGCAAGGATCCTCCCCTCAAGCTTTTAGAGGGAGCCCAGCCCTGCCGGTGCCTTGACTTTGGATTTCTAGTCTTTACAACCGTGAGAGAGCACATTCCTGTTGTTCTAAATCGCCCGGTTCATGCTAATGCGTCAAGGCAGCCGTGGGAAACTCACACGGTCGCCATTTTATTGTTGTTGTTGTTGTTGTTGCTGCTGCTCTTGACCGACCGGTTACTCCTTTCCAAATGGAAACTCTCAGTTTGCATTTGACAGCCACATTGAACATGGGAGGCAGGTGTCCTTCTTCTTCCAAATAAGGAAAGCGAGACACCGGTCACTATCGTTTAATTAAAAGCATGCAAAACAAGGCAGACTGGGGGGCCAGCATTCAAAAGTGAAGAGCCTACCAGTGATCTTCGCGGATCGGATCGGGGAAAACACCTCTGGCCTGAGATCCTCCGCCGGAGCTATCAGGCCCCCGTGACTTCCGGAACTTCCCTCTCGCGAATCAAAAGGCCTCACTTGCAAGTCCCACCAATTCTGCCAAGTCTTTAACAGTTTATAGAAGACAGAAAACAGCATGAGAACCAGAAAGGCTGCAGAGCGGGGGCCAGAGCACGGTCTGTGCACCTGCCACGACTCCAGGGAGACTCGGTCTCCTCCGCCGCAAGGGCCGTTCTGGGGGGTGTGACCACCGTGCCATACAGCGCAGGCAGGGCTGTAGGAGAACCCCCCCAAATGACGCTAGAAGCAATTCGGGGGCAGGATGTGTGTCTCTAGCCATCCGTGGCATTTCTGAACGTCTGTCCCCATTTGTCCACTGCAGTGGTCTCAGATCCCAAGACCTCATGTGGCTGGGTGAGCCTGTTGTGGAGGAAAGCAATGGCCAAGGGCTTTAGGGGCAGAGTCGGGCCCAATCTGGGCCTCCCTTGCAGGCATGTGACCTTGGAATCTTTCCTAGCCTTGCTAAGCCTTCCCCACCCCGACCCCCATCTGCTGGGGATGATAATCCCCAGTGAAAAGGTCTTGGAACCCGAATGATGGGATGCAGTGCCTGGGGGATGCGATAGAACGCGTGCTCCTTTCCACCCCCCTTCCAACACTCCCTGCACAGAACTCAGACTGGACATTCTCTCTCTTCTAGGACACAGGCATTTTAAGAGAGCCAGTGTGGGGGAAGAGTCCATGGCCCAGGGAAAATAAATTTCAGGTGTCTGTGGAGGAGAGCTTTGGGGTCGGGAACCATGGAGGGGAGCAGGGAGTGGCTTCTAGGAGGCTGCATTTCACTGGGTCAAGGCCCCTGCCAGGTCGGTAACATCCCCACCAGCACCCCGGGCAAGCTCTGGCCAGAAGCGAAATGGAAAGCGGTCAAAAGACTACGGGCTTGGGTGGGACAGACCTGGATTTGAATGACAGTCACCTCCCAGCCCCTGGACCTTCTCAGGGCCTTGGTTTGCACATGCAGATAATGCAATGATAACACCTACTCCACAGGGCCTGGTCCCCATGAACACAGCCCGTGGCATAGGGAGGAGAGTAAATAAATGGGCTTCCCCTTTCCCAGGCCACGCACAGGCCTCAAATGGCCTTTGGTTTGTGCGTTAGTTTTATTCCTTTGAAATGCAGCCTATTCACTTAAAAAGGAAGTGGAATTTTTAAAAAGTCCATAGATGACATTTGGATGTTGGAGTTGTGACTCATGTAATATTTATTGGGATCAAGTCACTGCCACCCCCATCCCACAACCCACCTAGAAAACAGAGAAGTGTGGGTCTTCCTAAGGAAGGTCACATCCTGTCCTTCCCGGAAGTACCTTTTCCGGACAGCACTAGTGAGCCGGTGGTGGCTTTTTCTGGTGGCTGGGGTGGGGTCTGAAGGCTGACACCTAGTTATGGGAGAGAAGGGTGGCTGGAGATCATTTTTTCTCAAGGCCTAAGTCAGTGCCTTCCACATTCCCCCAACAGACCAAGCAGAACCAAAATGGCGCCCAACAGCACCACTGGTCAGGGAGGGATCTTACCATCTCTCCTTCCCCGACCCCACCCATCCCAGGAGGATATAACCTCATCGTCCCTGGGGTGACGGTCCAGCTGGGCAGGAAGGAAGCTCCTTCCTTTTGTACGCCTTGGTGCGGCGCAAGCCCTCCCTAAAACTCCCTCTCCCTTCTCCAGCACCTGCTGTTAGAAAGGTCTTGATCCCAGCGACAGAGGGAAACCTGCAAAGGCAGCTCGAAATCAGATCAGCCCAGAAGCCACCCCGCACCCAAACCCATCACCTGGAGGGACCCGAAAGGGGATTCCTCAAAAGCCAAATGGAGGCATCTCCTTTTTCAAAGCCCTGGGATGCAGCTGTCAGGCCGCATAAAAGCCATTCGCCTCAAGATTAAAATTTTAATGCGCTGTTTACACGTTGAGGCAAAAGAGGTTTGCATAATTAATAAAGCACAGAAAACTGAGAGCCGGAGCACAAAACGTGTTTTAAAGAGAAACAGTCCACGAAGGAGAGAGGATGGCCTCCTGACTCGGCCTGCTCAGCTCCCAGGAGACCAGCGGAATCGGAAGCAGGTGCTTCTTGCCGGGGACCCCATTCCCAACGCCGCCACCCCGAGTGGCACACGGAGGAGATGCCCAGGGCGCCTGGCAGGGCTCCGGAGCAAAGCTTCCCCGTCCTTCGAACGTGCATCCCATCAGTGAGGCGAACCCACAAGGTCTCTGCCACGTTCCCCGGAACAATGGGCCGTCCCCGGGAAAGGCAGGACGCACACACGCACGTCCTCTGCAGACTGCGCCCGGGCTCCCGCGGCACCCGGAGCCGGGCAGGAATTCCTCGGCGTGTCGTCAGAAGGGGCGCCCGGCAGAGGCAGCCTGGCATATGGGGCCTCCAATTTTTTAGTGACAAGCGGCGTGTTAGCAGCGCCGTGGAGGAGCAGGCAGAGAGCCGGTTGGCTAATCACTCCCCGTTGCCTGCACCCTCAGGCAGAATCATATTGCTTTATGCAGATGAGCTCATAACAGTTTCTTCAATTTAGCTTTTATATAAAAAAGCGCCAGCTCCTCACACTGTGTCAACAGCCACCCGAGGGCCTACCACTTTACAACGCAAGCGTATTACTATTTAAAGACAAGCTTTTAGCTGAACATCAGTGCTGCCTTCAGAGTTTAATTACCGCCCTCCCCATGGGGCCCAATGAGCCAGCCACTCTTCCCAAGGGGTTTCTGCTTGGTGATGATCTTTAACTAAGTAAGTAAATGCCAAACCGGCCCGGCTTAAAGCGCCTGCGTCTGATTTCCCGCTCGGCGGCAAGATTGTAGGTGACTGGTAATGAGCCATGAGCAATTTAGAATCCTGGGGTAATTAATTTCCAGTTGAAAAAAAAAACAACCCAGTAGAATGTGTACGTATGTATATGCGTGTGTGTACATATATATATATATATATGTACACATATAAATATAAAATAAACTAGAGTCTGTTATGTAAAAAATATATATTATTTATCATATATATTAAAATCCACATTAAATTTTTATTTCCTCATCTGAATTACCAGGGAAAGAGCTCAACAACAGAAGCTAGCTCCCGAAATCACTTCCGATTTTATTAGAGTAGTTATTTAATTCTGACACCAAAAAGAGGTCCCTCTCCTCTTGAAATTCTTTCTCAATTTACTGAGTTGAAAGAAGAAGGTTTGCAAGGGGAAGGTCAGGGTTCCTTCACTCACTATACAGCGATCATTAAATTAGTCCTTTCTTCCAAAGTACCACGAAACAGTACCATGAATATCACAACTTCGGGATATATACTCATCTTTTAAAAGATACATTAACATGTCAAGATTAGGACACATTGAAATTGTATCTGAAAGTGGTCCAGAGAGTTAAAAATCAAATGCGTTTTCCAAAAGCCATCGAAGAGTTGAAATAAGGCACAACAGAAGGAATGACTTTTATCTTCTCGTTTTGAGAAAACACACACACCAAAAAATTAAAGATGAACCAAGGCATAAACTCAATTTTTAAATCAACCAAGCTTGGCAGGACATTCCTAAGGGACTGACTGAGCTCCAAACAGGTCAAGGTATTAAGTTTTCATTCCAGAAAATTTCAGCAGGTTCTTTGGTCCCCTACGTGGAGGTTAAAAAATGCGCCCAAGGTTGTGAAGCGGTGCACACAAACTGAGCAGCTGAGAAGGGTAAGGGTGGTCCTTATGGGACCGTCTCTCTAGATAAATTAAAGCTCTCTGAAAGGTTTATTCGTGCTGTCCAGTCAGATAAGTTATGAATTTACTTTGATAGGATGGAAGCAGCAAGGCACAGTGAGAGGGGTCACCCTGGGACAAGAAGACGCAGGTCCCGGCCCCGCCCCTTCCATATAGAAGATGTGAGATCTGGGGATAAGTCACCTGCACATCCCTCCTTATTTAACAAAGAGACCACGTCTGCCATGCTGAGGCTCCATACCCCCAGCCACACCAATGGAGGCAAGGGTGGGGTGAAGAGGGGGACGGGAGACAAAGCCGCCGGAGGTGTGCCCCACAAGACGCTGCTAGCAGGCACTGACCTACAGGCTGACAAAGGTACCCGCTAAATCCGGCCTCAACCAAACCTGCCACGCTCTGACAAGCACACAAGTTACTGAACAAACTGCTGGCATGAATGACGTGCCAAGATGCTAAGTAAAGAGCCCGGTTTTATGGGACGTCTACCAAGTATCAGGCACCGTACTTGGTCCTTTGTCCTTCATCTCCTTTACTTGCGAACAGAAGCCCATCAGAGTGCCGGTCCCGATTACAGGAAATGTCCACTACCGACCAGCTGGCAGGGGGGCATTTGGATCCCCGCTCCGGACCAATATGCAGACGCCAGCTTGAGACTCAACTTGACTCCACACCCTTTCTCTGAGCTGCTCGGCCTGTGACTTCCACCTCCCATACGCTGGCTTAAAAATATTTTGCTGAGGTTGTGCCTGGGTGGCTCAGCCAGTTAAGCATCCGACTCTTGATTTCAGCTCAGGTCATGATCTCGAAGCTCCGAGATCGAGCCCCACATCGGTTTCCACGCTGACGGAGCACAGTGAGGAGCGTGCTTGGGATTCTTGTCCCCCTCTCTGTCTTCCCCTCCCCCACTTGCTATAAATAAATACATACATACATACATACTTTAAAATTTTACTGAAAGTTTAGTAAAAATTTTGCACAGGCTTTGTACATCCTTTTGCATGCAAAAATTGCTTTTTCATCAAAATCCCTGCCAAGTAAGACTGGACCCTTTCTACTTCCCCCTTAGGATGCCCCCTTCTTGCCACTGGAGGAGACGTTCCCAACACACCATTCTCTTCAGGGAGCACTTTTGTAGAGAACTAGCTGCTAGAATGTGTGGCCACGGCAGCCACAGGCCTCAAAGACGTGCCGGGACGGTCTTTCTAGGCCAGAAGGTCAGGGACCTGAGGTTCACAAGAAAGGGTCATGGAAGATGGCTGAGGGTGGACAGACTGTGGCAGGTGCACAGGGCTACACTGCACCCCGAGGCTCCACCAGCCCCACCATCATCCAGACCCCAGAATTCTCACTTGGGGACTCACAGATGAGGGGGAAAGTGCCGATGTCCCTACATCAGGACTAACGCTCAGTGCTCATCAAGAGTCTACACTTCCCAAACAGAGGGTGTTTCCAAAGATATTCATCCTTCAACGGGAGTGCCAGCAACTTGAGGGGAAGTGGAAGTCGGTGGAGGCTTCATGCCTCCGATTCCTGTCCACCCCACATAAGACTCAATGAGACAGTGAAAAGTGTATCAAGTCAGGGTCAAGTCAGGACATCAAAAAGCCCTTCTGTGATCTTAGCAGGAAGAATTTAACACAGTGAATTACTAACCAGGTACTGGAGAACAGAAAGGCAAAAGGAGGCCCTGCCTCCTTTCGGAGAGTTGGTAACTTCAGGGCTGAGAGAACAGAAAAGAAGAGCTAGAGTTACTAGAACCTGGAGGCTTGGGGAAAGGACCCACCGAGCCAGCCTCCAGCCTCCAAGGGACCTACGAGGGGCCATCTTGGTGACCGGCAGATGCTCAAACCTCAGGAGCTCAGAAGAGGGACCTTGTAGGGGCGCCTCGGTGGCTCAGTTAGTTGGGCAGCCAACTCTTGATCTCGGCTCATGTCACGTTCTTACGCTTCGTGGGATCAAGCCCTGAGTCTGGCTCTGCTTGAGCAGCGAGGAGCCTCCGCCCCACCCCACTCCGTGCATGCGTGCACTCTCTCTCTTAAAAATAATTAAACTTAAAAAAAAAAAAAAGAAGGACCTTGTAAATTCAGACCTGTAAGTAGAGGATGCTATTGGGTGGCATTTGCATCTCGGAGGGGGTACAGTAAGGCTGATTTTGCAGGTGCAGGAATGATAACCTTGCACACTGAAACTGAATGTGACTTCAGGAGCCCACTGCCAGCTGGGTCAAGTTTAGATGCTACTGAGACAACCAGGAATCGATAGCTGGGACCTCGCCCTGCCCTCTCTGCCAGCCTCCAGACACCCAGGGGCCCTGATGGCAGAGCCCGGATGCACAGCTGGTGAAGGAGAGGTGGATTTGCAGGATCCCAGCCTTGGCATCAGCACACAGAGTAGAGAGGGTGGGTCAGAGCCGAAATCAAATCCTTAATCAAAGAAATGAAATGGTCCAACTGACTCCAGTTGTGCCTATGTATTAGCTTTCTATCATGGCAGACAGACGCCCTTGCACTCAGCAGCTGGAAATGATGCCCGTTATGAGTTCACACTTCTGTGCATGAGACGCTCACCGGGGCATGGCTGGCTTGTCTGCCCAAGATGTCACGAGCCTGAAATCAAGGTGTCAGCCAGGTTGGGTTCTCATCAGGAGGCTCTGGGGGAAAATCTACTCCCAAAGCACATTCTTGTTTTCAGAATTCAGTCCCTTGGGGTTTGGGGACAGAGACCCCTATTTTCTTGCTGCCTGCCAGATGGAGGCTGTTCTCAGCACCTGGTGGCTCACACCTGTCCTCCCCGCCCCAATCTCTTCTCATGCTCTGACCTCCAACTCAGATTTAAAGGGATCATGCGTTCAGGTCAGGCCCATCCTGATAATCTCCCTACCTTCAGGTCAGCTTATTTGAGACCTTAATCACATCCACAAAACCCCTTTCGCCATAGAATACAACATAATCACTGGCAGGTTTCTCAACTCTCAATGGGAGGAAATTAGACAAGATCAAGGCTGTCTGGAGGTCAGCAAGGCTTCTGCCTACCGCAACCAGCGTTGTAGGAAACCCCTTCTCTTCTTTTAAAGAATTTCAAGCATTCCCAGGGAATTTTATTGGGCATGCAAGGTGGGCCCAAGCTAAGTTCCAATAAAAGAGCCAAATTCTTAGAAGAAAGGCACTCAGATCAAAGCTTGAACTTCTTGGAATAGTGTGAGTACAAGATTACACGGTGGGGGCAGGGAGGCTCCACTGCCCTCTCTCATGGCCCCCGATGATCCCACCAGGGTCCATGGTGCACAAGCGCGATCTGAGTGTCCCAGAGCCAAGCAGGCCACATCCGTCTCCCCTCCTCACGTGAAAATCGCACTACGCGAGCCGATCTTAGGTCAGCTTGTAAAGGATGATTCTTCTTCTTTAGCCATTTTACAGGACTGAGGGGCAAAGCTGAACTGATGAGGACCAGTGGACACAGCTCCAGGAGCAAGCCGTCACCACCCTGTCCTTGGAGATGCACCAGGGCTCCAGAAGTGGAAAGAGAAACAGCCAAAAGGGACAGGGGAAGTTCCAAAATGAGAAAGCCGGCAAAACCACAGAGCCCATCCCCACCTCCCCAGACCCATCTTCAGATCTGTGATCAGAATTGGGTCGGACGGCCTTCCCTGCACTGCGTTTCTCAGCTCTGATTCAGCCAGAAACTCACATCTCTGTGAGGCAACAGTTCACTGAGGAACCTACGTGTGTCTCCCGATTGCTCCCGGTGCAGGCGACACTAAGAGTCTGCCACCTTGTCCTGCCCTCCTCTGTGGTAGAAATGTTCCCCTCGTCTTCCAGGACCTGACGGTCCACCTCAGCAGTCCCCCCTGCACACTGCTGACAAGGGTCAAGTGCTCCGTCAACGTTCCATCCGAACCGGATTTCAAACCAATTTCAATCTATTATGACTGGCCACTCTTTTTTCTAGAGGAGTTGGCCCTTGCACAACCTGTAGGCATTTCCACATTTTTACCTACTTCTGTGAACTAATTTTCTTCGCCCAACGTAACCATGGGCATTATTTGCCATGCTTAAGGGCTTCTGAAGCGAATGTTGTAAAAGAACATTACAGGTCATCTGGAAACAGTTTTCTAATTTTTTTTTTAGTCCCGGATTAGGATGCAAATCCAACCCGGAAATTGAACCATCCCTAAATTGCATCGCTGTTTATCTGATTACTGCTGGAAACCATCTGCACTTAATTGTAAGACAACAAATCATGTATCAGCTAGGATTAAAGGGCAAACCCTCTTAGAAACAGTCTCTTGGAGGAATTTAAAAGCTAAAGAATAGGGGTTCCTGGGTCGCTCAGTGAGTTAAGCATCTGACTCTTGGTTTCGGCTCAGCTCATGATCTCACAGTTCTTGGGATCGAGTCCCACATCAGGCTCCATACTCACTGACAGCAAGGAGGCTGCTTGGGATTCTCTCTCTCTCTCTCTCTCTCTCTCTCTCTCTCTCAAAATAAATTTAACTTTAAAATAAGTAAATAAAATTAAAACGAAAGGAGAAAGAGCACATATCCCAACATTTCTTTCCCAATTTTAAAACTCCATCAAGAGTGTTTGTCGCTATATTGGAGAGGTGTGTTTACGAAAAGTACTGAAAGGCTTATCTTTTACATCTCAGAAGGGACATATGCACTGTCTTTGATCAACTCCTCCCTTCTGAGAATTTCCACTGAATTCCAGGGACCCACATAATAACAGCACCTCCTGTGAATCAGCATTTGCTGTGGCAGGAGCCGGTGGCGATTAGCCAGTCCACCGGGGCTCCTGAGAGATCATTCTGTGTGACAGCGCCTCTCGGTGTGGAATGAGGAGGGAGCCCCTGTTTTGTAACATGTAACCGAAGGAAATGCAGGTATTTCTTCTCTTAGCTTTTTGCAAACAAATAAGGTATATTTTTGACGTTATTAAACCAAACCCACGTTCTCCGACCAGTCCTCTCTCAACCAAGAATTGTGGTAACCGTCGAAACCCTGCTCACCGTTAATTCTCAGCACAGCACATCAAGCGTGCACCCAAAAGACTTAGAAACGGTAGCTTCCTGCGAAATGACAGTTCAATTTCCTCCCTTGACATAGGACACATCCGAGTCTCAAGGGGTCACCTGACTTGTCTGGGCCACAGCAAGTGGCAGAGCCAAGCTGAGAGGAAACCAAAAAATCCCAAAACGAAAACAGGGTGCTTATATCTTCATATTTGTAGAATGTGATTTGTGGCTGTGTTCTTAGTCTGCGGCTTTGTTTCTTCATTTGATGGTTGGTATGGCTTTTTATGATACTTCAAACGGTTCTATTGAACTAACTTAAGAAGTTCTAGAACATAACTGCAAGCTGAACAAAGCTGGACCATTTTCTGGCGAAGTCTTATTTAGGTGGAAGAGACTCAGGTTATCTATGAGTGAAAACTCAGGCTTGATGCGCCTTAGAAGTGCCTGTCACCAGCTGCAGGCATTTTCTGCTTCTGGTCAGTTCCCTAGAGGGTGTTGCTGTGTGATCCCAGCCACTCAGGGCCCCTCGAGTATCTCGCCACGTGGGCAACTCTGGGGAAATCGGTCCAATGTTGACAGTCGGTTGACCAGCATTGTGTGCTGAATATGGTATTGAGTTAATAATGTGAACGGTAATCCTCATTCAGAAAATCATACAGAGATAGTTCCACTCACATGCAGAGATGCATACTCTCCTCAGGGCTGTACTGCACTGAATCACGTTTGCAAAAATTACGCAAGTGATTCCTATTTTTAGGTGTTCTTGAAAGACAGCAGACCCAACGAGATGTGAGGTGTGGAATTCATTTTAGGGTGAACTTCTGTAGGATACCAAGCCTGGTTTCCCTACTGTCATGGTATATCATGACTTTTCTGTGACCATGGACACACTGTGTTGGAATTTATCACTCAACACATTGTGTCAGAATCAGGTATTTACTTTTCAGGTTCCCCCGTTGCACTCGAAGCTCTCTACAGACAGTATCTTATTTGTTTGTTAGTACTTAAGAAGCAAGCCCAGATCCTAGCACACATAAGGCATTCAATTAATGGTTGACATGTGAATGAATCAATGAATCCATTAATGAATCCATTAATGAGGGAATGAAATGATAAATACCTTATATTCTAAAACACCATAAATTATTGACATGAATATTTTAAAATTATTTAAAATTGACATGAATATTTTACAACTCTTGACATGAATATTTTAAAATCAAATACTCAGGCCTTACTGCCTCCTCTTTTCACACAGGTGAAAGCTAGAATCTAGGTAACACTCCATCTGCTCAGGGAAACCCACGAAGATAAAAGTGCACATGATCTTGAGTGCTTAAAACACTTTTACACAGGCAGATATATATAAAATTAGTTTTTAAAATTTTTTTTAATGTTTATTTCTGAGAGAGAGAGAGAGAGACAGAACATGAGCGGGGGAGGAGCAGAGAGAAAGGGAGGCACAGAACCCGAAGCAGGCTCGAGGCTCTGAGCTGTCAGCACAGAGCCCGATGCGGGGCTCGAACCCACCAACCGCGAGATCATGACCTGAGCCGAAGTCAGACGCTTGACCAACTGAGCCACCCAGGTGCCCCGTATATAAAATTATTTTAATGGTAAAACCCAAATAGCAAAAGTAACCCTTTTTCACTACCAGAGACCCATCACACATCACCTCTACAGACAGAACTGAGTTACTGAAGGCAGAATTTAATTGGCTTCTGAAATCTGCTTAAAATCAAGGCTCAGTTGCACTAACACTTTCACTGATAATAAAATAAGCAGAATGAAAATTTGATCATTAACCCCCAAAACGTTTTACTGACTTACAGAAGATGGAATATAGTTTAATTTTCTTATATAAAATTATTATTCTAAGTGTAAATGCAGGACACGTCAGCCAATTTTAAACTAACTTTTGTTCTGATAGTAGAAAATTTATTAGTTGAGTAAAAGGGGTACAAGT
This sequence comes from Felis catus, assembly GCF_018350175.1. Taxonomy (NCBI): domain Eukaryota; kingdom Metazoa; phylum Chordata; class Mammalia; order Carnivora; family Felidae; genus Felis; species Felis catus. The sequence continues at coordinate 5,325,670 of NC_058376.1, read as the reverse complement.
TGGATAATACTGTTAGATATGAAGAAAACACGTCTGTTGATAAGAAAAAAAACAGAATGTCCAGAACAAAAAGTGATATATAATATTTGCTTTGAGTTGCTCTAAATGTTTTTCTACCTCCAAATCAAGATACAGAACCACCTGTAAGGAAAGAGGTATGTTTGACGTTAATGATGATGTAACCTTCAGGACATGTGATCATGTATACATGGACATGTCATGGGAACATGTCAGAAAGATCCAACATGGATCAAGATGCTTTGACTGTAAGAATTAGGAATACCTACTTCATGATCCAGTAATATTTTGATTTATAGCTGCATTAAACAGAAGTGTTTTGGGGCATATATCCAAGGACACCATTTTTTAAAAAAAAATCCTGTGTCTTTGTATAGATGACACAAGTCAACCTAAATGACTAGTATCCAAGGATTATTAGACTAATGAACGTCCATTCCTTTCTTCGGTCTCCAAACCTTTCCATCCAACATTTTTATCAAAGAAGAAGTGATGTCATCACTCGACTGTAGCTGTATCAGTTGTCACGAAAGTGATCTAAGTTAATTACATTAATAAAGTCCAGACTGCTATCCAGTAGGGTGATGCGTAGCGTGAGATGGTGACTGTGTGTGCGATCACAGAGCAGCCAGACCTCAAGCTGACAACCACGTGATGATGTCCCACCAGACATATCTCATTTGTAGCAGGACAGAAACAATGATGGTTCTCTTTGTAACTTAATCTAGATAAAAACAACTATTAGAGCATTTCGTCTCTACATTTTAAAAGAGATGGGCTTTCTCACTGTGTATGGTGAGATATGTCATGCTATTTTTATCAAATTTCCATCCCTTTTCATAAACCACCCTGGTTATTTTATCACCTTTGAAAATGATTTTAAACCTTGATTGTTCTTAGCAGCACATGGAGAAATGTCCTTCACTAGGGACGCCAGGATAAAGTGAATTTATGAGCCCATACATCGATCTGATAAGCGGGCAGAAATCATTTTTATTATGTACATAAAACAGTGCCCGATTAAAGGACAGTCACATCGTCCCCTGACAATCTGTCCTATGTCACTCCAGAAAATAGGCTTTCTTTTTTAAGGTAACCTTATAAGAAACTTAAAGTTTAAAATGGAAATCCTTAAAGCATAAAGAGATGCGATTAAGCAAAGCCACAAACATACCAGGGGAAAATATCTGGAGAATAAAGCCGCCTAGTTAAGGACAGCAAAGTAGAGACAAATGATTATAAGCAGAATAAGAAACTGAGAGAAACACCCTCTCATATTTTGAGTGCCTCACGGGGTCCACAATCTTGTCAATTTGTAAGAGTGAATCCATACTTTCCCAAGTTACACAGAACCTCAGTAGATCTGGAGTCAAAGTCATGTTTAGAATCTGACGCTTATCATAAAATCCCCAAGTGAGTAAGACCGGACTGTCCAGTAAGACTACTAGAGACGGCCAGGGTGAGTGTCTCTCCTAGTACTGTCTATTTCAGGAGAAAAAAAAGAGAGAGAGAGAGAGACAACACATGTTACATCATGTTTTATTTCTTTTAGAAATTAAAAAATCTAGTAACAGAAAAATCTGGTCTAAAACCAGCAATTAACAAGAAAAGGAAAAAATACAGTGTTTGAAGGACTATAGGCACAAGAGAGTAAGTGAGAAGAAACGATTTACTCATACGGTAATGGTAACCACATGAGCAAACACACTGCACGTATTTTTGGTAACATTTTTAAAAAGCAGGTACAACCATCTCACAACCTGTATGCCCCCCAATTCCCAAGTGTGCATCTTTTAAAAGGATATATACGCGAATGTATAAATGTGCACAGACAGACGTGTTTATTTTTTAAACGGTCAATGAGATGACATCATGTCTGAAATAAAGAAAGCAAGTCCTAATCAGCAGAAAGGATCAAGGGCAGAGCCCGGAAGTTTCAGTGGGAAGCCCGAATCCATATTCCTAGTCCTTTTCCAAGGCTAATTCTGCATGCCTGCGCATGCACATGTGTGTGTGTTCGTGTGTGTGCACACGTGCGTGTGGGGGGGTGGGGTTGTGTGGTGGGAGAGCAGGCCTAGGCATTTCTAGAGTTCTCTAGGTCATTGCTGTGCACTTTGAAAAATAAGCATTTCAAAGATGGCCAAAGCTCAGCCTGAACTTTGCCAAGACCCACGCACCTGGCAGCTTTTCACTTGAGAAGCACCAAGTTCCCCACCCCAGGCAGGTGAAGGTCACCTCAAGGTGAAGGAAGCTCTACTCCAGACAACCTTCCACCTGCTCCTTCTTTCCAGTGAGAATAATACACTATCTAACCGTGAATTCCTGGCAATGTAATTCCTGCAAGTGATGTTGGGAAGGGCTGCCCACGTTAAGACGTGACTGTGGGCTGTCCTCCGAGCAGACGTGAGCCTGGGGATTTCAGCTATGGACACCTCAGCACTGAGTGCAGCCTCCCAATCTCCTCCTCGGCTCTTCTGAGGCACTGGATACAAAAAGGAACCAGTTTCTGACTTCTCCACCAGCCATCTTTGAGGATTCCCAGTGTGACCCTTTCTCTGTGGGTTCACCCCCCCCCCAGCGGGATTAAAAACCTAGTGTTACAGTGAAACTCCCTCTGTGTTTCTCTTTCTGCCAATCAATTAAGCCAAATCAAATATTAGAACTAGCCTCATGTTTTCTGATATCAGCTTAATAAAGGCAACAATAGGCAATTTGTTACCTTTCTTGTCTCTTGGATATCAGCCTATGGTCAAGAGGAGAAAATTATTTATCATATACCTTACACAGCCAAAACAAATTGGAATTGCATGAACCACCAGCTTGGGGAAATTATACTACACCATCGCTTTTAGTTATTATTTTCTTCTTTATTTCTCCTGTGGCACACGCTAACACAGTGAGTATGTGTGTGTATGTATATTTATACTTACATAAAATAATTCACCATTGACATTGTCTTGTGTTTTCCATTTTGCTATAAAGTGTAGGTGGCATTGTAAGTTGATAGCTTTTGTCTTTGTGGCCATCAGTAGGAAGTATAGAAGGAAATGATGAAAATTTCCCCCTTGTGTGCAGAAACAGAACTCATTAGAAGTTCATTAGAAGCTCATGTTGTAGATCTGGGGCCTGATGGCCTCATTTACATAACACACAAAAATCCGCAGCCTTAAAATATGATTCAGGACATGTAAGTCACATAAAAGTCATCTTATTACAACACCTATCAAAATGGGGCAACACAATGATACTTAAGTATTTTGTTGACACCTTATTAAGGCTATCTTCTGTACTTTCAAGATTTTCAGTGTTTTCAACTCAATAATTGTCATCCACCACTGTTCTTAGAGCAGGTAGATAAAAAGATGTCAAAGTCAAGTGGCAGAATTACAGAGTCCTCCCATGTGGCCTCAATACAAGGAGGGACCTTCTGTTGCTCCATGGAATGAGTTCCGTGTGAAGTAAGATCTGCCTAGAAAATCTCAGAGATGGGGCGCCTGGGTGGCGCAGTCGGTTAAGCGTCCGACTTCAGCCAGGTCACGATCTCGCGGTCCGGGAGTTCGAGCCCCGCGTCGGGCTCTGGGCTGATGGCTCGGAGCCTGGAGCCTGTTTCCGATTCTGTGTCTCCCTCTCTCTCTGCCCCTCCCCCATTCATGCTCTGTCTCTCTCTGTCCCAAAAATAAACTTTGAAAAAAAAAATTAAAAAAAAAGAAAATCTCAGAGATGGCTAGAAGACAAGCAGTCAGGTAGGCATTGGGTGGGGATTTGGGAGACGCGATCTGGAAATTCCTGGCCAGCTCCAGAGTCTGTGGCCCCACGTTCCCGTGAACATCCACGAGCACCTTACACTGGCGTCCACCGCGCATTGAACCAAGTGAGCACACGGGTGTTTTCAGTCAATCCACTGTTAATATCATATTCGGTCCTCTTTGTCTATGGGAATGACACTAGAGGTCATGAGTTAACAGACATGAAAGCCTTTGGACTATGAGGAGCTGGGCCAGAGTCTTGGCGTGTGACCTCCATTTCCACACCTGTCCACCGACCTGGGCTGGTGGCCTTGATGGGAGTCTACAATGGAAACCCAGTCACCCAGACTAACTGTGCACGCATGCACGCAGTGCCCCCTGGTGGCCACATATCCCGCACACAACAGATCTCTTGGGAAGAATGCAAATCTTGGGGAAAGTATAAACAACAAAAATGTGTCCAGCTGTGTATTCTGAATACACGTTGTTCTAGCATTTTCTCACGTGCGGAGTGTCTCCGCAAGAACATAAACTGCTTCGTTTTCCTTTAAGTCTGTTTCTGCTAACTCTGTTTCCACAGTGACAGATCCCTGCTTTCTGGGCTGCCATTTGAGACCATTTATATGGTCACCTTTCAGCGTTTGTTTGGCCGAATGATACCTCATTCCCTCTATTTTCTTCTGGCTTTTCTTCAAGTGGTTTACATCTTAATAAAATGCAGGGTTTGTGAAGATTTGTCACAGTGAGACGGTTTTCTTTTCTCTCTCTCTCTCATTTGTTTGTTCTTTGGTTTCAATATTAGTTCATATCCTAGGTCCCCCGACAATGATGATATTCTTTCATGAAATGTAATAATGACAAAAGCAAATGGACCAAGTAGTTGTTTCCGTGTTTGGAGATGGGAAGGCATGTACAGGGAGTTACTGATATTGCTTAGGGGAGAACAGACCCACTGGCAAAAGCGTGAAGGGAGCCTGGATTTGGAGGCCCTTTGCGTGCATTTCAATGATAACATCCAGGCACATCTCACTTTTAATATCACATATTTTGTCATTATTTTAAATTAACTTCAATCATAACTGCCAAAACTTGGAAGCAATCAAGATGTCCTTTGGGGGTGAATGGACAGATAAACAGCACACCCAGACAATGGGATAGTATTCAGCGCTAAAAAGAAATAAACACCCGAGTGGCTCAGTTGGTTAAGCGTCTCACTCTTGGTTTCAACTCAGGTCATGATTTCGTGGTTTGTGGGTTCGAGCCCCACATCAGGCTCGGCGCTGACAGTGTGGAGCCTGCTTGGGATTCTCTCTACTTCCCTCTCTCTCTCTCTCTCTCTCTCTCTCTCTGCCTCTCCCCTGCTCACTCGCTTGCTCTCTCAAAATAAATAAACACTTTTTAAAAAAAGAAATAAACAATCAAATTGGGAAGAGACATGAGGGAAGCTTACATATGCATTACTAAACAAAAGAAGCCAATCAGAGAAGTCTCCACGCTGTATGAGTCCAACTACGTGACATTCTAGAAAAGGCAATGCTACAGAGACTGTAGGAAGATCAGTGGTTGCCAGCACTCGGGGTGGGTACAGAGGGATGAAAAGACGGAGCACAGAGGATTTTTAACGCAGTGAAGCTACTCATGGTGGCCACCTGCCATGACCCATTTATCCACACCCATAGCAAGCACATCACCAAGAGTGAACCTGATGTTAACTATGGCCTCTGGGTGATGATGATGTACCAGCACAGATTCATCACTGGTAACAAATGCACCTTCTGGTGTAGGATGTTGATAGTGGGGGAGGTTCTGTATGGGTGGGAGCAGGGGAATAAAGAAATCTCTGTACCTTTCCCTTATTTTTGGTGTGAAACAAAAACTACTCTAAAGAACTAAAGTCTTGGGGCGCTTGGGTGGCTCAGTAGGTTAAGCTTCTGACTTTGGCTCAGGTCATGATCTCAGGGTTTGTGAGTTCAAGCCCCACATCAGGCCCTCTACTGTCAGTGAAGAACCTGCTATGGATCCCCTGTCCCCCTCTCTCACTTCCCTCCGCCCTCCTCAAAAATAAATAAAGATTTAAAAAACTAAAGTCTTGAACAATGACTTTGCTGACTTCTTCAAAGACTCAACAAACCTGGCCACCTGTGCATTTTGCCAACTCTCCCCACGTATTAGCCTCTCTTTCTAAGGGATGCCCAGCTCCCATAACATAATCTTGTGTTGTTCGATGTCCTCCAGCATTGCGTAGCACGCCCCTCCCCAGAGAGCCCTTGCTCAGGGAACGTAGGCCTGGTCCCCCTTCCCCGTCACTTACTTTGTGTCGTCCTCTCTTCCTGAACTGATTTTTCTCCTACCTCTGAAAATAACAGCTCATTAGAAAGCGATCAGAGATTGAGCGAGCAATTGAACGCAATTACACAAAATTATACGGAGCTTAAACTAGGTGCTCAACTCTGTTGTCTGAACCTGGGAAACCGAAGCCCTGAATTCTCCTACCCCGAGCTGCTGGAGGTCACCTTGATGGCCTTCAAAGGGAAAAGGGGAAATGATCTCTCGCTGCAATTCACACAGAATGTCATCTTTTACCGCACGCTGCCCTAGAAAAGGGACCATTGGAGGTCTCAGCGGTGGGACTTCCGCAGCCCACGTGCTGCTGAAAATCAACAGTCCACAGGAGAGAGACGCTAAAATAAAGCATGTCAGGAATCTCGCATACGAAGGCAGTGGCCAGCGGGTGTTGGGCAGGCTGACTTCTCCCCAAGAAAAGTTTACACAGAAGTGGAAGAGAATCTGTCGTCCGAGATGGGGTGGGGGGAGGAACACAACATATTAAAATGACAGAGCTGTCAAGGTTCTCTGGCCAACTAAAACCATCTCTAGGGTGACCGACTGTCCAGGTTTGCCCAGAACTGTCCGGGTTTTTGCACTGAGAGTCACACATCCTGGTTCCCTCCTTTGTCCCTGGTTAACCAGGATGGTCGGTCCTCCTGTTTAAAGTCACCTGAGACCATGAGACCTAATAACATGCTAGGAAAGTAATGGAAGACCATTCCAGGAGTTGGCAAACTCTACCAGATCAATGATATTACCTGAATTCAAAGGAAAAAAAAAATATATATATATATATAACGTAGATGTATTATAACATTTCCTAGTGGATAAATACCTCTAGCTGATGTGCCTCTTGAGAAAGCACATCCCAAAGGAGAAGCCAGGAGTTGGAATGAGAAGCTGAAGCTATGATCTCAAGGCCCAGACACTGCACAAGACAACGGCTAGAGCTCTCCGGCTATCATCTACCAACGTGAGGCCTACACTGTGCCCTGCTATCGGGTTTCAAATATCAAGCATTTAGGGGCCCCTGGGGGGCTCAGTAGGTTAAGCATCTGACTCTCGATTTCGGCTCGGGTCATGCTCTCACGGTTCGTAAGTTCAAGCCCCGCATCAGGCTCTGCGCTGACTGTGGAGAGCCTACTTGGGATTCTGTCTCTCCCTCTCCCTCTCTCTGTCCCCCTTCCCCTCTTGCTCTCTCTCTCAAAATAAATAAAAATAAACTTTAAAAATTATAAATAAATAAATATCAAGCCTTTAACGATGACCACAGCAAGTGTATTTGGTTAGGCTTCCCAAATACGGAAAAAGAAACCACCCTAAAACATCTCTGACAGGTTTTCCCCTTCGAAGCCTTGCGTTAGAGCGAAGTACACAGTCACACCAGAAAGAGGGTGCTTTAGGGTAGACTCCTAAACAGACCATCTGCAGGAGAAAAAAAAAAAACAGAAGATGATAAAGCACGCATTTCCCTGTGAGGAACAGAAATGAAAACTACAGTAAGTCTGCCTCCTCAAAGTTCTTCTCCGAAGGTGAATGAGTAACCTTGGGGAAACAGAGCCGGCTTTGCACACAGATGTGCCAGCGAGAAGGAGGCAGGGTTACCTCCTCGTTCAGCATGCCTCCCGCCACCCTCTTGCTCTTGTGCCCTGCCATCGCCATTTCTGCTCGCCCTTGTCCTGTGGTGGACACCCACTGGGACACGAGGCGGTGCCGGGTACTTCAAGGGGGCTCCTCTGGGCCACTTTGCTCCTCTAAGACTGCCCTAGTCCATGGGATTGCTGTCACGACTAAATGGAAGGAGCTCGTGAAACACGAGCTGGATGGTTGGCACATGACGAACGGTCAAGAACTGTCTGCACTTGTGGATTCTATCGGCGTAATCTCGATGGGTTGGTACCATCCTGGGGGGCATTCTGGAAATCTATAGGGACTCTGTGTTTCCATTATGACTGGGGCCCTGGTGTGGCTGCCAATGCGAGGGAGAAGCAAGGATTCTCGATGTCCTAACCGCGCAGGCCAACCCACCTGGCAAATAATGGCGCCCAGTTTCACAAGTGTTTCCACGTTCTGTGGCGTGTTTCTCTAGATGAGAGATCTGCTGATCATCACCGGAGCCAGACTCTAAATCTGTCTGGCTTATAAACGTGAATATTTTGCACCCAGTTCTAATTTGTAGTCAATGTTTCAAGAACATGATCGCCATGTATGTCTTTCAGCCCAGAACTTTCCAAAGGGTCTTTCCACCTTTTAGAGACACCAGTGGAGCTCTTGAAAAATAATAAATAACGTGACCTTCCTACCCATGTAATGTTTAAACAAACTTACAAAAACTTGTATACAAGTGTTCATAGCATCCCCATTTATAACTCGTGAATGGATAAACAAAATGTAATATAGCCACACAACGGAATACCATTTGACAATAAAAAGGAACAAAGTATTGGGCGCCTGGGTGGCTCAGTTGGTTAAGCGTACGACTTTGCCTCAGGTCACGATCTCATGGTTTGTGAGTTCGAACCCCGCATCGGGCTCTGTGCTGATGGCTCAGAGCCTGGAGCCTGCTTTGGATTCTGCGTCTCCCTCTTTCTCTGCCCCTCCCCCACCCATGCTCTGTCTCTCTCTGTCTCTCAAAAATGAATCAATGATAAAAAAAAATTTTTTTAAAGGAACAAAGTACTGATACCACCTCAAAAACACTGTGGAAAGTGAAAAAAACATGACCTAAAAGATCTCAAGTATTATATGATTCCACGTGCATGAAATGTCCAAAGAAGACGAATCTATAGGATAGAAAACAGATTGGTGGTTTGCCTGAGGCTGAGCATGGAATGAGGAAAGACTGCTAACGCACATGCGGTTTCTTTTTGGGTTGACGAGAATGTTCTAAAACTAGATTCTGGTTACGGTTTCACAACTCTGTACATATAAACATTACTGAACTGAACATGTAGAAGGAAAGGAAGTGATATGAAAATCATGCCTGAATAAAGCTATTTAAAAACTCAGCATAATGAGTTAATTATAATCCAATGACAAGATAAAAATAAAAATCACGCAATGAAATGTGTATTTCACCAGGTACACGCTCAGACACAAGAGGCCAGAGGTTTGTCCCCTCACTGAATGGCTGTGAATGTGACGTCTGTGAACACAGATCCAGTGTGTCTGTAGGTGGGTGATGTTATCTACCCATTTCACACCAGGAAGTAAAGGGTTATTCCAAAGTATCTGTTATCAGAAGGGAAATTGGATTTGATAGGGGCAGGAGACACTGGTAGCGTTACTTCTTCCAATCACCACACACATCTTTGCACGTCTTAAGACGCGCATGCTTCCTAAAGCATGCAACTCTCTCCTGGTTTTCTTGTTGGACAAAGACATTTGGCTCTCAGGCTTATTCAAGGGTAAGTTTCCCAGTCTACGTTGGCAGCGGAAAGTAGGGATGATGATAAAAATGGCACAGAACAGGAGAGAAACAGCCCCTGGGAGTGCAAATTGGGGAGCTGAGTGGAATCCAAAGTCACGGTGGTCAGACTATGTGGTGGGACCTGTAGCTCCCCAGCCCCATCCGAGAAACTCGGTCATCTATTTGGCTGATGTCAGTTCCCACAAAAGAATGCTATGATGCGAATGTGTTCATGGAGAAGCCTTGTGACACTTGTCATAGAAATAAATCCCACATAAGGAACATTCTGGGATGAGTAACATACCCGATTTAAATTGGAATTTATTTCTCTGAAACTCAATTTCTGTCCCCACCATGTAAATAGCTTCTGAATTATCATCGCCAGCCATATGTTTGCAATCAGTGCCTTGGGGTCTCCAAGATGTACAAAAACACCAGCCAGATTTCCTTCTCTGTGGAAGGGCTCATGGTTCCTTCACATTGTTATGTGACATTATACAAAGAGGCAAAATGTAACTTTAAGAAAGGGAAAATACATCCTAACGAATCACTGTCATCCACATTTAGGGAACCATAAAGTTCTTGCTCCCAAATTTCAGGCTCCGAGCTGACTTTGGAACTTGGCCCCTTATAACTCCTGCCAACAACTCCACACCTGGGTGTCCCCACCCCCAGCGCACACACCTACAACATGTGTCCTTTTAGATAAACATTACACACCAGCTGATAGAAGCTTCCTGAGGGAAAGAAAGTGGGGGAGTACATAAATAAAGCTAAAATTCGAGTTCTCAAACCAAAATGGTAGACATCAAAGTCCAGATTGAAAACCAGTATTTTCATTTCCCCTGCTCAACGGGTCCTTCTGCCTTCATCCTGTCCCCACACTCACATGTCACTATTGTCCTGAATTTCATGGGTTGATGTTTTCCAATTAGCCAGCCATAAGCATGTGTTTCAGGAGATAGCACAGATGTGTGAGGCACTATTGGGGCTGGAAGAGTTATTCTGTCCAGAAGGACCTTCTCAGATGGCGGCCAGATGCCACAGCCCAACACACAGACACGGGGGACGATCCAAAGTAATACAATGAAATCTTAGTAACAAAACCAAGAGAATTCCATGTAAACTTCTCTACATTAAAAGGCAGAAATGGCTGAACCCCCGACCCTCAATAGTTGCTAAACAGCTTAAGACTCTCTAGGCGCACCGACCGTCAAGGCTTGGGTACATCGCGATTTGGCCTTGTACACAGATGCCCACCATCCATTCTTCACTGCTCAAAAGCAATCAGGATTTATCATGGACTGGATTTAGTGAATTTATTTTGAACTGAGTTCCAAATTATTTCTAATTCTCCCTCCGGTTCAAGGCAGTATGCATCATGTGACACAGAATGATTTTAAAACAAATCCATTGTCCGAAACATTCAGCGAGCTGATGCCACGTTTTTCTGGGAAGAAAAGTCAGCGAGGGAAAAAGAGAAATCACATCACCACCGCCACCAACCCTGGCATGGCAGGGTTCATTCTCTCACGCATTCATGCATTAATTCATTTACTTATTTATTCACTCACTTATCTATTTATGCATTCATTGTTCATTCGGGCATTCATTCATTCATTCATTCACTCTTTCACTTATTCAATCGAGCATTCATTTGTCATTTATTCACTCAAGACTTCATCGATTCAAGAATGCACTCATTCGTTCCCTGAAGCATTCATTCACTCACCTGTTCATTCACTCATTTGACACATAAGCATCACATGACTACCTCGTGCTGGGAACTGTGCAAAATGACATTCTTGGCTCCTCTGTAGACATCCCTTTATGGCACACAAGGAGGGGGGACACACTGGGCTCCTCAGGGTGAAGGAGAAATGCCAAACAATATTAGAACAGAAGGGAGGTATTGGTCATAGGACCATGAAAGACATCGGGCTGTGGGCAGGGCCACATTAGGACATCCTTGGGTCCTTTCTCCATAAAGAAATTGTTAAAGAATTATATTTTATGGCCGCATCAGTATAAAAGCAAATACAATCTTAGGGGCATTATGTTCATCTTTTCTTTCTGGTTTTTAAAGAAATTAAAACATTTTCATGGACTCTTAAAATCATCATGGCCCGTGGACACTGTGCCTACAGTGCTCGCGAATATGTCGGTCCCAGCTTTGGGGTCACTCACACCGGCACCCCAGTCTTCCAACACCCTTAACAGCAATGCCCTTGCCCCTGGTAGCTCACTCCTTTGTGCCCCTGTCTCCCCTGCTAAGACGGGACGTGGAAATGAAACCATGTGGCTTACTGTCTGGGACACAGCTAGGACTCTGTGCCTACTTCTTCTCTTGCCAATAACGACAATAGTAACAACTCCCCCGGGAAGTCACTGAACGCTAAGAGAGGCGGGATCACAGATGTCTTCCCTTTGGGGCTCGGGAAACATAAGAGCATCCAGACCAAACAAGCCCCATTGGAGTGGGACTTGTTTCTCATCAGTTACCTGCTGTTGAGTGCGCTAAACCATACAGGACCCACTTCAAGGAACAGAGACGTAGGGTCTTTATTTCGCCCCTTGAAAGAATTCTCACTGGACACCAAACTCTGCACCCCCCCCCCCAGCTTTTATCTCCTTTCCTTATTTCTTTAAAAAATACTTTATAACCGAGTTGTTTATTCCGTCCGTCATTTGTCTCTCCTCACTGGTGCCTTAGCCCTGGAAGGGCAACAGTTGGTAGGTTTTGTTTACTGCTGTGTTATTATTTCTGACACTTAGACTGGTGTCAGTCACAACAGAAGCACTCAGCGAATATGACTCGTTCAACTGAATTGATGTGAAAATCATCGGGAACGCTAGTTTGAAAAACATTAAAATTCACCCTTTAGAATATTTTTGTCACTTTCTACGAGAACTTCTTTTCCGCAAACTACAACTCTTGATCAAGTATTCCCAATAGTGTAGAATAATAATTTTTCGGGCTATTCCTCTTCCATTTCTCAAACATAAACTATTTTTGACTGAAACGTTCAGCAGTGCGTATGTGCTACCTCCTTTCTCCCCTGCCAAGTTCTTCCTTCTGTGCCAGAATTGCTTATCTAAACTTTACACCAATTTGACAGTTTCTGATAAAGCAAGAAGAACAAAGGGATCACTAGAAAGTTACGGGGCTAGCTTTATCAAAGCACAAGGTATTTGAGACTATGGCTCAACTTAAAAACTGAGAACAAACTGAGGGTTGATGGGGGGTGGGAGGGAGGGGAGGGTGGGTGATGGGCATCGAGGAGGGCACCTGTTGGGATGAGCACTGGGTGTTGTATGGAAACCAATTTGACAATAAACTTCATATATTGAAAAAAAAAGAGAGAATATGGCTCAAATATATATATATTTTTTCTCGAAGAATGGCTTCTCTACCTGAAAAACAAAACAAAAGACAGGGCGCCTGGGTGGCTCAGTCGGTTAAGCATCCGACTTCAGCTCAGGTCATGATCTCATGGTTCATGGGTTCGAGTGCCACGTCGGGCTCTGGGCTGACAGCTCGGAGCCTGGAGCCTGCTTCGGATTCTGTGTCTCCCTCTCTCTCTGCCCGCCCCCACTCATGCTCTGTCTCCCCCTCTCTCTCAAAAATAAATAAACATTAAAAAAAAATTTTTAAGGAAAAAAAAGGCAATGGCTTGGGTTAATTATTTCTAATATCCTGAGCACAGAAGCTGCCCGATTTCCACAAAGAGGGGCTCTCTCAAGTACTAGGACATCCTTTGTCATCCCCATGAACCACTGCGACCACAAGGCACCGTACGTTCAAGGAGACGCTTATGGTAATTACAGGTGGAGACTTATGGGAAAAAGCAAAACTATTAAGAATCCTATTTTCCTCCTTACAGAACATAAACTCATCTCCTGGTTTATCGAAAATGTTAACAGCTGTATTGGCTGAATTATAACACTGAAATACTCACTGTAAAAACTGTATTCCATATGGAAAGGTGGGGGAAAATGACCCATTGTCGCGTAATTACATCTTGCAAAAACAAAACGCCTTCTGTTAACGTGCTGATGTATACCCCACGGACTGCTTGAGTGCAATGAGCCGACTGATCGGAGGTGGCCCTGGGAGTTCACTCACAGTAGCCTGGATAATAAGCCAGCTGGAAGCAGGAACCCCCTTCCTGCTGGCATGAGAGGTCGCATCTGAGCGGGACCTCTTTTCCCCTGACGAGAGGGACCGCTCCTTCCCACGGGCCTCGGAGTCTCTAGGTGCCAGACATCTGGCTCCTCCGGGCGACTCCAGTAGCAGCTGATGCCTAAACCCAGATGGAATGCTTGTCTCCCCGTTTACTAGGATTTCTCTTGGGTTCGTAACAAAGGCCAATCAGGGAGTGCAGAGGGCCCCGCAACTGGACACAGACCCTCCCCACTGTTCAGGATGCCTAGCCCCAGCATGCCTCCCAGGAGAGCACGAATGAATGAGGAACTATTTTCTTCTCTTGCTTACAGTTACTTTCTTCCTTAAAGATTATTCCTTAGAGCACGCTGAACCATATCGTGCAATATGCCCTTTCCCGCTGTGACAGTCAATTTGATGCATCAACTTATAAGTAGGCGGCAGCACTAAGTTTCTCAGTCAAACGCTAGTCAAGTCATTGCCGCGAAGGTATTTTGCACATATGGTCAACATCAGCAATCAAAGGCCTTAAGAGGTTTTCCTGCCCAAGAGCAAATTCGGCACGTGGCTCACCACATTAGCTCTTACCCCAGAGTTTCCAGCCTGCCTTTGGCCTACCCTATAGATTTCAGACTTGTCTAGCCCAATCAACTCCAATATTTTTGTGTGAGCCAATATCTTGAAATCCATCCATCTATCTATCCATCTGTGTATCTATCTCTCTATCTATCTCTCTATCCATCTATCTGTATAACCTACTGGTTCTATTTCTCCTGCAGACTTTGACTGGTACACTCACCTTGCATCAAAGCTGTATAATATTTTTCATAAGCTTAAGCTCTGTACAAATGAAAAATGACCTCTTTAGATAAACGTTATGAAACTTTTCTCCCACCCACCCACCACACACTTAATTTGCTTTTTTTGTTTTTTATGTCCCCTTTCCAGTCTGGATTTAAGATATCAACATAGCAAATGTTAAATTTATTAACATAAATTTAAAATATGGGGGTAGCCGCCTAGGTGGCTCAGTCAGATGAGCATCTGACTTTGGCTCAGGTTGTGATCTCATGGTTTGAGAGTTTGAGCCCCATGTCGGGCTTTGTGCTGACAGTGCAGAGCCTGCTTCAGACTCTCTGCCTCCTTCTCTCTCTGTCTCTCTGTCTCTCTGTCTCTCTCTCTCTCTCTCTCTCTCTCTCTCTCTCACACACACACACAAACATTAAAAAATTTTTAATGGAAAAAAATAAATTTTAAATATAAAAATAACACACAGAATATTTATTACCAGATAATTATCAAATATCAAAAGGGAGGTTACAGTAGGAAAACAAGGAGACAAGAATTTATTTAGCCAACAAAATCCATGCCAAAAGCCGGGAGAAAGTCAGGGGAATTGAGACAAACCCTACAAAGATCCCCGGACGCTCATCCAGGACACTGTGGTGGCTCTGCAAAGGCTGAGGGCAGTGCTCTAAGGCAAAAAGAGAGGGCCCCCATGTGCAGAAAGCCAGGAACGGATCTAGAGACCAAAGAGAAGCCTCCAGAAACTCAAAAGGCTGGCAGGCAGGCTAGAGGGCAGAAAGAGAATTCCCATAGTTTAGAAAGCTGGTGGCCGGCCCTGCCAAGTGTGACGAGATCCAAAGAGTCTGGCTGGTGCTCAGATCCCAGGCCCTTCTGAAGGCAAAGTTTCATACCCACCTTCACAACAGGTGAACCGAATCCCCTAAAGGCACAGACTCTGCAGCAGAGTCCAGGACCAGCTCAGCTATTGTTGCAGTGGCTCAGCCTCACACCGTCAGCCCGACAGAGTGGCATGTCATTCTCAGCAGGTGAATATCCCTTACCCAAAACAATGTTTAACATAAAATAAAAATCACAAGATACACAAAGATGAAACCGTCCCTAGCAGCAAATGTGGAAATGGCCCAGGTGTTTGGATAGTCACTCTGGGATTTTGAAAGCCATAATAAGGAAGGATCTAGAGAAAAATGTTGACAAGTGTGAACAGATGAGGAATTCCAGCAGAGAAAGGGAACTACCAAAGACAAAAATCAAATGGAACCAGGAGAATGAAATTATATAATCCCAGAGAGGAAGAAATCAGTTGATGTGTTTACTAGCAGACTGGGAACAAGAGAGGAAAAACGTCAGTGAAATCAAAGGTAGGCCAACAGACACCATCCAGACTGAACAAGAATAACAAGTGAAAAAATAGAATAAAACAAAGCATCCGGGGCGCCTGGGTGGCGCAGTCGGTTAAGCGTCCGACTTCAGCCAGGTCATGATCTCGCGGTCTGTGAGTTCGAGCCCCGCGTCGGACTCTGGGCTGATGGCTCAGAGCCTGGAGCCTGTTTCCGATTCTGTGTCTCCCTCTCTCTCTGCCCCTCCCCCATTCATGCTCTGTCTCTCTCTGTCCCAAAAATAAATAAACGTATAAAAAAAATAATTAAAATAAAAAAAAAAAAAAACAAAGCATCCAATACCTGTAATATACTACCAAGCAATATAAATAACTGGAGTCCCAGAAGGAGAGGAGAGAGGTGCAGAAGAGAAGGTACTTTCAGAGACAATTGTCAATGATTTTTTAAATTGGTGGAATACATCAGCATACATATCCAAAAAGCTCAGCCAACCATGAACACCATGTTTAAGAGATAACTTGCAAATTACACCTAGTACAGCAGAGGCAAACTGGGAAATGGAAAGAAATTCTTAAAAGTAGCCCCCAAAACAACCCATGTCATATGCAAGGGAAGCATGAAAAGAACGAGGGTTGAGTTTCTCACCACGGGATGGAATTTACAAAGTGCCAAGACAAAAGAAAAGCTGCCAGTATAGCATTGTATATATAGCCAAAGGATGCATCAAACATGAGAGCTAAGTAAAGACACTTTCGGCCGTAGAAAAACTCAAGAGATTTTTGCAGCTAGAAAACCTGTGCTACAAAAAATTGCTGCAAGAATTTATTCAGAGGGATGCGATGCGACACCGGAGAGAACCTCCAGTCTGCAGGAAAGAATTAAAACACAGGCAGTGCGATACATGGGTAAAAAGAAGGGACCCGTTCATTATCTTTAATACGCGTGTGTGTGTCTACAGATTCTAACATATGGGCTATATATACGGATTCAGGCCCCAATTGTTCGAAACAAAAATAGTAACAACACGTCGTAGAGTTTATAGAACACAGAGGAAGAAAAGAACCCGGGTAAGGGGAGGAACGGAATTAAACAACCATGAGGTTCTTACTTTTTAAAAAGAATTTAATGGGGCATCTGGGTGGCTCAGTCTGTTACACATCTGACTCTTGGTTTCAGCTCAGGTCATGCATGATCCCCCAGGGTCGTGGGACTGAGCCCCACGGTGGACTCCACACTGAGCATAAAGCCTGCTTAAGAGTCTCTCTCTCTCTTGGGGAGCCTGGGTGGCTCAGTCAGTTAAGCGTCTCAGGTCATGATCTCGTAGTTC
This sequence comes from Felis catus, assembly GCF_018350175.1. Classification (NCBI taxonomy): domain Eukaryota; kingdom Metazoa; phylum Chordata; class Mammalia; order Carnivora; family Felidae; genus Felis; species Felis catus. The sequence goes on along the minus strand of NC_058376.1, from coordinate 5,308,533 downwards.
GTGAGTTTGAGCCCTGCATCAGGCTCTGTGCTGACGGCTCGGAGCCTGGAGCCTGCTTTGGATTCTGTGTCTCCCTCTTGCTCTGTCCCTCCCCTGCTCATGCTCTGTTTCTCTCTCTCTGTCTCTCAAAAAATAAACATTAAAAAAAGTTTTCAAAAAAAATCTCTCTCTCCACCACCCAGCCACTCCCCCATTCATGCATGCTCTTGCTCTCGCTCGCTCTCTCTCTCTCAAAGAAAAAAAGAGTTTAATGTAATTGGAAATTAGATGATGCTAAGTTATATGTGTTTAAATTTCCAGCAACTTCTAAAAAATAACACAACAATGAACATCTAAAAATATACAGATTTTTTGCTGATCTGACACAAAATAATGGCATCTACAAACATTACAGAAAACGCATGTCACTACAACAGGACATTGGTGAAAACCTGGGTACTGAGTATCTAAAATTAGTTGCTGCACAAGAAAATCTTAAAATGTCCTGAAATGTGATGTCTCATTTATGAAAAAACTTGATAGAAGTTGTGTCAGATTTGATCAACAACCTAACCATTTACTTGAAATTACATTAATTTAATTGTGAAACTGAAACTTTGTCAGATACATTCAATAGGAAAAAATGGTTTGATCATTCTAAAACAACAACAACCCAAAAAAGTTAACAGAGTTAAATAATTACTTGGTCATTCAACATAAGGCAGGAAATAAGATTAAGAGAAACATAGAAAAAGGTGAAAGACTTAAACGACTAAATTGATACTTACATTAAATAAAAACAGACTTAATACAACTTAAAGGTTAGATAAAAAAGCGAAACCCAAATATATGCCTCTTACAAGAAACACACTTAGAACACAGGTAAACACACACACACAGATGGTTAAAAATAAAATGTTGAAAAACAACCTACCATCAATTGCTGTGCTCAGAAATCTACATGGCTATGCTTATATCCAACATAATACAATTCAAGAAAATAGTAACACCAGGGGCACCTGGGTGGCTCAGTCGGTTGAGTGTCCGGCTCCTGATTTCGGCTCAGGTCATGATCTCACAGCTCATGAGTTTGAGCCTCGCACTGGGCTCTGTGCTGGCAGCATGAGGCCCGCTTGGGATTCTCTGTCTCCCTCTGTCTCTGCCCCTTCCCTACTCTTTCTCTCTCTCAAAAATAAATATTTTTAAAAAAGAAAAGTAAATAGTAACAGCAGAGATTTAAAAAATATTTTTTAATGTTAAGAGTTACACTCTCAAGAATAACGACCTTGAATTTGTATGCACCTAATGAAAGAGCTACAAAACACATGATACAGTAATTGACAGAACTAAGAGTTGCTAAAATTAAGCTCACATTAATGATGGGAAAAATTAACATGCCTCTCCTTGTGGACTGATGACATAAGTAGACCGAAAATTCAAAAGTATAGAAGACTTGAGTAATACTTTCAACCAATTTAACATAATTAGCATTCCATTTAACAACTGTATAATACAGATTCTTGCAAAGGGCACATGAAACATTCGCTAAAATAAATCATATTCTTGGACATTTTATTCAAAAAACCTCAAAATATATTAATTCATACAAAGTGTGTTCTCTGACAACAAAACATTAAAATTAAAATCAATAATAATAATATAACTTTGGAAATACTCAAATATTTGGGGGCACGTGGTTGGCTTATTTGGTGAAGTGTCTGGCTCTTAATTTCAGCTCAGGTCACGATCGCACAGTTTGTGGGTTCAAGCCCCGCATTGGGCTCTGTGCTGACAGCACGGAGCCTGCTTGTGATTCTCTCTCTCTCTCTCTCTCTCTCTCTCTCTCTCTCTCTCTCTCTTTCTCTCCCCCTCTCCCTCTCCCTCTCCCTCTCCCTCTCCCTCTCCTTCTCCCTCTCCCTCTCCTTCTCCCTCTCCCTCTCCTTCTCCCTCTCCCTCTCCTTGTCTCTTTCAAAATAAATACATAAATTTTTAAGAAATTTAAAAAAATAAAAGAGGTCAAATATTTGGAAGCTAAACGACATATTTCTAAACAGGTGTTGATGTACAGAAAAAACACAGGGAAAAATAGAAAACATTTAAATCGAATGACAGTGGACACAACATATCAAAACATATGGAATGCAATGAAAGCAGTGCTCAGAGGGAGATTTCTAGCTGTAATCACCTGTTCAAATAGGGCGAAAATGTTATAAAATAAAAAGTCTAGGCTTCTAGATTAACAAGCGGCAAAAAAGTAAACAAAAAAAAATCTAAGCTAAAGCAGAGGTAACAGGATAAATAAAAAATAGGGCAGAAATTAATAAAATAAAAACAGATGAAAGCTATAGCAAATCAACAATATGGAAAGGTGATTTGCTAAAAAGATGAATAAAATTGCTATGACTCCAGCAAAACTGTCCAAGAAAAAAAGATAGAAAATGCAAATTACCCATATTAGGAATAAAAGAGATTAACATACCTCCAGTTCCTACAAGTATTTGAAAGCTAATAAAAAGATACTATAAACAATGGACAAGTGCCTTGAGAAACATCACAACTGATACAAGAAGAAAAAATATCTAAGTAGTTCAATACCTGCTAAAGGAATGGAATTTGCAACCAGAAGTCTTCCCATAAAAACAAAACACAAAAGAAAACAATCTTCAGGTTATATATCAATATTTAAGGAAGACGTGATACTAATCCTTCACAGATTTCTTTTAGACAACAGAGGAAGAAGGAACATTTCCCAAATAATTTTCTGAGGCTGCATAATCCTGGCATTAGAACCTAACAAAGACAGTACAAGATAAAAAATAATAAGCAATATCCACCATAAACATTTATGCAAAAAAATCATTAAAATATTAGCAATTGAGGGGCACCTGGGTGGCTCCGTTGGTTAAGCATCCGACTTCGGTTCAGGTCATGATCTCATAGCTTTGTGAGTTCAAGCCCCATGTCAGGCTCTGTGCTGACAGCTCAGAACCTGGAGCCTACTTCGGATTTTGTCTGTCTGTCTGTCTCTCTCTCTCTGCCCCTCCCCCACTCGCACTCTCTCAAAAATGAATAAACATTTAAAAAATTAAAATAAATAAACAAACAAATAAATAAAATATTAGCAATTACATACTATAAACATAAAAAGTATAACATATCATGGCCAAGGAGAGTTTATCCTAGAAATACAAAATTGATTTAAGATTCAAAAACCAATAAAAAATAATTCATAAAGAAAAATTTCATATAATTATCTCGGTATATACAGAAAAATCACTGGACAAAATCTAACTGCATTTATGAAAAAAACCATCATAAAACCAGGAAGAGAAACAAACGTCCACAATCTGATAAAGGGCATCTACGAAAAATACACAAATAACATTATATCTAATGTGGAAATAATACTGAATATTTTCAACCCTTAGGATTGGAAACAATGCAAAGCTACCCATCCTTATTACATTTATTCACTTCTAATCAACACTTAACATTGCACTACAAGTCCTAGATAGTGCAATACAGCAAGAAAATAAAATGTAAAAAGCCAAGACAATCTCAAAAGAAATCACTCATAGTACCTGATTTTGAAGATTATAATGAAGCTTTAGTAATCAAGACAACATAGGCAAAACCACCTCCACAAAATTATAGGATTTGATTTTTAGACTAACTATATAATTAAAATAGTGTAGAATTGGCATGCATATAAGCAAAGAGATCGGGGAACTGAATTAAGATCCACACGTGTATGATTGATGAATTTTTTAAACCAGGGTGAAAAGTCAATTAAATGGGTGTTGGGGGTGGAAAGAAAGTCTTTTTCATAAATATTGTCATAAGAAGAAGATAAACAGACAGAAGAAAATGAACCTGGAGACCTACCTCATTCTTTACGTAACAATTAATAGAAGATGAATCATAAGATTTAAAAGGAAAGGCTGGAACCATACATGTATAAAAGAAAGCTGCAGAGAATATCTTTACAGCCTTGGAATAAGCAAAAAAAAAAAAAATAGGTACTAACCATAAAAAGTTATGAATCAGATTTTATCAATGCTTTCTTCATTTGCAAACTGAGAAGCACCAATGACAAAACACATACTACAACTAAGAAACAAAATATCCCATCACACAAACAATTCACATCCAAAATCTATGGAGAACCCTTACAATTCAATTATAACAATACAAACAACCCAATTAAAATTAAGCAAAACATTGGAACAGCCACTTCACAAAGGAAGATATACTGTGGCAAATGAGCACACGAAAAAGTATCATTCAATGATCAGGTAAATGCAAACTGGAACCTTAATAAAATACTATTTTATACGCATCAAAATGATTCAATTACAAACATTGTTATACTAAAAGTCGGGGAAAACACAAAGCAGTGAGAACCATCATACATTTCTGGCAGGAGTTTAAATGGCACCTTTTTGAAGTTTCTTATAAAGTTAAAAACATGAAACCCCGCTCTTACTATTTACCCCATAAAAGGACACATATGTCCACAAAAATACTTCTACAAAAATATTTAACCAGTCTTTCTCATATTAGTCAAATACTGGAAATAGCTCAAAAGTCTAGCAACAGGAGAATGAAAAAAAAATTTATTAAAGGAACAAACTTCTGAAACTGGCAACAACATGTGTGAATTTCCTAATTATTATACTGAGAAAAAGAAGCCTGATATCAAAGAATGCAAAGCTTCATTCTATTTATATAAAGTCCAAGAATAGGTAAAAGTACTCTGTTGATAGAAATCAGAAAGGGATTGCGTTTGGGGACATGACTGGTAATAGGAACAAGCAAATTTTCCATGGTAGTACTTAACTGAAATGTTCTATATCTTGATTCAGATGGCGTTAATATAAGTATATTCAAATGACAAAACACATTAAGCCAAAAATTTTTCATGAGTGTATTTGACTACACATAGATTACAACTCAAAAAATGCACTAAGAGAACGTATGGGTTTCTGTTTAATGCAGGGGACCATGGACAAAGTCAAAACAGTGACAGAATGGAAGAAGATATTTTCAATGTCTAAAGTCAACAAAACCTAATATTAGAATTTATATAGGACTCTTGAAAATCAAAAAGAAAAAGACAGAAATATCACTGGTAACATAGCAAAGGTTATGAGTGGGCAGTTTTCAAAGAGAAAACCATAAGGCTCAAATGAACACACAAAAAAATCCTAAAATTAATTACCAATCAGAAAAAAACTAAGAATTAAAACAATGAGATGTTATTTTACAGCTTTTTCATCTATCTAAAATTAGAAAACCAAATATATCCAAGAGTTGGCAAGGATACAGGAATATGGAAACCCTCATGCCTTGCCAAAAAAAAAAAAAAAAGTATAGACTAATAATGCAGCCACGGTACAGAGTAATCTGGTGACAGTCAGTCAAGTAATTCTGTATCTATGCCCCCAAAGAACTCTGGAACAGGTCCAGAAAGGGAGGAATACAAGGATATTCACTGTAGTAAAATTTGTGATGGTGAAGCTTGAAGATAATCTGGGTGTCTATCTCTGGGGAAGTATATAAATAAAATGTGGTGGTTACCAAACCACTGAGTGCAATACAGCTATAAGATATAAGAAACTCAATTTATATATAGCAACATGAATGAATCCCAAACATAGCATTGATTGAAATTAAAAGATACATTACATCTTTTGATTATATGAACTAAAACCAACATTTGCACACAATAACATTGCACCGTGTACAGAAATACATATCAAAAGATGCACATTAAACATATTGGGACCTTTCAAATGACGGGGACAAGCCTAGGAGGAAGTGGGTGATGGGAATAAAAGAAAATGAACAACAGAAGACTGGGCCTCTCACTAAGACCAATGACCACGGTGTGCCACAAAATGACATCAGAGTAGCTGAGTCCTCTGAAACCAAACCAGAAAGATAAAACTAAACAAAAATTCACAAAAACAGAGAAGAGGGAATAATACAGAAAAAAGTTGGGATGATGAAATCACCCAATGTACAGCAGAGAGGTAAAGAGTTGAACATTGTGAAAAAGAAGTTAGAGAAAAGAGTAACACATTCTAAATCATTTTTAATAGGAATCTTAGAAGAAGACAACAGGAAAGACAATATTCCTAAAGGAAATTTCTGAATTATGAATCAAATGAATCTTCAGATTCCAGAAATATTACAAGTAAAGCAGGACAATTATTTTTTAAATACATGTGTTAACTATATTAAACTATACAGCATCACAAAGCCAGAGAAAAATATTAGATCCTATTGGAGAGAAAAATATTACTAGCAAAGTAAGGTCTGATACATTGACAACAGACTGCTTGCCAGCAATAAAATATGTAGGAAAATCATGAGAAGGTACCACAGAACTTCTAAAGGAAATAAATGTTAATACAGAATTCTATACCCAGCTATATTATCAGCCCCAACTGAAGCAAAACAAAAATCTTTTGAGATATAAAAAGAATATGAGAACGTCCTATTCCCAGATTGTCACTGAAGAAAGTATTGAAGATTATACCTCAGCAAGAAGGAAATGAGTCCTGCCGTAACAGGTGGGTCTTCTGCTGCTAGACACAGCCTGCTAGGCCCACTCTGCCTGATCAGGCCTCTGTCCCAACTGGCTAGACAACATGCCATACCAGATCTTAACTATTCAGACTGTCCCACCACAAGCAATGATGAATAAAGAATTCCATGAATACACTGGTAAATTTAAGCATTCACTTTTTTTAAGTTTATTTATTTATTTTTATAGAGAGAGCAACAGCGGGGGAGGGGAGAGAGAGAGAGAGAGAGAGAGAGAGAGAGAGAGAGAGAATGAGAATATCCCAAGCAGGCTCTGTGTTGTAGCATGGAGCCCGACTTGGGGCTTGATCTCATGAACTGTGAGATCATGACCTGAGCCTAAATCAAGTGTAGAACACTTAACCAACTGAGCCACCCAGGCGCCCCTAACCATTCACTTTTAAAAAAAACAAATGAGCATGTTAAGAAGGCAGAATTAAAATTTGAGACAAAACAATGTGGAAAGTAGGAGAAAGAGATCAGAATGACAAAGTCAGGTTCAGGAGAATGATAGACATAATCACCAACCACAACCTCTGTAATGAACTAAAGATGTCAAGGTCACTAGGTTACCCAGAAACACCAGACATGGAGTTGTAACTTTCACACCAGTAGAAGAAATGGGGAGAATGCTAACAACTTAACAGACGGCAGGGAAGTTCCGTAGGGTAGGAAAATGAATGACAAAGTGTGATAAATGGAAAATACCAAATGTACCAGAAATTCAAGGAAATATAAGCAGGCTTAAGTGGCCTATTAAAACATATATAAATATATACGTATATTAATCTTGGGGAGTGTAGCTACAGTGTTGATTGGAAAAATCTATAGCTTTCAATATATTTCTTTTTAAAACAGAGAAAGACTGAAAACAGGCCAGCTAAATATCCAATTCTATAAGCTAGAAAAATAAAGGAAACTCAAAGACATTAGAAGGAAGATGTACAAATACAAAACAGTAAATTAAATAAATAAAATACAAAACAATAAATTAAACTGAAAGAAAAGTTATGTGTTTAAAGAGACTAATAGAGAAAAATATTTCAACAAGGCACAAATACTAAACAGGGATGAAGAAGGAGACACAACTATGGGTCAACCAGGTCCATTTCAATCATAAGCAAATACTTCAAAGGAGACGATGACACTTTGCTGTCACGCAGTGTCCTGCAGTGGCAGGAAACCCAGCTTCCTTCTTTACATTTTTGTTAAATGTTTTATTATTTATTTTAGAGAGAGGGAGAGAGAGACAGAGTGGGAGCTGGGGAGGAAGAAAAAGAGAGGGAGACACAGAATCTGAAGCAGGCTCCAGGCTCTGAGCCATCAGCACAGAGCCTGACGTGGGGCTCGAACTCACGAACCATGAGATCTGAGCTGAGGTCGGACGCTCAACTGACGGAGCCACCCAGGCGCCCCCCATTTCCTTCTTAATGCACAGGGGCCACCTTCCGCCAGTCACAGCCAGTGCTACTGCTTGAACGCTGCCCTAGCTATGGGGCTCTGTGTTAAGTGCTAAGCCAGAAGTGTCCACTTATCACCTTTTTAAATCTTTAGCAGCTGTGAGGTAAGCACTGTCACCCCTGTTTTACAGGTGAGGACACACGGGCCTGGAGACATCAGATAACCCACCCTGTTCACTCGGCTGGTTGGTGAAGACGCCAGGATCCAAGCTCAGCTTTGTCTCCTTCCAAAACTCATAATCCTAAAACTGCATCACCTTTTACGTTTCTCTCAGGGGTGAGGGTAGGGGAGCTGGGATGGGGAGAGAAACGAGGAGGAAATGTAAGGTCAGGATGTCAGTTTTCCTTCACTCTTGACAAAATGTGACCTTCCGGTTCTGTCACGTGGGTCATGACAACGCTGACATTTTCTGTCAGGTGGGGCCACTTGCACCCACGCCTTCCAGAGAACACTAGAATCTGAAAACACTGGTCTCACCTGGAAACAGGCGAAGCGGCATTAAAGCTGGTAATTTATAGCTACTATGAATTCCGTGTTTCTCTCGTTTAAAGCTTAACAATGACACCACCATATTCGTAGAATTCATTTAATTCTTCAAAAAACAAATAAACAAGTAACTCAGTAAAATACACGTTCACTTCTAGAGTCTCACACTATTCTCTAAGGCAACTGCAAAATGTAATTTATTTGATCCACATCTTACTTTTAATTCCCTGATCCCATATGCTGGTGAGAGGAGCAAATCATAGTGAACTGTGGGTGAGTCACAGGTAATTACTTTAGATAAATGCCATCCTGTGGTTTAGGATTCTGGCCATAAGTCCAGTTTTTAATGGTACCCAATTAGGACCTCGTTGGATTGGCCATATAGTCCTGGGGACAGTATGTAACAAAACCCTACGAAGTGACTCATTCATAAGTCAGTTCTGACGCATCTATCCCAAGGGATGATTTCACGTCTAAATCCAAATCTTTGTATCAGAAAGCAGCAAGAAGAGAACTAGCAGGCACAATTGTGTTTAAATAATGAGAATGTGGGGCACCCGGGTGGCTCAGTCAGTTAAGCATCTGACTCTTGATTTCGGCTCCGATCATGATCCCAGGGTTGGGGGATCAAGCCCCACATTGGGTTCCATGCGGAGCATAGAACCTGCTTAAGATTCTCTTTCCTCCTTTCTCTCTCTCTCTCCTATCTCTCTCAAAAATAAAAAATAAATTAAAAATTAAATGAGAATGCATACCCAAAAGGCACATTGTCAATATGCACCTGTATCAAATGTTGTCACTTTGATTTTGTTTGTAGGTATTTAATTTTCTTTTAGCGCCAAAATGGGACAAAGCACACAAAGAAACACATAATCTCATACACACACAGTCCAGATTGAGAAAGCAAGATAACATCCCCAACAAGAAGGAGCAGAGACAAAATACTGTCAAGTTACATGTCATAAACATATGTGTGGTCAACATACAGACTTGGCAACAGTTCTCAGAGCGTGTTTCGAAAATGTGCCAGTAAGCAGAGGAAGAGACAGTAATTGAAGAAATAGACATGGACACACAGAATAAATATTGCAGGGATTTCCAGCCACTGGGACTCTGCACCTAGCCCATGCACATGAAGATAAGTTCCGGAGAAAATGAACTCTGGTTAGATCACACAGGGTCACACTCATAAATACTTACTAGAAGTTGAAATGGTGTCCTCAACATTGCCTAACTGGAAATAAAATGCCAGCATTTAGAACAAAGTACTCTAGATTCAGAAGAAAGCATAGGTGAGCAGGACCCACACCCTGGCCCAGATGGCACAATAGGTTTAGCGGAGACAGAGACCGTCCCTAAGTGAGCAAAGGTATTATCTTCAAACAGACTGCACGCTGGTATTGAAGCAACCAAAAAGCAACGCAATATTTGGAACAGACTATTAAGGTCATGACTAGATGAGGGAATTCAATTAAATTTACCGCAAAATTTTAGAAAGCAATTAAAAAAAAAAAAGACAAGGACAACGTACTATGAAGTATTGAAGGAAGACCCACTTAGGAACTCCGAAAAGTACAAGATGGAATCACAAAAGGATGTTTACAAAACCAGTCCTGTATTTTTCAAGAGACCCATTTTATAAATGGAAAGCAATGGTATATAGTGGGCACAGCCAGCCATGCAGAAGGCTATTTGGATACCAGCGTGCATTCGTTGTACCATCCAAAGGAGTCGCTGGTTTCTCAGTTGAAGACAGATTATATTCACAACTCCAGGCTGGGTTTGATTTCCACTGATTTAATGTTTGGTCACACAACTCTCAGAGAATCACATTTGTGGCATATCAGCTTTCAGAAATAAAGGCTACAAATGAACCCACAGAAACAAATATGCTTCTGGGTGGGCATGTGAAGGGAATGTGAGCTCCCCCTCTGCCCTCCTTTCTTCCCACACCCCCCTACATCTGCCTCAACTGTCCCCAGTGCTTTCTGCCAAAGTTTACCCCAACTCTGAGGGCCCTCAAACCAACCAGAGAAATGGGCAGGAGAAAACAGAAAAGAGCAAAGAGCAAAAGAATATCCAAATTTCCTTCTGGCTGGCTAACTGGCTCTAAAGGAAATCCTAGAGTCTTTCCAGAACTTTCAAAGAAACCAATATAATAACAGATAGCCTCCAAAGTATATCGAAGAACCGTGCTCACATGCATGCAGAATGAGCTCTCCTGTAGAGCCCGGAAGGCACAATATAGAACATTCTGGTTGTATCTGTCACCTTGTGTTATAGATGATGGAGTTAAATCCCAGAAATGTTGGCTGACTCAGTCTTTATTTTCTTACTTAGTGTGCTGCTGTGTAGCCCATTAATATGGTCAGTGATGAAGAAAAAGCCTTCTTTTACATGGAAGAAAATCATCCCCTTTGTGAAGGAAAATCACCAACTTAAAAAACAATCCCTGGGGCAGCTGGGTGGTTTGGTGGGTGGTTAAGCATCCAACTCTTGATGTCAGCTCAGGTCATGATCTCATGGTTCATGGGATCAAGCCCTGTGTTGGGCTCTGTGCTGACAGTGTAGAGCTTGCTTGGGATTTTCTCTCTCTCTCTCTCTCTCTCTCTCTCTCTCTCTCTCTCTCTCTCTCTCCTCTGCCCCTCCCCCACTCACATGCATGTGTACACTTTCTCAAAATAAATAAAAAACACTAAAGAAAATCCCAATGTTCTCATCACTGCATGGCCCCACCTCTGTTACGCTCTTAAAGATGTCTAGAGCCCCAAGTGACCTGGAAAAGATCCATTCTCTGTAGTGAGGCAATGTTTGGGGCTCATATCAGCTAGGTCAGGTCACTGAGTTTGTGGATTCATGTTCAAAGTGAATGAATGTTCAAAGTTCCAAGCATCTCAGAGTTTGACCATCGGGCATCACTCTGAGCTTGGTTAAAAAAAAAAAAAAGACAGTTGAGGATCAAAAGGAGTAAAATTCAGTGATGAAAGCGTTCTTCTGTGTTTTGAAAAGCATGATTACTATGCACTAAGGAATGAGCAAAGCTGCTTGTGTGGATGGAATTATGCCTCAAGAAAACGGAAAGGAAAAATAATTCTACATCAGTCAGAAGAAGACTGCAGCTTGGTCTCCACTGCCCATGGGTGTCCCAGAGAAATCCGTAAGAAAGGGAGCACAGGAAATGTGATATTCCTCCCGTAAGCCTCCCGCTGACTCCTTTCCTTGATGCTATGGGGGGATTGGGCACGGTTCAACTAACGCACCAATGGCTCTAACTTCAAAGCCTTGGATGTGAGTTACCTGGTGGTGGAGATCACTGGGTCGGGGCTGGGGAATAAATTAATTACATATATTTTGCAAATTCATCTGCAGGAAGATGGAAGGCAATTTGGAATGAGCTTGAGGCACGAAGCTCGAGTGTTATAAAGACAAGGACTGAAGTCAGCTACCTCACAAGCGTCAGCGGTGGGGCAGGGAGCTGCTCGGAAGAGCAGGGGCCCGGGGACTCAGCAAGGGGTGCAGGATGGAAGGAGAAAGCAAAGGATGCCCGTGGAGATGGGAGGCAGCGTGGGTAGTCTGTGAAGTGCCCCACAGTCATCCCTGGAACTGGCCCTCATGCCACACTCACCACTCAGAGAAGAAACGGGGGCTCCGTAACATCAGGGCAATAGGCTCCAGACAGGACAGACCACCAGAAACCCCTCTACCTAGAAGCTCATCACAAATACCAGCGCCTGGGGCTCCGTGGTCCAAAGGAAGCTCTCGAGGTGGGAAAATTTGGAAAGATGATGGATACTTGGAGATCAAAGAACATCCTACTGAAGAATGAACGGGTTAACCAGGAAATTAAAGAAGAAACTAAATAGTGCATGGAAGCCAATGAAAATGGTAACATGACAGCCCCAAACCTCTGGGACGCAGCAAAGGTGGTCATAAGAGGGAAGTATCTAGCCATCCAGGCCTTCCTAAAGAAGGTGGAAAGGTCTCAGATACACAACCTAACCTTATACCTTAAAGAGCTGGAAAAAGAACAGCAAATAAAGCCCCAAACCAGCAGAAAATGGGAAAGAATAAAGATTAGAGCAGAAATCGATATTGAAATAAAAAAACAAAACAAAACAAAAAACAGAACAGGTCAATGAAACCAGGAGCTGGTTCTTTGAAAGAATTAACAAAATTGATAAACCTCTAGCCAGTTTGATCAAAAAGAAAAAGGAAAGGACCTAAATAAATAAAATCAAAATTGAAAGAGGAAAGATCACAACCAACACAACAGAAATGCAAACAATAATAAGAGAATATTATGAGCAATTATATGCCAATAAAATGGGCAATCTGGAAGAAATGGACAAATTCCTAGAAACATATACAGTACCAAAACTGAAACAGGGAGAAATAGAAAATTTGAACAGACCCATAACCAGTAAAGAAATCGAATTAGTAATCAAAAATCTCCCAAAAAAACAAGTGTCCAGGACTGGATGGCTTTCCAGGGGAATTCTACCAAACATTTAAAGAAGAGTTAATACCTATTATTTTGAACCTTTTCCAAAAAAAAAAAGAAACGGAAGGAAACCTTCCAAACTCATTCTACAAGGCCAGCATTACCTGGATTCCAAAACCAGACAGAGACCCCACTAAAAAGGAGAACTACAGACCAATTTCCCTGATGAACATGGATACAAAAATTCTCAATAAGATACTAGTCAACCTGATCCAACAATACATTAAAAGAATTATTCACCACAATCAAGTGGGATTTATAGCTGGGATGCAGGACTGGTTCAATATCTGCAAAACAATCAATGTGATACATCACATTAATAAATGAAAGAATAAGAACCACATGATCCTCTTAATAGATGCAGAGAAAGCATTTGACAACATATAGCATCCTTTCTTGATAAAAACCCTCAAGAAAGTAGGGATAAAAGGATCATACCTCAAGATCGCAAAAGCCATATATGAACAACCCAAAGCTAAGATCATCCTCAATGGGGAAAAACTGAGAGCTTTCCCCTCAAGGTCAGGAACACGACAAGGATGTCCACTCTCACCACTGTTAGTCAACATAGTGTTGGAAGTCCTAGCTTCAGCAATCGGACAACACAAAGAAATAAAAGGCATCCAAATCGGCAAGGAGGAAGCCAAACTTTCACTCCTGCGGACAACATGATACTCTATGTGGAAAACCCAAAAAAATTCGGTCCAAAAACTGCTAGAACTGATCCAGGAATTCAGCAAAGTCTCAGGATATAAAATCAATGCACAGAAATTGGCTGCATTCCTATACACCAATAATGAAGAAGCAGAAAGAGAAATCAAGGAATCGATCCCATTTACAACTGCACCCAAAACCATAAAATACCTAGGAATAAACCTAACCAAAGAGGTGAAAAATCTATATACACTGAAAACTATAGAAAGCTTATGAAGGAAATTGAATAATGCACAAAAAATGGAAAAATATCCCATGCCCATGGATGAGAAGGACAAATATCGTTAAAATGTCAATACTACCCAAAGCAATCCACATAGTCAATGCAATCCCTATCAAAATAACACCAGCATTCTTCACAGAGCTAGAACAAACAATCCTAAAATTTGTATGGAACCAGAAAAGACCCTGAATATCCAAAGCAATACTGAAAAAGAAAATCAAAGCTGGATTACAATCTCAGACTTTGAGATGTATTACAAAGCTGTAATCATCAAGACAGGATGGTACTGGCACGAAAACAGACACTCAGATCAATGGAACAGAACAGAGAACCCAGAAATGGACGCCTAAACGTATGGCCAGCTAATCTTTGACAAAGCAGGAAAGAATATCCAATGGAATAAAGACAGTCTTTTCAGCAGATGGTGCTGGGAAAACTGGACAGCAACATGCAGAAAAATGAACCTGGATCACTTTCTTACAACATACACAAAAATAAACTCAAAATGGATGAAAGACCTCAATGTAAGACAGGAAGCTATCAAAATCCTCGAGGAGAAAGCAGGCAAAAACCTCTTTGATCTTGGCCACAGCAACTTCTTACTTGACACGTCTCCAGAGGCAAGGAAAACAAAAGCAAAAATGAACTATTGGGACCTCAACAAAATAAAAAGCCTCTGCACAGCAAAGGAAACAATCAGCAAAACTGAAAGGCAACCGACAGAATGGGAGAAGATATTTGCAAATGACATACCAGATAAAGGGTTAGTATCCAAAATCTATAAAGAACTTATCAAACTTGGGGCGTCTGGGTGGCTCAGTTGGTTGAGCCGCCAACTTTGGCTCAGGTCAAGATCTCACACTTCGTGGGTTCGAGACCCGCCTTGGGCTCTGTGCTGGCAGCTCAGAGCCTGGAGCCTGCTTCAGATTCTGTGTCTCCCTCTCTCTCTGCCCCTCCCCTGCTCATGCTCTGTCCTTCTCAAAAATGAATAAACGTTAAAAAAAATTTTAAAAAGGAGGGGGACAAAACATAAGAGACTCTTAAATACAGGGAACAAACTGAGGGTTGCTGGAGGGGTTTTGAGTTGGGAGGATGGGCTAAACTGGGCAAGGGGAATTAAGGAGGACACTTGTTGGTATGAGCACTGGGTGTTTTACATTGGGGATGAATCACTGGAATCTACTCCTGAAACCATTATTTTTCACTATATGCTAACTAACTTGGATGTAAATTTTTATAAATGAATGAATGAATGAATGAATGAATTGCTGTAAGTTTATGATGAAAACCCAACACCTACCTCCCGCTCTCTGCAAAATCTCTTGTTAAATGTACAATGCGAGTAGATTGAGGGTGGGGAGCAAATGTGAAATGGGCTGAGTTCTACAGCGAGTCTGGCAAGGGAAATACAGCGTCAAACAGCAAAGCACTTATAAAATAAAGTTTTTAAAAGCAAAAAGAGGAGGAGGAGGAGGAGGAGGAGGAGGAGGAGGAGGAGAAGAAGAAGAAGAAGAAGAAGAAGAAGAAGAAGAAGAAGAAGAAGAAGAAGAAGAAGAAGAAGAAGAAGAAGAAGAAGAAATAATTCTATTAAATGCCTTTAAAAATGTTTTAAATTGACCTGTATCAAAAGACCTATATTTAAGAAAGACCTAAGAATTAGTAGGTCTACAGGGTTGTTTTTCGTTTCTCAGTGTATCAATGCAACAGCAAAACACATGGATGATCTGGGAGAGGGTTTATTTTCCCCTGTTCAGAACTAAAGGCAAAAGAACCCCATGCAGCTCTCACCAATGTTGACTCATAAAATGAGAGGGCCGTGTTTGATTACTCCATGCCTCTGAGACTGTTTAAGGAGAACGGAAAACTGTCTGGTAGGCCGGAGCATGCGGAAATGCTTGGCCCAAGGTTGACTCAAAGGACAAGGTCATTTTAGCACCATGCTTCTCAAACTCCAACGTGTGTGAGAATCGCCTGAGGGTTTGACAGCATTTCCATGGTGACTCGGGAGCTCTGGGGCAGGGCCTGAGACTCTGCACTTCTGACCAGCTTCCAGGGGATGCCAACAACCACAGACACCCTTTCAGGGGGCAGGAAATATCTGCCAGGAGGGTAGGAGGTATGTGGACAAGACTTACAGCCACAATTCCGTTAACCGCTGCAGAAAGGATCACTGTCTCCTCAATGTCTGTGCAATCCTCAATTTCTTGCCAAAGCAAATTCTTGTGCCTCCTAACCCCATGTTCCAATCATGAGATCATAAAATTTAACCACAAAGGAAGGCTGGGTCCTAAGTGACAGCAGAGATGACATCTTGCGTGGCAGCCATATGACACGGTGTCCAGGATAATGAGCAAGACACTAATTCCTCCACACAAAAATTACAAAGAGCGGGTAGGTGATTCGAAGGGTCCAGAGGATACGATATTTCCAAAAATTTTTTAAAAATCTAATCAATCAATTTACGTAGAAAGTACACCACATACTAACAACACACACACAAAGGAGAGCGAGAGCTTTGCGAGGAAATTAGTAAGAGTAATTAGTAATACGATGACCTTGTCCACTGGAGGAGAAATGGGAAAGATCACAGCCTGCAGACTTCTAACTATGAATTACCTTGAAATCACCTAATGTTTGATTACCCTTTTTTTTTTCTGACCAGAAAACTAGGACCATGGCCAGGCCTAAAGTTCATGATTTTTATGACAAAACCTGGGCTACACCTGACATAACTACATATATTTACCAGTATAAATGCTAGCCTACACGCTGATGTTTTCAAATGAGGCACTCACAATTATAGTTTCATTACAACACATATTCATGTTGGAAAATGTTTTGTATGTTATTAAGTTTTATGTAATATTCATTACATCAGTTAATCAAAGAAAAAAGATGATGTCTAGTTCATAACTGGCTGTGTTACCCAAAGAATGAGGGTACATGGTCTTTATCACAAAAGGTTAAATCTGCCATTTGGTAAGTTCTTCCTTTCCAAATTGTATTAAGCCAGAAAGAACATCGTGTCTACTTTATAGGTATCTATCATTGAAATTGTATTAAAAGACCCATCAGCTATATAATAACTAAAAAAACATTTAAGGATGCCACAATTCCAGTTTTAATTTGTTCAAGTTGGAATATGCTGTAAAAATCAACATTTTCTCATTTACAAACCAGGGTTTTCTTTTCATGCACTTGCAACGCCTTTGGGCAAGAGGTTGAGTTGGAAGTTAAACATCTATTTGCATTGGGTTTAGGAAATCCTTGTCACTTTCCCATGAATTTTCAGCTGTCTCAGTGGATTTGGCAAAGATCAAAGCCCCGCGCTCGGAAAGCCTCGGTTTTAATCCTTGCCAACAGTCAATCATTTGATTCTCCAGTACAAAGAGCCACTCCTGGCAAAGCGCTGCCCACACGGTTACGACTTCATACGGCCTTGTTTCCACCTGCCTGGGACGCACAGGTTCCAGGTATCACAGAGATTTTGCAAAATTGATACAAGGAGAATCTAAAATGCAGGCTAGGGCTCCGAATTCAGTGACAGAAAAACACTGATGAAAGCCTTCCCCTCTCTTCCTGCCTGGTGAGTGAGCGACATTTGTGGAGCATGGGCTCACATCATTGCTGAGCCACAGTCCTCGGGTTCCTACCTCGGGACCCTGGGGGGGCCCCTTGGTCCCTCCGGGAAGAGAAGGTGTCCATCTGACCTCAGAGCCCACTTTCTTTTAACCGCACTACATAACCTCGTGATCTTATATATGTTTAGGAAAAATTACCTTGTGACTATCACTTGGTTAATATCAACAGTGGTCAGGTCATGTTTAAGTAGGAGGATATGCTTGTAACAGTCTCGAATAGGGACCAGGGTGGTAAAAGAATTTGTAAGCTAGTCGTGATGGGGAAAAACTGTAGAGAAACTGTCATTTTTAGAGCAACAGACTCTCCTTGCTGAAATCCTGGAGATTGAATCTTTATTCTTGTCTTACGACAAGTTCATTTTAAAAAATGATGGATAGGGGCGCCTGGGTGGCGCAGTCGGTTAAGCGTCCGACTTCAGCCAGGTCACGATCCCGCGGTCTGTGAGTTCGAGCCCCGCGTCGGGCTCTGGGCTGATGGCTCAGAGCCTGGAGCCTGTCTCCGATTCTGTGTCTCCCTCTCTCTCTGCCCCTCCCCCGTTCATGCTCTGTCTCTCTCTGTCCCAAAAATAAATACATGTTGAAAAAAAAATTTTTTTTAATGATGGATAAAAATGATTAATTCGCAAAATAATAAATAATAATAATTTAATATACACAATTATACTATCAAATGCTCACAAATATTCTAGTCTTTCATTCTCCCAGGACTTAGACAAAAGAAAAAAAAAGGATGTTCTTTTTCTGGGTGTACTATGCAGTTGGTGCCACTCCACATGTGGAAAAATGTTTCACAAGAAAAATAACTGAATAAGAACAAAGGAAATTATTTTGCCTGAGGAAGAAGAAAACCTTATTCTCGTAGAAAAGAAAGCAAAGCCATTTGTGTGAAGAAAAAGAAACTGCAATCAATTATCATTATTCCGTAGTAGTATTTTCACAAGCCGAATTTTTCATCTTCCTAATTAGGAACCCAAGACTGCTTTTGTATGGAAAGATGAAGACCTGGGCAAGTAACCCGAGGTGACATGTCACAACACTGCTAGTGTGGCCCCCTCTCTCCCTCTGCATTTTTCCTCAAAGACCATGAAAGGAACTGTTACTCACAACAGAACTGCAATCTATCAACAAGTCACTTTTTCCAGAGAAATAATCAACAAAGGGGGAGCCTGGGTGGTTCGGCTGGTTGAGGGTCCAACTTCGGCTCAGGTCATGATCTCACCGTTCCTGAGTTCTAGCCCCTCTGCTGTCAGTGCAGAGCCCATGTCCAATCCTCTCTCTCCCTCTCTCTCTGCCTCTCTGCCTCTCTCTCTCTCAAAAATAAATAAACACACAAAAAAGAAAGAAGCCATGAAGAAACAGCAACACAGCCTGCAGTCCTTGCCTCTAAAACACAATTTATAAACTTCAGATTAATGTTTTATTCACACTTTCTGGCCAAACAGAATAAACAGAAGTGAATTGCCTCCTTTCAAGACAGAAGGTATTACACAGAAGTTTAAAAAGAAAAAAAACGAGCTTGTAATTTTTGAAATCATCCGCAGCAACAAGTAGGACATCAGATGCATACAAATGGTGAAGTACAGAGCTTACAGTATAGCAACTACACGCCCCACAAAACTATTCTCGTTACTAAATTTCTGAATACAAACTAGTTAAAACATAATGGATACATTGTATTCTTTCATCACCTGGTGGCTTATGTCTGGATAGCTTTTTTAAATTAATTAGTTAATTTTTATTTATTTTGAAAGAGAGCTAGAGAGCAAGCAGGGGAGGGGCACACACAGAGAGAGAGAGAGAGAGACAGAGAGAGAGAGAGAGAGAGAGAGAGAGACAGAGAGAGAGAGAGAGAGAGAGACAGAGACAGAGACAGAGAGACAGAGAGAATCTTAAACAGGCTCCACGCTGACAGTCTGACGCGGGGCTCGAACTCACAGAACGTGAGACCGTGACTTGAGCTGAAGTCAAGAGTCAGAAACTTAACCAACTGAGCCACCCAGGTGCCCCTGGATGGCTTTTTTTTTTAATCCACCATTATAAATTAACCCCTTTCCCTCCACTGACCAGTTTTTTTTTAAGGATGCAAAAAATAAATCTAAACATAGAACTCTTCTTCCCCAGAACAGAATTAAATAGAAGCTGGCAGGTGGTTTCCACCAACTCAGAAGGGAGCCCACATCCCTGAACTGAAGCTCCAGTGTTCCTATGAAATAAACCCAAAACGAAACAGCATTCATACCCGAAGCTTGCAGTCAAAAAAGCCTACATTCATATATTGAGTCTGTAGATTACTCAGAAGTATGTAAATAAAGAATATTAACATAATGTGGAAAATCACAGTTTAAAAATGTTAGTTTCTAATACCCCCTATTTGGTGCTCTACCATTACGTTCACTCTTTTCAGCCAGGCATGGGCATGTCAACCACCCACGGGGTCTCCATGGGTCTCCCACTCAATGCACGGAGACCTGGGATCAAATCCTAGCCCTTCCACTTTGCAAACTGTGCAAACAGCAAGGAGTTAACTAAACTCTCATCGATACGAGACGGGAAAACAGCCCTGGCTTCAAGAGTCACACGGAAGAGTAAATGATGTAATATACCGGAAAGGCTCAGCACTGGACTGAGGTAATAGCCCTCAGCAGGTGGTATTGTTAGTAATGGCAATAAGATATTGCAATAAGATATAAGTGATAACTTAGTATTACCTTGAAAATAGGTCTCCAAGTCAAAAACCTGAAAAACTAACAAGAAACTAGACTTGGCGTCTTCTTTTTTGTTTTCAATTTCTTTAACGTTTATTTTTGAGACAGAGAGAGACAGAGCATGAGCAGGGAGGGGCAGAGAGAGAAGGAGACACAGAATCGGAAACAGGCTCTCGGCTCCGAGCTGTCAGCACAGAGCCCGACGCGGGGCTCGAACGCACAAACCGAAAGATCATGACCTGGGCCGAAGTCGGATGCTTAACCGGCTGAGCCACCCAGGCACCCTGCGTCTTCCTCTTTAAATATAAGCCTTTGGCCGTGAGTGCCTGGGTGGCGCAGTCGGTTAAGCATCCAACCCTTGATTTCAGCTCAGGTCATGATCTCACAGTTTGTGAGTTCGAGCCCTGCCTCATGCTCTGGGCTGACAGCATGGAGCCTGCTTGGGATCCTCTCTCTCCCTCTCTCTCTCTCTCAAAATAAACAGACTTAAAAAATTAAATAAAGTCTTTGGATGTTTTCTCACAAGCAAAAGTCCTGTGCAATATCGTCAGCCTCACTTCTCAGACCAGAAACCACCTTAGAACGTTCGTGCCTCGTCCGGAGGTGGGGAAGGGGGTGTAGCAGGGGCAAGGTCTTTCCCTTTCCTCACCTTGAACTCTGAGCAAGGCATTCACAACATCCTTCCACAAAGAGGCAGCGATGAAGCAAACCCCTCACCCGGCTGCCGTGCATCCGACGTAAACGAGCACTAGTAAGCCACTCCTCTGGGTGCTGGGGACACGGCGGTGGCCTAAGCACAGCAGATCCACACCCTCGGGGGACTTCCCTTCTAGAGAGGATAAATAAACACACACAGAGCCGTGGCCGTGTTGAGGGGCAGGACGAAGAGTGGAGGGGTGCTGGCAGCCAGGGCAGGGAGTGGGGGCTTCCGGGAAGGGACAACGAACGACGCAGTGACGCGGGAAGGACGCAGTGGCTTTGCACGGTGCAAGAGAAAAGTCTGGGGGAACCTTCCGGGGTTTTCTTCTTTCTTCAATCTCCCCTTGTATGTCATTTTCTAACTTCGCCAGTTCTTAAACACCATCCTCAACGTGGGAAGGGGGGTGTGAAGGAACAGAATCCCAGATACACTATGGTATCTTGGGGGCAGGGTGGGCGGGGGAAGCATGGCCATCTTCCAGCCCGGTGGCTCTCTTGTTTCAGGTGACTGCACACCTAGAGGAGGAAAGCCACTGCACATCTGCCGGGGCTGGACACATCTGGCCCGGGACGCGGGAGCCAGAACTCAAGTCCCCGGGTTTCCCATTCACGTCTGGTTCATTGTCCACCTGCCCCACAGAGGAAGAGGCTTTCTCACTGGCTGAAATGTCACCGAGGTAAGAAAGGAGAGTATCTGTGAAACGTGGATGCCTCCCACCCCGGGAGGGAACCAGGCTGAAAGCCTAATTTCCACAAACGATTTCCACAGGAAAAGAAAACACAACTACAGAATATTACAGAAGACGGATGCTAACAGAGGATTTTAGCTGACTGGATTCATGTGCAGAAAACCCTGTGGAGGGGAACATCGTTACCAACTTTAATCATTTAAAGCTTTCCCTCGGGTGGACCTGAGAAAGGGGGACAAAAACGACATCACGGATCCTCCGTAGTAAAAAGGTGTTTCTCTGGTGCCATTGAGTAGGCAGTAAGTCATGACTACCATTGGCCGTGAAGAACAGAACAGCCATGTGCCATCCAGACGCAACACTATTTTTACATCCTATCATGTGTTAAAAGCCCCCTTATTGTCTGGGCCCATACGTTCAATGTGATTGGAGTTGGGAAATACTTAACTTATATACCGTGACAGTACTATAAACACATGAGAGGGGTAGGGGGCCGTACTGGGAGCGCCCCCTCCAGGTGAAGGGTCCTGGAGGAATTCTCTTCCAGATGAGTTCTGAAAGAACCAGGTCAGCTGACAGAGTGTGGACACAGCTTAACTCCAGAGTTATTCCCCAGAGGCATTCACAGCTACAGTAGGGCCATACTGAATTCTAATTTAATAATTTCCATCTCAATCCCTTAATCATATGCCATGTATGTGTTGATTTTATGAATGGTCCAGGGTATTTGGAGAAGATGTCTTGGATTTTTACCTCCGTTAACAGCTTACCGTTCGTTTCCCTATGCACCAGACCGCGCTAAATCCATGAAGCAGACATTGGCCCCTCGGTACCAAGCAAGGAATCCCATACGAGAGAAATGACACGATCTGGCCAAGAAAACCACAGCGATGAAGCGGCAGGACTTCATCCCACCTCGCTCAGGACTCTCCATCACAGCCCAGCTGCTCCGTGGCATTCAGAATCGCTACAAACGACACATTCAAGGAGATCTACGCCATCCAGGAAGGAGATGACAGATACACTACTACAGTTTTAGCACTAAATGTAATTGTTTAAAAAATCTATTACAGGGGCGCCTGGGTGGCGCAGTCGGTTAAGCGTCCGACTTCAGCCAGGTCATGATCCCGCGGTCTGTGAGTTCGAGCCCCGCGTCAGGCTCTAGGCTGATGGCTCAGAGCCTGGAGCCTGTTTCCGATTCTGTGTCTCCCTCTCTCTCTGCCCCTCCCCCGTTCATGCTCGCTCGCTCTCTCTCTCTCTCTCTCTCTCTCTGTCCCAAAAATAAATAAACGTTGAAAAAAAAATTTAAAAAAAATCTATTACGTACATTAACATTATGTTTTTCAGGCAAGGAATTACCCTTAAAAATATGATTGTTCCCCAGGGAATTCTGATGTTTTTTTTTGTTGTTGTTGTTGTTTTTTGTTTTTTTTTTCCCTAAGTCAAGGTACCGATAAGGACATTTCAACATTTGTTTATTTTTGAGAGACAAGGAGCGACAGAGACAGAGCACGAGCAGGGGAGGAGCAGAGAGACAGGGAGACACAGAATCCGAAGCAGGCTCCAGGCTCCGAGCTGTCAGCACAGAGCCCTACGCGGGGCTGGAACTTATGAACTGTGAGATCAGGACCTGAGCCGAAGTCGGACGCTTAACCGACTGAACCACCCAGGCGCCCCCTGAGAAGGATATTTTAACAGTCTAGAATCCGCCATCTACATAGGCAGACAAAGAAACTCCATTCGCTGAATGTCTATCAAATATCACAGGGTTGCAGGATCTGGTGTATCTCAGAATTTTTAATAAGCTGGACAAGACTCCAGTTGTCAACAAACAAAAGGGCAATGGCTTCCTATCACGATTACAATAAAATGTAAATGCCCCCCTTCACCTACAAGGCTCAGCTTGATTCCCTGAAGTCCTTCCCACGTCACCTTAAACCATCCTCCTCCTCAGCTGGTCTTTCTGAAACAAACATTCTCTCTGTCCTCCAGGACACCTAGCCCCTTCCTGCCTCTGTGCGTTTGCTGATGCTGTTCCCTCTGCCAGGCTGGAAAGGAAGATCCTTTCCATTCAAGTCCTGATGAAACCCTTAAAGACCTCTCATTGATAGCCCCTTCCATCAGCCCACCCCAGGTCCTCTCTAGCCCCACACCCTGGGTCATCTTTCAGTGCAACGTGGGCATCCCCTCTGATTGCATATGAATGCCTTTCTCACAGAATAGAAGCCCCATGAGGGCACACACATCATTCTTACCCATTGCTGTCCCCGGCCCTTAAGAGAGTTCATAGGAACTCATCACAGGTATTCAATATTTGCTGAGTCACTGAGCTGCAGATCATTTGTCAGCGGTTAAACTGAAATAAGGTAAGAAAACGTGCAAAACAAAATACACTCGACGATTTTAAATAGTTGAAGAACCAGGTGTCGAATTGTTCCAAAGTAGGACAAAAACAAAAATATTTTCTGCCCCCAGCTGAAGTTTAGAACTGCCTTAGACATCTTTCAGCTAACTTAAACCACACTACTTATGAATTGAAGCATATGTTTTCTAGATTAGAACTTCATTAAAGAGCTACAGGTTATTTTAAGTCTTATTAATAGCAATTAGTAATTAGAAATTAGAAATCACTAACCCACGGAATAGAAGTCTAAACTCCTGGACTTGAGTCACGACCTGGCAATGTCACCTGTCAGCCCTCCAATCTTCACCTTCGCGTGAGATGCTTCAATATTACAAAACCGTACGAAATGATCTGAACACGTCATTCAATGCTAAGCGTCCGGGAGAGCCCCAGCTGATCAATGTGGAGGACTGTGCTTTGATCAAGATCCCCAAGTAGTGGCAGGTGGAGACAGGCATAGACCCCTCGTCTGTCCGGGCTGACCGCACAAAGCAGGGATTTCCCCTCTCCGGGGCTGCACAGGACTGACTGTCATGCAACACCAGGGAACAAACCCATAACCGTGAAGGGAGGAGTCATAGACACTCCAAAACTGAAAATGACGGTCCAGAGTCACGGTCAGCTCGAAGCACGGCCAGGGAAAATGTGGGGAAACTGAGGGAGGGAACAGCAAAGGTGTTAGAGTTGCAAGTTGTTAACGTGTTTAACGTGAATGGAGAGGAAGGGGTGCAGACCAGGCACGTGGCTGCCAGGCTGTCCCCCGTGCCCCGTGAACTTCTAATGGGTGAACTTGGTTGGCGTGGCTCAAGACTGCACGTGTCCCGAGGTGGAGAGATCTGAGCAAGCTGAGCACCTCTGAGCGTCTGGCAGGCAGGCTGAAATTCCGAGTGACCCATTTCCGACGGTCAAGAGTGAATAAGCTAGATGTAGGTCTTAGGTGGCCGCTAACATTCAGTAGCTAAGCTGCAAGTGTTTTCCACTGAATCTGACGTTCCAAAATGGAATCCTAAATCTGTGTAAACACAGGTTAAACCGGATGGTATCATTGCTTGTTTTGTTTTCAGGAAGATGCCCCTGCCCCCCTCCGCACCAAATTACCGGAACAAGGTCAGGAAAGGGTTACATGCTAAAAGGTAAACGAGGGCAGCAAGACCCAATATGAGATTGGGCGGAATATGCACTAGGCAATGGGTTTGGGAAATGTGTTGTTGACAGAGAGTCTGCAGAGCCATGAGTCACTGGAAGGTGACCAGGACACGTGCATGCTGTACAGGGGGGCAGAGGCCGGTGAGCCACTGTAGTAGGTGGGAGCCCGGGATTGGACTCAACTCACACAGGCGGGCAGAGTATGCCCCGGGCAAGACACTTACGTCTTTGGAACTCACTTTTTTTTAATGCTTATTTATTTTTGAGAGAGAGAGAGATAGAGAGAGACAAAGCACGCTACTGGGAGAGCGGCAGAGAAAAAGGGAGACTCAGAATCCAAAGCAGGCTCCAGGCTCTACGCTGTCAGCCCAGAACCCGACGTGGGGCTTGAACTCACGAACCACGAGATTATGACCTGAGCCAAAGTTGGACACTTCACTGACTGAGCCACCCGGGCTCCCCTGAAACTCCCTTTTAACCGTCTGAAAACTAAAAACGCTACTGATGGTCTCATAAGATCGTTAGGACTATGAACTGAAATGGCATTTGTGAGGCTGTCACACCGTATTTGGCATCGGGTGGGGGATGAATAAACGATGGCTTCTCTGCCAGTCCCGGAGACGATGATGTCAAGGGGACGGCAGAGCACAGAGTCACGACTGGAGGAATGATGCTCATTCCAACATACCCGGGCCATCTGCAGTCCCGAGATGGGAGGTCTCAACGGGGTACAGCAATGGAAGCCACGGAGGAGGAACAAATTACCGTGACAGTGGTGTTGTTCAGAGGCTGACGCCAACAAGGCAACCGCAGTCCGGAGGCCACTACGTATGCTCACGATACCACCGGAGAACGTTTCAGGCCCCTGGTGCCACTTCTGTGTGCTGTCTGATGACACTGGGTTCGGCAAGGGAGCCCGCATTCGCTAGCATCTTCTAATGCTAGCTTATTAGAGTGCCCCCGGTCCCAGGGAGCACCGGTCACGCCTTGTCTGGTGCCACGATGTGTCTCTGTGCTCACCAGTGACTTCACCAACCCCCCCCCCCCATCATCTCTCCCATCCACCCATCCACCTTCCTTGTAGGTACCAGAAGTCGCCTCTTTTTGAAATTTCATCTGAAACAACACGAGGTCCGTGGTAGATATGCCACAACGGATGAACGGATGAATGGATAATCATGTTTACCTTCTCTGCATCAGGGACTTTCCAGGGAAGGGAACATACTGAGGTTTTAAGGAGCCATCTCCACTCAAAGGCACGTTGCAAGCTCATACTGCTAGAAGCACACCCAAGCTCCACCAGGCAGCTCACGGCCAGTGGCTTCTGCTGGGCTACGGAATACGAACGCACCCTTCCCACCCAGAAGTCAGTAACTTCTTCAGAAACTCCCCCACATAGTTTCTTCTTCCTCGTAATAGATTTTTTACCATAAACCATCAGAGCTATTCTTTTTATCACTCCGAATCTGGGATGAACGTTCTTTTGGGGGGTAGCCCAAATACGTCGATGCACATAC
This sequence comes from Felis catus, assembly GCF_018350175.1. NCBI lineage: Eukaryota > Metazoa > Chordata > Mammalia > Carnivora > Felidae > Felis > Felis catus. The sequence goes on along the minus strand of NC_058376.1, from coordinate 5,281,777 downwards.
ATGAAATTGCTGTTAAAGACCCCCGACTTCAACTGAATGTGATTGTGAAATAACGGCACCGTGGTACTTGGATGCATTGGGAACAAGATTATTCAAAACAGACTGAGTTGCTGAAAAGATCAACACTACACAGATAACACACGCCTATGTGTGCATGGATTTGTTTACATTGGAACAGCTGCACACACTTGCCGGAACACCTTTGTGCCCCAGAAAAGAGTAACATTTGACTTGTTCACTTCTGTTCAATCCATACAGACTGTGAATTTTAAAGGTACTTCTTAAGTGAAATGCCTCCTTTCTTTGAGGGGAAAGCTTTCAATAGTTTGCTTATCAGATCAGCTAATGTTTAATTCATCGCTTCTGCCAACTCGATTTACAGAAGGAATGCTTATCAACAGGAAAGAAAAGGCAAAAGGCAACCATGTTACGGTCCCAGTTTGTAAGAATTTGGACCAGATCCAAATTCTGTTTAATGTTATACTGAAAGGAATGTCTGACAATGCAACATTTTTAAAAAGAGGGAAGTGAGGGAGGGAGGAGGAAGGAAGGAAGGGAGGGAGGGAGGGAGGGAGGAAGGAAGGAAGGGAAGGAGGGAGGGAAGGAGGGAGGAGGAAGGAAGGGAGGAAAGGAGGGAGGAGGGAGGAAGGAAGGGAGGGAGGGAGGAAGGGAGGGAGGGAGGAAGGAAGGAAGGAAGGAAGGAAAGGAGGGAGGGAAGGAAGGAAAGGAGGGAGGGAAGGAGGGAGGAGGAAGGAAGGAAGGGAGGGAGGGAGGGAGGGAGGGAGGGAGGGAGGAAGGAAGGAAGGAAGGAAGGAAGGAAGGAAGGAAAGAAGGGAGGGAAGGAGGGAGGAGGGAGGGAGGGAGGAAGGAAGGAAGGAAGGGAAGGAGGGAGGGAGAAGGGAAGGAGGGAGGGAGAAGGGAAGGAGGGAGGGAGAAGGGAAGGAGGGAGGGAGAGAGGGAGGTAGGGAGGAAGGAGATCCACATCTATAATGGTCCTAGGACACAAACATTGCTAATGATAAATTCTTTCAGCAAAGTAAAATTTATGAGACCAGGTGTCCTAGCATCTAATGTCCCCCCCCCCCCCCACTGCTAATGGGATTGAGGCTGCAGCAAACTGTGGCCTCTTTGTTCTGAGTGTGTGTGCATCTGGCCTTATTCTTAGGTCCCAGCTGGCCTCCGGTTTTACTTTCGACAAAGACTAACAAGGCAGGGCACTCTGAGAAACCCATTTTTCCTGCATTGGTTTGCTGAGCTCAAGCACTAGCACAAGCCTTAAAACGGCACAGGAGTGTAGAGCAAGACACCCCCTACCATTGCCATAGGACTACAGCTGGCTCACTTGTTCTATGAGAATGCATAGCTGCTAGGATGCCTGGGTGGCTCAGTCCGTCAAGCTGTTCGACTTCGGCTCAGGTCATGAGCTCACCGTTCCTGAGCTTGCGGGCTCGGTGCTGACAGCTCGGAGCCTGGAGCCTGCTTTGGATTCTGTGTCTCCCTCTCTCTCTGCCCCTCCCTGCTTGTGCTCTCTCTATAAAATGAATAAACATTTTAAAAAAAGAATGCATAACTACTACTTATAAAAATGGGTGTTTTAGAAAAATCACCAAAATAACTTTATATCCACAGGATTAGTTGCAATATCGAACTGTCGGATACTTTCAAATACAAAATTGCTCCCCGAATGATAACCTTTTAAGGAACTACTGTTTTCAAAGCATAGTAGAGTCAATATTCTGATATTCACTGAAGGGTAGGAGCTGGTGAATCAGAAGCTCTCAATGCCCATTCCTTGTCCAACAGCTGACTCCATTTTCCATTATCAATTTATTAAAAACAAGAAACCTCTTTGCTCTTCAAAGTTCTACAATACAAGGAAACCAAGAGTCTTTACTGGAGAGGTGGGAAGAACAAACATGCTGTATGCTTGACAGGTAGGTATCTTAGGGGAAAAAAACAACAACAAAAGAAAACAGAATACATTATTGTGGTAATTCCTTGAAGCAAGAAAATATTCTTTTTTTAAGTTTATTTATCTATATTGGGAGAGGCAGAGATATGAGCAGGGGAGGGGCAGAAAGAAAGAGAGAAGGAGAGAGAGAGAGAATCCCAAGCAGCCTCCATGCTGTCAGCACAGAGCCCGATGTGGGGCTCGAACTCACGAAACTGTGAGATCATGACCTGAGCCGAAACCAAGAGTCGGATGCTTAACGGACTGAGCCACCCACTTGCCTCTCAGCAAGAAAATATTCTTAAACATCACCCCTCCGAAACAATCTGGGTTATACTAAATGTGCACATTAAGTGGCTGAACTCTATTCACGCTATCTTTAAGGGAAATATAATGCTTTCTTCTGTGATTTAAGGCTTGGCTCACATGACAGTTTCATAGCTGAAAATCACTCTGGAGGAAAAATGAAATAGCTCATAGGTGCCTCGTTTCTTGAATATATCAAATGAATATAAATATGTGAAACTATACACGTACATGTATATAAATATAAATATATACATGTGTTCATTTTGCTCCATGTTCTAGAATCTATCACAAGATAACAGGTGAGTCAGTGTGAGGCTATATTAAAAACAAAATGAATAGCATTGCCTTTTGCATTTTCCCCCACACTTAAAACACCTTGTAGTTTTCTTTGTCATTAAGGTTCTGTGGGAGTGTGTGTTTTTTTCTCATATTTTTGCCAGTTTTCTTTTTACTAATTTCAATATTTTAACATATTTTAAGAATCCACAATCACATAACTCAAATAACACAGTGCTCCTTTAATACACTGTAAGCACTCATAACGTACAGAATGTATTTATAGTCTCCCGTCTAAGCTAATTTGGCTGTTGCTGGCTTAAATGAGCTTCTGCCTGATAAGACATCACCATTATGTCTCAAGTGTAAACAGCATATAGGGCAAATCAAAATAACCTACTTTCCCAATGTAAGATGACCTTGCGTATTTTACACTGAAGGTTGATTTCTTGGAAAATGTCCTCTTCAAACAAATGAAAGATCTCCTCTGTTGGAGTGATTACAGAAATGGGATACCACGCATCCCACAGAGTTTTTGGACAGAAAGGTTCATGGCTCCAGATCAAGAATGGCCAACTTTTTTTTTTCACTTTTCTTTTGAAAATTAGTAGACTGCATTTTTTTAGAACAGTCGTAAATGTACAGAAAAACCCGAGCAGATAGTACAGAGTTTCCATATACCTCTCTCTCCACCCCAACCCCCTAGTTTCCCCTCTTGTGAAAACCTTGTATCAGTGTGTTTGATTCAACTGAAGAAGCTCTATTGATTTTTCTTAACTAAAACCATAGTTTATATTAAGCAACACTCTGTCTTATACATTCGATGGGTTTTTACAAATGCATAACGTCACATATTCACCATTACGGTATCATACAGAATAGTTTCGCCGTCCTAAAAATTCTCCATATTTCACCTACTTTTCTTTCTCTTGCCCGTAACCCCAAACCCTGGGTCCTTTTACTGTCTCTACAGTTTTGACTTTTCTAGAATGTCACATCATTGGAATCATACAGTCTGTAACTTTTTCAGACTGGCTGTCTTCCTTTAACAATATACATCTAAGGTCTGACCATGCCTTTTCATACTTTGATAGCTCATTTCTCTTCATCACTATATAATATTCCACTGTCCAGATGCCCCACAGGATGCTTATTCATTCAATTTTGAAGGACATTTTGGTGGCTTCCAGTTTGAGGCAGTTATGAAGTTTCTATAGACATTTTTTGCAGGCTTTTGTTTGGACTTAAGTTTTCAACCCATTGAGTAAATACCTAAGAACGTGATTCATGGATTGTATGGTAACACTTCATGCAGTTCGAAAGAAACTGAGAGCCTGTCTTTGAATGTAGCTCTATCATTTTGTAGTCCTACCAGTATTTTCTGTTTCTCCATCTCCTCGTCAGCATTTGGTATTGTCAGGTTTTTGGCTTCTAGCCATTTAAATAGATACGTACTAGTATCTTACTGTTGTTTTAATTTGCAATTCCCCAGTGATGTATGATGATGAGTATCGTTTCATATGCATATTTACTATCTATGTATATTTCCTTTGGTGAAGTGTCTGCTCATAACACTTTTGTCCTTTTTAAAAGTGGATTGTTTTTCTTATTGCTGATTTTTAATTTTTTTAACGTTTATTTATTTTTGAGACAGAGAGAGAGCATGAACGGGGGAGGGTCAGAGAGAGGGAGACACAGAATCCGAAACAGGCTCCAGGCTCTGAGCTGTCAGCACAGAGCCCGACATGGGGCTCGAACTCACGGACTGCGCGAGATCATGACCCGAGCCGAAGTCGGCCGCTTAACCGACTGAGCCACCCAGGTGCCCCTCTTATTGCTGATTTTTAAAGGTTCTTTGTGTATTTTAGACACAAGTCTTTTTCAAACATATGTTTTGCAAAGATTTTCCCCCAGTCTGTGGCTTATCATTTGATGCTCTTAACAGTGTCTTTCACAGAGTAGGATTTTAATGTTTATTTTTGAGAGAGAGAGAGAGAGAGAGAGAGAGAGAGAGAGAGAGAGAGAGAGTTGTGCAAGTGGGGGAGGGGCAGAGAGAGAGGGAGACACAGACTCTGAAGCAGGGTCCAGGCTCTCAGCTATCAGCACAGAGCCTGACATGGGGCCCGAACTCAGGAACCACGAGATCATGACCTGGGAAGTCAGATGCTTAACCAACTGAGCCACCCAGGTGCCCCAGAGTAGGATTTTTTAATTTTAATAAAATCTTACATCATTTTTTTCTCACGGATTGTGCTTCTGTGCTTACACAGAAGCTAAAAAGTCATAACCAAATTCAAAGGTCCCTTAGATTTTCTTCTGTGTTCTAAGGACTGCACAGTTTTGCATTTTATATTAAAAACCTACAATCCACTTTGAGTTAATTTTCGTGAAAGTAAATTCTGTACTCTTATTGTTAAAGTTTGTGCCTAGTTTTTCAGGGGGGTTTTGGTTTTGTTTTTTGTTTGTTTATTCATTTTGCATATGAATATCCAATTGTGTTCAGCACTATTTGTTGAAAAGACTATCTTCTTCCCATTGAATTACCTTTGCTCATTTGTCAACACTGACTTGAATATATTTGTGTGGATCTACTTCTCGGCTCATTCTGTTCCATTAATGTATTTGACATCCCTTTGTCAAAATCACACCGTCATAATCATTGGAAGTCTTAAAGTCAAGTAGTGGTAGTACTCTTTGTTCTTCTGCACTATTGTATTGACTCTTCTGAGTCTTTTGACTTTCCAAATAAGCTTTAGAATCAATTAGCTGATAAGCAAAAATTGACTTTCTGAGATTTTTACTGAGATTCCATGGAATCTATAGACCCAAGTTGGGGGAAAAAAATGACATCTTTGCAATATTGAATCTTCCCATTCATGAACATGGGATATCTTTCCATTTATGTAGATCTTGTATTTCTTTCATTAGAGTTTTATAGTTTTCTTTATATAGATCCTGTATACATCCTGTTAGATTAATACCTAAGTTTTTTTTTTATTTTTTTTTTGTTTGTTCATGCTAACATAAATGATACTGTGTTTTTATTTTCAATTGCCTATTGCTGGTATACAGGAAGGTAACTGACTTTGTATATTAATCTTGTACCCTGAAATCTTGCCATAACTGCTCATTACTTTCAGGAGTTTTATTGTTGACTTTTTTTGAATTTTCTAAATAGACAATCATGTCATCTGTGAACAAAGACAGTGTTATTTCTTCCCTCCTAATTTATATACCTTTTATCTCCTTTTCTTGCCTTACTGAATTAGCTAGGATTTCCAGTATGATCGTGAATAGGATCAGTGAGAGGGGACATCCTTGTCTTGTTCCCAGTCTGAGAGGGAAAGTACTTTCTCACCATGAAGTATAATGTTTGTTGTATATTTTTTGTGGCTATGAAAAAAGGATGAGAAAGTTCCACTGTATTCCTAATTTGCTGAAAGTTTTCAATCATAGATAAATGTTGGTTTTATCAAATGTTTTTTTTTCTGCATCTATTATGATCAGTTATGATCAGTTGACTTCTTTCTTTAGATTATTAATCATCATGGATTATATTAATTGATTTCCAAATGTGGAACCAGCCTTCCATACCTGGAATAAGTCAGCTTGGTTGTGGACTACAATACGTGGTTGGATTGGATCTGCTAATACTTCATTGAAGACTTTGGTATCCACGTTCATGGGAGACGCTTGTCTGCGGCTTTCTTGTGACATTTTTATTTGGTTTTGGTATTAGAGTAATATTGGTCTCCTAGAAGGAATTATGAGATATTTCCTCTGCTTTTAGTCTTAGGAAGAGGTTGTAGAGAATTTATGTAATTTCTTCCTTAACTGGTTGGTAGAATGCACCTGTGAAGCCATTTTGGCCCGCTGTTCCCTTTTTTGGAAGGTTACTAACTCCAACTCAATTTTTAAAAATCTATATAGCCTCATTAAGATGATATATTTCTCCTTGCATGAATTTTCATAGTTTGTGTCCTCCAGGAAATTAGTTTTTTTCATTTATCAAATTTGTGGGCATAGGGTCTTTTATAATACTCTTTTATTATCATTTTAACGGTCATGGAATCATTAGCAATGACCCCTCTTTCATTTCTGATATTAGTTGTTTACATCTTCTCACTTTTTTTTCTTGGTAACCTAGCTGGAGGTTTACCAATTTTATTGATATTTCAAAGATTTTACTTTTGTTTCTTTTTCCTATTGGCTTCCCATTTTCAATTAATTGATTTCTGCTCTGATTCTTATGATTTCTTTTCTTCTGCTTGTGTTAAGCTTATATTTTACTTCCTTCTCTAGTTTCCAAAGTTGGAAGCTTATATGATGGATTTCAGACCGTCCTCTTTTTCTGACATACACATTAAATATTGTAAGTTTCTGTTGAGGTAATACTCTCTCATTGTATTCTACACATTTTTATAAGTTGTGTTTTCCTTTAGTTCAAAATGTTTTTAAATTTCCCTTGAGACTTTCTTTGATTCATGTGTTATTTAGAAGTGTGTTTTTATTCTCCAAATATTTAGAGACTTTCTAACTATCTTTAACTGAATCAAATTTAATTCCACTGTGGTTTAATTCTGTTGTGGTATGAGACCATGTTCTGTGTGGTTTCTATGATTTTAATTTTGGTGGAGTGTGTTTTAGGGCCCAGAATGTGATCTGGGTGAACATTCCATTTGAAAAGAATGTGTATTCTGCTGTTGATGAAGTATTTTATAAATGTCAATTAGATTTGCTTGTTTGATGGCGATGTTCAGGTCATCTATATCCTTACTCATTTTCTGCCTGCTGTCAATTCCTGACAGAGAGGTATTACAGTCTCTATAATAGTGGATTTGTCTGTTTTGCCTTCCAAATGTTATTGTTCTATCACTTATTCCTTCTACGATATGCCTTCTTTCTGTACACAGGTCTGGTTTCTGACTTTATGTTATTTTCCTTCTCTCTGTAGAACAACTTTTAACATGTCTTACAAGGCAAGTCACTGTTGACAAATTTCTTCAGTTTTTACGTGTCTAAGAAAATACTTCTCCTTGCGGCACCTGGGGTGGCTCAGTTGGTTAAGCGGCCGACTTCAGCTCAGGTCATGATCTTGCGGTCCGTGAGTTCGAGCCCCTCTTTGGGCTCTGTGCTGACAGCTCAGAGCCTGGAGCCTGTTTCGGATTCTGTGTCTCCCTCTCTCTGACCCTCTCCTGTTCATGCTCTGTCTCTCCCTGTCTCAAAAATAAATAAAACGTTAAAAAAAAAAAAAGACTTCTCCTTCACTCTTGAAGAATAATTATGTGGGATATAGAATTGTGTGTCCATAGCTTTTGTTTTTCTTTCAATACATTACATACTTCACTCCACTCTCTTGCTTACATTGTTTGTGGCAAAAAGTCCAATATAATTATTATCCCAGTTCCTTTACAGGTAAGGTCCCCCACCGCCAACTTCTTTTACTATTTTCTCTTTTTCTTTGGTTTTCTGATGTTTGGATATAATATGCTTGGGTGTCAAATTTGGGAATGATTATCCTGTTTGGTATTCTCTGAGCCTCTTGGATCTGTGATTTGGTGTCCATCAATTTTGGATAATTCCCAGTTATCATTTCTTGAAATATTCCTTCTGTACCTTTTTCTTTTTTCTCCTCTAGCTTTCACATTTTGCATATGTTATCTTTTGTAACTTTCCCACAATTCTTGAATATTCTGCTCCTTTTGCATTTTTTTCCTCTTTACATTTCAGTTTGATGTCTCTATTGACATATCTTCAGGCTCATGGTTCATTCTTGCTTGTGCCTATTCTAGTAATGAGCCTATCAAAGGCATTCTTCATTGTTGTTGCATTGTTTTCTATTGTAGCATTTCTTTTACCTCTTTCTCAAAGTTTTCTTTTCTTAATTTTTTTTTAACATCTATTTATTATTGAGAGACAGAGAGAGACAGAGCATGAGTGGAGGAGGGGCCAAAAGAAGGAGAGACACAGAATCCAAAGCAGGCTCCAGGCTCCGAGCTGTCAACACAGAGCCAGACGTGGGGCTCGAACTCACGAACTGTGAGATCATGACCTGAGCCGAAGTCGGCCGCTTAACCGAAGGAGCCCCCCAGACACCCCTAGAGTTTTCAACTCTGTGTGTACCACCCATGTGCTCTTGCATTTACCTACGGTTTCCATTAGATCCCTTAGCACATTAACCAAAGTTATTTTAAATTCCAAGTCTGATAAATCTAACATTTGTGTCATACCTGAGTCTGGTCCTAAGTCTTGCTTTGTCCCTTCACGTGTGTCTTTACTTGTACCGCATTCCTCATAAATTTTTCTTAACCGATAGACATGGTATATTGAGTAATAGGAACTGTGATAATTAGGCTTTTAGTGTGATATTTTATGTCAAGTCTGAGAAGCAGCTTGCCTATACTTAATACTGTTGTGGCTACAGGGGCCAGAGACTTCAGCTTGCTCTGGGTTTCTATTTTATTTTATTTTATTTTATTTTATTTTATTTTATTTTATTTTATTTATTTTATTATTTTATTTTATTTTATTTTATTTTATTTATTTTATTATTTTATTTTATTTTATTTTATTTATTTTATTTTATTTTTATTGTATTTTATTTTATTTTATTTTATTTATTTTATTATTTTATTTTATTTTATTTTATTTATTTTATTTTATTTTATTTATTTTATTTTATTTTTTTATTTTATTTATTTTATTTTATTATTTTATTTTATTTTATTTTATTTTATTTTATTTTATTTTATTTTATTTTATTTTATTTTATTTATTTTATTTTATTTTTATTGTATTTTATTTCTCTTCTGTTTTCTGTGTTTCTGTAGAACTCCTTGGAGTTTGTGTCTTGTAGCTCCCTCAGTGGTAATACACTGCTTTTACTTTGGAGCCCTGTTGATGTGATGGGAAGGGGCTGAGAAGGGGGAGCTTTCTATAATCTTACAACTGAATCTCAGTTTTCAGTATCCCTGAGTCCTCGGGTTGTAACTTTCAAATGTTGTTTTCGTTGTTGTTGTTATTTGTTTGTTGAATCTCTTTTTTCTCCCTTTCTGGGCAAGACCAGAAGGAACCTAGAGGGGTCCGCTGTTGGCTATGTGGTCTTTCCCAGGTTAGATAAGGCTCTGGTAAAGTAACTTCCCTGGGAAGACAAGGCTTTGTTATGGAGAAGGCACTAGGCTTATTTCAAATGATGCTTTTCCACTCCCTGTGCACAAAACACAAAGGGGATTTTCTCTGATCTCCAGGTGAGAACTTAATGAGGCTCCTGGAGGTAAAACTGAAGAAAGTATATGGGAGCGTCCAGAAAATGTTACCTCTTTAGCCATCCATGCTTAACCCCCTGCAATTTGTCAAACTTACCATTGAAATGTTCTGACCAATTCTTCTCCCAGTAAACTGACCTTAGCCGTCATTCTGTGTTTCAACCTATCGCTTCAATATTTCAGAGTGGCAGTTGGCCCCATGACTTCAATTCTCTGATGGATCTAAGAAAAGCCATTGGTCTTTGGTTGTTGAGTTGTTTGTGTTTTTTTTTTTTTTATCATTTCTGCTCTTCTTACTTTGTAATAACAAGATGCGAGTATGATTTTTATTTCTTTTACACACATTCTCTCTCTCTTTGAGAGACTTCCAGGTTCTATATATGTCAGAGCTGAAGTTTCAAAAAAAAAAAAAAAGTCATCAAGCTTTTTGTATAAACGGTCAAATAATGAATGTTTTTGGCTTAGGGGCACCTGGGTGGCGCCGTCGGTTAAGCGTCCGACTTCAGCCAGGTCACGATCTCGCGGTCCGTGAGTTCGAGCCCCGCGTCGGGTTCTGGGCTGATGGCTCAGAGCCTGGAGCCTGTTTCCGATTCTGTGTCTCCCTCTCTCTCTGCCCCTCCCCCGTTCATGCTCTGTCTCTCTCTGTCCCACAAATAAATAAACGTTGAAAAAAAAAATTTTTTTTAAATAAATGTTTCTGGCTTTGTCAAATATATAGTCTTTATTGTGGCGACTCAAGTCTGCAGCTGGAATGTGAATGCAATCACAGGCAGCATGCAAATGAATAGGTACGTCACGTCCCGATAAAACTTTGTTTCCAAAAAAAGTAGGCAGATGTGTTTAGCAGCCCCAAACCAGGTCACGAACTGAAATGCTACAGAGGACAAGATGGTAGCCAACATGAGCAAAGTTGGATGTGTGTCAATAAAAAATAAAATGCACTTGGCTTTTATATGAAATACACACTGTTTACTAATACAAAGAAATAGGGCAGATCTCATTTTTCTTGAGAAAATATTTTACTTTGGATAGAAATGCGGGTCCCACCGATCATTCAGTAATTCTAAATTACTATAAGCAAATAGCACACGTGGCGAATATGACTGGTGACTGGTGGTTTGCCTCAATGCCAGGGACACTGGGGTTGGTGGGGACAGTGATGAACTGGAAAGCAGAGTAGCCAGCTGCAACCCCATGGGAGTACGAGTCTCCATCGCCAGAATTACAGTTTTTCAAGAGGAGCCAGAAATCTAGATTTCATAGCACACCTTTACCATGTTCAATGTTGCCAATTACTCAAAATAAACATTCAGTATCATACAGGCCAACAGTGTGTTAGGCCAAATGCAAATATTAAAGCCGGCTGAACTTGGCCCTTGGCTGAATTTGTCCTCCAGTCTAGGACAACTCCAAGTTTTCTCGACGCGGAGCCTAGGAGCTAAGAACTTTCCCAAGGTCACACAGCCTTGAGATGGCCAGGTGGGATATGCGCTGTAGCTGCAAAGTAACCACTTCTGGGTCTGTTCATATCCCCCATCAAATGTACCTTTAGCCTCCACAGGATCAGCGTCCCCTGCTCTGTATTTGGTCTGGCCATGGTGTCACTTCCTTCTCACAATATCAATAATCTCCATGCTTACAAACCCAGGTAGCTTTTTAAATTAACCAACTTCATCGGGTTTTTTTTTTCATTTTTTTCAAAGAGGACAATTATGTTTCACTTAAATCAGCAAAGAACAACAACCACAATTATGTTTGTGCTGTGAAATCACAGCAAGATAAATGATCCCAATCAGTTACCGGAAGTCTGCAAAGGACGTCTTATTCAAAAAAATGTGCTTCAAGTTATTCATATCCTACTTTCCTGTGTAACACAGTCCTGCTTAATTCTGAGCTGCTCAAAAGCATTCATCTTTCTAGGGACTTCAGGGGCAAAATGAGAGCAAGAGAATGGTTCGTATGTTCCCACCCACTGTGCGCTATCCCAGATGGAGCAGGAAGTTGGCACAAAGGGGTAGGACCAAGGGGACTCCATGGAGGATGACGGCGGAGGACGGAGGGACAGGGAGGAGAACAAAGCTTTCAATGGGGGACTTACAGAGAGGCCAGCCTCCAGTTTCTCATTACCTTCTATCGAGAGCTCTTGACTGGGAGTTTTTCAAAAGAGTATCGACTCTGAAAGGCTCTACGACTGGTAGAGATTGATTATCAAATATACACAATCATAATGAACTCACTGGAAAGATTTTCATGTCAACAGCAGAAAAAAAGAATTATCCTAAAAACCCGCTGACATCACATTATATTTCATTGCTATAATCTTGGACTGCCATTGAAGTATTTTTTTAATGGATTCAGGTATTAGGACTGGATGTTTCAAAAATATATTTTAAGCTGGAAAGAACAATAAAATGTTGTGATCCAATGTGTTCAATAAAACTGGGGACAGAGGGCTGGGTCTACTGGGCAGAGTAACGTAAAAGAAACCAGCCCATCACACACACACCCCCCATCGCTGTATATTTCCTAAATTGGTATTCTAAAGAAAAATAAGACAGGTGGCTCAAAATAAATTGTTTTGTGCCCCAACAGGTTGTGGAAATGCAGGTTAGATACATTTAAACAGGTATTTTTACTATAAAATCTCTCAGCCTTTTTACTATGCTTCATACGCTGCACCCTCAATAACATCTCTCTGCTGTGAAAGTATTTGTCAAATTTGCTGGCCATCAAAGCCTGTAGGCAAATGAACAAATTATAAACTCTCCCCAAAGAAGCGTTTAAGGGAGCATAATTTGGGAAAGACTAGTCTATTTTAACTGTTGGCAAGCTTAAATAACAACTTCATATATAAAGAATTTAAATTTGAAATTTTCTTAAAGGATGCCACAATTTTGGTTATAAGGGTACCAGGCCACCATTTCTTCCCTCCTTCCTTAAATCAAGATTGTGGTTCCATTCCCAGTGCAATTCTCATGTCCTTTCTGTGTCAAATATCTTGAATATGCTGAATTGCTTCGGATTTCCAAATCGGTGCTTTCTTTCCAGCTGGGTCTAGAAAGAGTTAAAGTATGCACATCATATGGAATTTTCAACGCCAGAAGAAGTAATTATACAATATTGTTGTCATAAAATTTATACTGAAGCGAGATAGAGCACCTGGTTAGTTATCAATTAATACCTTTTTATTATGTTCTGCCTGGCTTTCTTCCTTCTTGTGTGGGATGATACTTGGGCTAGGGTTATTTATGATTTAGAGCAAGGATAGCAATTAAGATTTATGCTTATAGGAAATGCTTTGCGGCTCTGCTCTGTGTAGAATAACACAGTGCAATGTTCCTTCTAATCACACAGTGGGGAGGGGAGCCCAATCTCCATGAGAAAGAGAAAAATGTTGGGGATCGGGATGAAAATAGCATTGGAGATGCTGACTGAGGAGGAGAGCTCTAAACTGGAAACACTTTATTGGAATTAGGTGGCAATGAAAGCCCAGTATTGGCTCTGGCAAAGGGCAGGCTGGCCTTCCTGGGAAAGGCTAGGGCCAGGGTGAGAGCAAGGTGGTAAGCCTGTCAAGACCTTGTCAAGCTCTGGTTAGAGCTCTTAGTACTTCTTACATCTGTGGTCCAGTAACAGTCCATCAAAGAGCGTCCCAGCCCTCTGGAGATTAATTCGGAAGATGCCATAGTTCTTCCTTACGGGGAGAAGGATGATTTCCCAGTTTCAGAGAGCTGCAGAACACAGTTTCGCGAGGACTAAACACCTTTAAAACAGAAACGAGGCCTGCGGCAGAGTCCAAGAGGCAATCTGGAGGATTCCGTGTTGATACGTGACACATTCCCATCTCTCGTCTCTCCCCCCAAGACCAAAATGTGGAATGGCCAGGGAGGAAAACATCCATCGTTGACGGTGGCAAGAATAAAACGCCCACATTTCTGGCAGCCAGTTCAAGGCAACCGCAGGATGATACGGCACTGTGACTGTGACACGTTTACTCCCCCTCCGCCCCGTCCCTTGGGCACGCCTCCGCACACACACTGTATCTGGCCAAGTTGTACACCACACCTCGGGTTCACCTCTTGAGCAAACTAAAACAAGCTAGTTGAATAAGGCAAATCCACAAACAGCCCAGACCTCTGTGAAGATCCCAGGGCGGGCCGTTCCTACCTCCGGGGCTGGGGAGGCTCTGTCTACCTGAATGGACATGACTTCCACCGCCCAGGGGAACACGCAGGTTTTACGAGGTGTTCTGCAATTCTGGCAGGGTCCCTAAATCTGGCTTTCTCTTCAGTGTCTCCCACTCCACCTCCTACCAACAACGAAAGCCGTGTAGGTGATTCAGGATTTTAAGAAAGTCACACGCCATGACTCCAGGATCAGGCATTCTGGGGACAGGTACCTAGCTATGTTTCCCTAAGGGTGCTTCATGGAAAATGAATACCTAGCGTGCTAAAATAGATCCCATGCGTGGTCAAATCACTTCCAAAAACACTGGCTTAAAGGAAACAGGTGTGCCATTGCAAGACTTCTCGGCACCTTTGGTGCATTCATTCTAAATCTTCTAAACGGGGAGGATTTGGTGGCATTTCTCCCAGCAGATTTCACCATCGAGCCCTCTGTCTAGGGCAGCATTGTTCGATAGAAGCACAACACGACCCCCAAATGAAAGCCATGTATGTGATTCAAGATCCTAAGATTAAGTCACACTAAAAATGTAAAAAGAAGCAGGTGAAATTAATTTTACTAATATACTTCATCAGCACGGTAGAGCAAAACTATTATCATTTCAACATAATCTGCATAAAATATTATGAATGAGGACATTTACATTCTTTTTTGTCGCACTACATCTTTGGAATGCGGTACGTAGGTCACTCTTGGGGCACTCTCAGTTCAGACCAGCCACATGTCCAGGGTTCGGTGTGGCATCACATGTGGCCGTGGCTGCCCTACTGGATGGTGCAGATCCACAAGTATCTTGGGAGACCACTGTTTCACGGACTTGGTAGGATTTGAGATGTACAGGTAAGCACTACTTCTGGATTTAGGCCAATGGGATATTAACTCATTTAATAAATATTTGTTAGATGCCTACTGTATACTAGGTACTGGGTTAGATGCTATACAAACGGTACTGGACAGTATTTTTTTTTACAAAACCCTACCTTAATGAGACTTTCATTCCAGTGAGGTATGCAAGCATTGGATTACATAACTAACATTTAACACTGAGTGCTAAGAAAGGACACCTGACTGCATCCAGAGGTAAATAAAGGCTTCCCAATAAGTGACATTTAAATGGATACTGGAAGATACTTTGGCTTTAGCCAGGCATCATACAGACGACGTATAAAGAGAAGAACACGAGGTGGGGGCCACCACTGTGGTGGTTGGTTCAAGAAAGGGGAGGAAAGTTGGGATATTAAAATATAGACCGCAGACCCTGGGAGAGCCATGTTAGATGAGCCTGGTTGACAGAAACACGTAGGGGGCTCTGAATCAGTATTGGATTTTATCTTAAAAGCACTGGGAAGCCTTGGAGGGTTTTAAGCTAGAGAGTGAAAATATCAAAGGGGCTGGAAGGTGGGGGAGGGGGTGGTCAACCTGTCTAATCCTATCTGGTTTCCTGGTAATAGGAGGGTGGTGAAAACTAAAAATACTGCAATCTAATAAAAATGTATTTTAAGCCCCCCCAAAGAAAATATCCACTGTGTTTTTATGAGGAATTAGAGAGATAGATGGAGATTCTTGGCTACGCTTCTCATTGAGAGTGGGGGTCTAATTCCTCTCTTTGAATCCAAGTTGACCTTAACGATCTAAGAGAATTTGGTGGATGTCAAGTTCTGGGATTTGTAAGGCCGGGTCATTAAAAAGCCTTGTAGCTCTGCCCTAATCACTGGACACACTGTCTCTGGGAGCCCTGAACCACCGTGTAAGAAGTCTAGCTGCTGCAAGAGAGCCAAATCAAGAGGGATACCAAGGGGAGAGGGCCCAAGGTGATGAGCTAAAGAGGAAGGTCATCCTGTGAATGAGAACAGTCTCCACTAGTCTCCAAATCAGCCTTTCCCCAAGGAGAGAGCAAATTTCTATCCTGCTGGTTATTCATGCCATCACAGCTGAGGTCCACGCATCTCAGAGGACAGGTGAGCTTCTCTGCTGAGCTCTGCCCAAATCTCCTGCCCACGAGCCAAGGAAAGGGTAGTTCTTTTAAGCCACCAAGTTTGGAAATGTTTGTTTCACAGTCATGGATAACTGGGATGGTTTCTGATAATCCCTTTGGCTGTGGTGCAGAGGTGGCCGACAAGGGAACAAGGGCATGTGGAAAATAGTGCGTGAGCCAGAAATCTGCAGGAGGGAAGGAGGGAAGGGGTCGGCAACCTATGTTATTCTTTTCATTTTAGCTTTCGCATCCATAATTGTACTTACGGCATCGGAGAACTAAGGTAAGGAACTTTAATTCTTTCTCCTTTGCTACCTTTCCCCTATGTTTTGGGGGGAGGATGGGTCTCAAGAGTGTCTGTAGCCACCTGGCCATGAAAATAACATCCATATTGCCAAGAGAAAATGCCGGTCAACCTATCCTCGGAAAGAGGATGCTTGGATTTGCCGGAAACCGTACCTCTTTGAGTCAGGCGGCGTAAGAAATAATGAAGTTAATTGGAAAAAAATTACAACCATCTACCTTCACCCCACTGTAGCTAATTAAAACCCATGACAGTGTCCCTAAGTCGGAACAAGTATTATTAGTGGTCAAGTGACAAGAGGAAAGAGTCCCCAGCAACTGGATAGATCTGCCTGGGGTCATCACACGAATCCAACCCCACCTCCTAGCACCGTTCTGGGAAATAAATGGGGTGAAATTTTGTTGAAGTGGGTCATTTAACGGGGATCTTTTCATTTGTATTTATCTCGAGTAGTTTTATATTCTCGAGTCTTAAAGAAGCTTTTTTCACTGTGAAATCTAAGGCCACCTACTGTAAACAAGAGATTTCTCGGACGTCTCTAAGAAAGCCATCTGCGCCTCACCGAAGGCCACATTGTTCGAATAGAGATCGGGATGTAAAATTTGCCCCAGCAAGCATACTGCTGAGAAGCGATATTAAGGCCCACTTTTCCACTTCACATTTGGGGGATCCGTAGCTATTATTTCTTATTTAGGAAGTAAAATTGGCTGCACCTGGGCATATTATTAGCTGTTCACCACAGGGAACCTCATGCTGATGGGCTATAATTTAGCAGAGAAGGAAAAAAAAAAAAGCAAGCCAATTAAAATGAAGCACATCGCTTGGTACCCATTCGCTGATTGTTTGTCAGAATTTATTATCTTATATTGAACAAATAAGGGATAATTAGAAAAGGAATAAGTGTGACATAATCAAAATCTGGGAGACAAATTACTTCCCCTGCACATGAAGAAAAAGTCTCTGTGGGTCCTGAAAACCAGTCCTGCCCAGGGAGAAAAGCAAACTGACAGAGACTGCCCCCCTGAGATTCGGAGAGCCCTTGAGAGGCACCCCGTCAACCAGAACCCAGTCCCGGCCCCAAGAGCTGGGCCGTGTAGACATGGCCCCCTCAGCACCCACGGGCCCCGGGCTTCCTGCAGGAGTAACCGACCCAAGGTCACAAAAGTGCGGGGGGTCAGGCGATCATCCACACCAACAGCTTCTTTAGGGTCAAGAAACCACTTTGCTTCGTTTGCTACTTCGTGTTATTTGGTACGTTTGACCAGGCTGACATTCTGATTAAAAGAGAAGCCAACAGGGGCGCCTGGGTGGCTTGGTCGGTTAAGCGTCCGACTTCGGCTCAGGTCATGATCTCATGGTCCGTGAGTTCGAGCCCCGCATCGGGCTCTGTGCTGACCGCTCAGAGCCTGGAGCCTGTTTCGGATTCTGTGTCTCCCTCTCTCTCTGACCCTCCCCTGTTCATGCTCTGTCTCTCTCTGTCTCAAAAATAAATAAACGTTAAAAAAAAATTAAAAAAAAAAGAGAAGCCAACGGAGTTCATTTCAAGGTTTTCTGGCTAATCCTTACTAGCAAAAATTATTTTACATTTTAATTATGATGAAAAGCCATTTCTGTACACCAAGTGCTCAGATTTTACACACACACACACACACACACACACATCGTTAAGATGGGTAAATCTGTGAGTAAGTAGGCCCTCTGTGAAATTTGGAACAACTTCTATGGAGGACACTGGCCATAAATTTCTCTCTCTTTTTTTTAAGTCTATTTATTTTGAGAGAAGGAGAGGGAGACTGTGAGTGGGGGAGGGTCACAGAGAGAGAGAGAATCCCAACCCAATGTGGGGCTCGAACCCACAAAATGTGAGACCATGATGTGAGCTGAAATCAAGAGTTGGATGCTCAACCCATTGAGCCACCAAAACCACAAGTTAAAATTGGAAAAACGTGCCTGTCCTTCCATTCAGAAATGCCACCCGTAAGAACATATTCTTGAGGGAAAATCCTATGTGTACCAAGATTTGATGGAAAATTCTCATCACAGCATGACACGTGATATAAAACATGGACGCAGCCTTATGTCGATGCCAGCACTTCTAACTATGGCACAGCCATGGGATGGAGACTCACAAGGCCACGTAACATCCTTCAAAAGTGTGGATGAATATGTAATGTTGACGTAGTGTCAATAGAACAGGTGAAAAGCACGTCACAGAAGGACATCAATAGGATCTAAAGGGTATCACTTACATATACGTTACAACTACGTGGACGCATATTCATAGGCATGTGCGTGCATATCCACACGTACACACACATTACTGTCCCCATCGAGATGCCTTCAACATCGGTGGGGATATTATGCACCAAAATGGCAACAATTTTCTACATAACAGAATTATGAATTATTTTCATGATCAACTTGACATCTTCCTGTGTCTTTAGGTGTTAAATAATAACTCTGAACTACTTTTACAATCTGAAAGAAAGGGGGAAAAGTATCTTAACAGCAGTCTCATCGTCATCCTCGATGAATCCGAGAGAGAGAGAGGAGCCTGGTGCGGGAGAAAATCAGGCCGATGTGCTCCAGCCATGGCCAAACGTTTCCCACCGAACTCTTTCATTATTGCGGGTGGCAACATTGCTTTCCTTGGAGATTGTCATCTGCACTACATACGTGAGTTACATTTAGTACGCACATAAGAAAACCAGGATGCCTCAGACAACGCAACGGCAGACCCCCGAGGTGGCCTGGGACCTGTACCAACACCCAGACACCAGAGCTAAAGGCACCCCGAGGCACAGAGCTGCACATTGACAAAGGTCTAAATGTGATGTAGGCAACACCTCTGCAAGGCTGCTGACTCTAGTCTATTTTTTTTAATTTTTTTTTCAGCGTTTTTATTTATTTTTGGGACCGAGAGAGACAGAGCATGAATGGGGGAGGGGCAGAGAGAGAGGGAGACACAGAATCGGAAACAGGCTCCAGGCTCTGAGCCATCAGCCCAGAGCCTGACGCGGGGCTCCAACTCACGGACCAACCGCGAGATCGTGACCTGGCTGAAGTCAGACGCTTAACCGACTGCGCCACCCAGGTGCCCCTCTAGTCTATTTTTAAAAAGACAGAGGGGCGCCTGGGTGGCTCTCGGTTAAGCGTCAGCCTTCGGCTCAGGTCATGATCTCACAGTTTGCGGGTTCGAGTCCCGCATCCAGCTCTGTGCTGACAGCTCAGAGCCTGGAGCCTGCTTTGGATTCTGTGTCTCCCCCTCTCTCTGTCCCTCCCTTGCTCGCGCTGTCTCTGTCTCTCAAAAATAAATAAACATTAAACAAATTTTTTAATAAAATAAAAAAGTAAAAAAGAGAAAATATTTTAAATATAAAATTTTTAAAGCCATAGGGAGGTAAATGGCATTCCCTATTATACCCTCCCCCTGACTCAGGTACGGTCTCCAGTGGAGCCTTCAAAGAGCTCACTTTTAACAAATTTTTTTAACGTTTATTTTATTTTATTTATTTTGAGAGAGAGACAAAGCATGAGCAGGGCGGGGGCAGAGAGAGAGAGAGAGAGAGAGAGAGAGAGAGAGAGAGAGAGGGAATCTGAAGCAGGCTGCAGGCTCTGAGCTGTCAGCACAGAGCCAGACGCGGGGCTCGAACCCACGAACCACGAGGACATAACCTGAGCTGAAGTCGGACGCTTAACTGACTGAGCCACCCAGGCGCCCCCAAAGAGCTCACTTTTGATGTAAATGATGAGATAACAGTTTGAAATGACACACACACACACACACACACGCACACGCACACACACGCACACGCACACACACGCGCAATCAATGCAAAGCACAGAAGTGGCCTTGGTTGTCATTTTGTGAATGACGTCATGCACAAGCCAGCTCCCGCTTGTGGGCTGCAAGCACCAGTAACCAACCCTGTCTGACTGAAACAGAAGGACTTGGCTAGAAGGGTACTGATGACTGCAGCGTGTGAAAAAGGCAGGATGATGCCGCTCACCTCCCACATCTTCGGGGGGCCTGCTTACACAACTGACCTTGGCCTGAACCCTTGAAATCTTCCCTGTGCTACACGTGAATAAGGCCGTTTGAGACACCGGGGGCCTGCAAACATGCCGCACGAGCTTACCTGGCTTCTTTGTGCCATCGGTGTGATGGGTGGCGGTCGTCAGCATTCCTTCCGGTCGTGCGTGTGCCTATGTGACCACACCCCCCCAGGAGCCACGGACTCTGAGAGCCCAGGGGCTTCCCTGGCCTGGGACCCTGGGCATCCGTCACTGAGATCAGTCGGTCAAGCGTCCAACTTCAGCTCAGGTCATGATCTCACGGTCCAGGAGTTCGAGACCCCCCCCCCCCCCGGGCTGACAGCTCAAAGCCTGGAGCCTGCTTCAGATTCTGCTTCCCTCTCTCTCTGCCCCTCCCCTACTTTCTAGCGCTCTCTCTCTCTCTCTCTCTCTCAAAAATAAATAAACATTAAAAAAAAAACGAGCCCAACAGAAGTCAAGACCCAGATTCCGTCACTGCTCCGGACACCCAATGACCCGCAGTCAGAATGGACCTGAGATCCCTACATCGTGACATCGCTGGCCCCCGGGGACTGCAGGGTTTATCATCCTCAGCACCGTAGACACTTGGGGCCACATAATTCTTGGTTGTGGGGACGTTCCGGGCAACGTAGGATGTTAGCAGTGCCCGGACTTCTACACACTAGATGCCAGCAACTCCCTCCGGACTGGGACCATCAAGCGTCTACAGACACTGCCTCGGGACTCCTGGGGGGAAACGGCCCTCGGTCGGGAACCGCTGACTTGGAAGCAGCTGGGTCAGGGGTCCGGTGGTAGCTACAAGCACAGCCAGAGACTGAGACTCTCCTGACAGCTCCTACCAGTTCCTCCCTCCGCCAAAACGAAGCCAGACAAACCCCCAGACGGAGGAGGGACGTTCCAACGGGAGGCGTCCGTCCACTTGGAAACAACCTCGGATCTTTGTCACGGTAAAGAGTGGAAAGCAACAGAAATGTCATGTCTGCTTTCCAAAGAACATTTTCCTTCCTCACTTTCTGGCTCCCGAAGGAAGAGCTGCGTGGGACTGATTAAAATATGGCATTGCTTTAAGAAATTAAAGCATCGCGTTTCAATAAACATCTCTGATAAGAAGAAAATTGCTAGTTGGCACACCAAAAATCAATGGGCTTCTCCATGCCTCTCAAAACGTGTGCTCCTTTTTCATAAAATCTAAATGAAGAATGAATAAATGCATTTGCAAACGTCACCTCATGAAATCCACAGATAAACTCTCTGTGGTCTCGGCCCTTAAAAAGACGTCCGCCGGACATGGTCTAAGGAAAGAGGGGAGGAGAGCGGCAGGTGGACAGGCACCCCTGCATCTGCAGGCTGAACTTGGGGGTGGCACCTCAAAGCTCTCCTCCTAGCAGGCACCACCCCTACCTTCCCGTTGATGGCCCGGGGAGAGGCAGTGGCGGGGGGAGGGCAGGGAGGACCACAGAGCCACATTCTGGACATCTGGGTCCATTCTGCCTAAGGCTTTGCAGCACATTTATGCCCTGTCAGATAGAATCTACAGAACACTTAATTCTGGATGACTTAATTTGAATATTACAGATGAGTAAGTGATGTTGGGCCAGGAACATCCCTCCAGGTTGGCAGACTCAAAAAAAAAAAAAAAAAAAAGAAAAAGAAAAATCAATATCTTAGGGTAATATTATTTCAACAAAATATAATTCACTCTAATCTTATTGTCATGCAGTCCACATCTCTCCATTTTGTTCACAAGCCTGAAACACAATATTGTATCTATGAAATTATTTTAATATACAATTTAATTAACTCATCAGAAAGGAAGGAAATCAGGTCCCTTTGGCATAACTTATTTTTAGTGAAGGCTTCTGTTGATTACGACTTTATTTAATATCTACTCCTCAAGGATCCACAAAATAATCTGTCCTCCCAGTTTGTTTTCCCACCACATCCAGAGGCATTGTGGACGTGCCAATCTGTAGTTCCGAGACCCAAAACTGCATTCTTGTTTTATGAGAGATAAAATGGGGATGGGAGAGCTATTTTTAAAAAAGCCCAGTCAGAGGATTTGAATAGGTACTTCAATAAAGAAAATATACAAATAGTAAATAAGCAAATGGGGGGGAAAGCTCCAATATGTTAGTTACCAAGGAAATGCAATTTAAATCATGTGAGACAACACTACATGCCTATCAGAATGGCAAAGAAAGAGAGGGAGGGAGGGAAGGAAGGAGGGAAAAAGGAAGGGAAGGGAAGGGGAGGGGAGGGGAGGGGAGGGGAGGGGAGGGAGGAAGGAGGGGAGGGGAGGGGAGGGGAGGGGAGGGGAGGGAGGAAGGAGGGGAGGGAAGGGAAGGGGGAAGGGAAGGGGAGGGAAGGGAAGGGGGAAGGGAAGGGAAGGGAAGGGAAGGGAAGGGAAGGGAAGGGAAGGGAAGGGAAGGGAAGGGAAGGGAAGGGAAGGGAGGAAGGAAGGAAGGAAGGAAGGAAGGAAGGAAGGAAGGAAGGCCAGAGGAAGGGAAGGAGGGAGGGAGGGAGGGAAGAAGGAAGGGAAGAGGGAAGGGAAGAGGGAAGGGAAGGAAGAGGGAAGGGAAGGAAGAGGGAAGGGAAGGGAAGGGAAGGGAAGGGGAGGGAAGGGAAGGGGGAAGGGAAGGGAAGGGAAGGGAAGGGAAGGGAAGGGAAGGGAAGGGAAGGGAAGAAGGAAGGAAGGAAGGAAGGAAGGAAGGAAGGAAGGAAGGCCAGAGGAAGGGAAGGAGGGAAGGAGGGAGGGAGGGAGGGAGGGAGGGAGGGAGGGAGGGAGGGAAGAGGGAAGGGAAGAGGGAAGGGAAGAGGGAAGGGAAGGGAAGGGAAGGGAAGGGAAGGGAAGGGAAGGGAAGGGAAGGGAAGGGAAGGGAAGGGAGGAAAAAAGGAAGGCAGGCAGGCCAGAGGAAGGGAAGGAGGAACGGAGGGACGGAGGGAGGGAGGGAAGGAGGGAAGGAAAGAAGGAAGGATGGAGGGACAGAGAGCCGGAGGGACAGAGGGAGGGAAGGGGAAGTAGGGAAGGGAGGGAGGGAGGAAGGGAGGGAGGAAGGGAAGGACATCTAATAGTACCAAGTACCGGTTAGGGGTTAGGACGTGAGGACAGGTAGCATGTGGGATTCTCATGTTGCTGGTGGGAACTCAAAATGAATTAGCCATTCTGAAAAACTATTTGTTCTTTACCAAGTAAAACACTCACTTACCCTGCAACTCAGAAATGCTACTGCTAGGTATTTACCCCAGTGAAATAAAAACTCACGTTCATATAAAACCTGTAAATGAATGTTTATAATGGCTGTATTCATAATCTCCCGTAAGTAAACACAACAAAACAAGACGACGTCTCTCTACAAGTGTGACAATAAAAAAGCTGTACGTCCCTCCAATGGAACACCTGTCAGCCACCGTGTTCCACTGCAGTCAGCAGAGTGCCACTACCCAGCACGCGTGATATACGTAATCACAGAGGCAGATCTAAAGTGAAAAAAGCCACACTCAGAGGCAAGGTGGCACCAGCAGGGGACAGGTGGGGAACGGAGATGAGAGGTGAGGTAACTGACTAACCCCCACGGTTTTTGGGGGGGTTCAGTGCCAATGTTTCCTCTCTGATTATGGCAGTTTTTCGACTCCAGGCATTTGTCAAAACTTGCAGAATTGTACACTAAAAAGTAATTTTGTTATATATATAATTATCGCATCATAAAAAGAAAAAAAAAAAACAGCTAGCCCGTATGCAGTAACAAAGCCAGCAATTTTGAGGCGAGGTGAGCTTACAGAGAGTGACATGGGGTGCTCTCCTCGTACCAGACATTCTTCTGGACCCTCTCGCCCACATTTTAGCCTTCGGGGCTCACGACCGGACGCCCAAGGAGCCTTTCGTGAGACCTGTTGTGGACGTCGTTTCAATGTTCTAGCACTTGGGGTAAGATTTCATTCCGGCCAAGAAGAAAACAGGAAGAAAGCGGATGTCTCAGGATGTGGATCACCCCCAAGAGGCAGCTGGAAGAGGCCTGAGGATCCAGTAGTCAGAAGCTCTAATTTACAGAACAATGCCTGAGCAGCAGGCAGCAGGCCTGGGCTGCTGGGCGCCCCCCTCTGTGTTCTTTAAGCTGCCGGGAGGGGCTGAGATTCTGCATCAAGGGCATTTGGTCACTCTATTTGCAGGCTCTGCACAGAGATGGCCCCAAATGCCCATCCCACGGCCCAATTAGGGATGGCTTTTACAGAGAGTGGAGAGTCTGGTGCACAGAGAGACATCAGAGTGGAATGAAGGGCGGGGACTGAGCCAAGTCATGGACTGGCTGCAAGAACAGTCCAAGAGACAGGAGTCAGAAATAAGAAAAGCCACCTTTTACCTCAATTCCCAACACAATAAAAAAAATCCTCTAAGAGACAGGGGGACCTGGGGGGCTCCGTCGGTTAAGCCTCCAACTTCAGCTCAGGTCATGATCTCACGGTCCGTGAGTTCGAGCCCCGCGTCGGGCTCTGTGCTGACAGCTCGGAGCCCGGAGCCTGCTTTGGATTCTGTGTCTCCCTCTCTCTCTGCCCCTCCCCCGCTCACACTCCATCTCTGGCTTCTTCAAAAATAAATGAACACGAAATGAAAACAAATCTCTAAGAGACAAAAGGTGTTTAAATACTAAGTTGACGGGTTGCTTGTTTTAGGCTGAATTTCTTTTGCTCCGTATACCTACTCTGCTCTGCTCTTACTCCTTGACCTTCAGCTAGTCCCCCCAAGTCAGCTGCTTGTCTAGTATTAAAGCCAAATAAAGGATTTGAGGATCAGCCACTCTGTCGGAGGTGCAGAGAAAAAAAAAAACCGATGTGCGCTTCACTGAAAAAACTGCAAAATGTGCAGAGATTATTCTGGGCTTTCACCACTTTGGAGCTACTTTTGAATCGTATAGTTTGTCGGGAACTGATAGACACAAATTCTGCCTTAGCTGGTAGGGGTCTAATTGACTTCCCTCCCCAGCCCTCCCCCTCCTCCCCACGGAAAAGGCAGTTTTGACGGCATTGGCGCATTTATTTCAATATTCCTGATGAATACTGGAACTGGTTATAACATCTTCTCTGCTCCCTCATTAAAGAAGTTACATCTTTAACACGCGTTCACCTGTATACCTGCATGAGGTGTCTTTAACAGCCGCATCTTCGAGAGCCGCCCCGCCCTCCTTATTTTGAATTAAAAGCACTCTACACTGCTTTGTAGTACCCCATACAAAAAATAAATAAATAAAAATAAGGGTCCTACCGCGCTCATGCCTAATAATATAATCGGACCTACTACAGAAACATCACCTTAGTCACCTAAATAGATTTCAATTTATTACTAAATGAAGGACGAGCCTCATATACATCGAACACTGTCAACACTTCCCTGGAAGCCAGTGACACCCACAAATGTGAGCAATTAAATAATTAATTGAAGTGAAATCACTCTTGTCCAACAGAAGGCCATCAGATGCATCGCCTGGCTCTATGAAACTCCCCCTTTTCAACACTGCACCTTTTTCCGAGAAGCAGGGTGGAGTCAGGCTGCCTCTTCCACCGAAGACTGCATAACCTATTCTGAAGCTATTCAGAAGGACCGCGTTAAAAACAACTTTCATACCGGAGGTTAAGTGGCAGAAATCTTCCTGGAGAAAAGTCGCTCTGTTTTGCATGCTGTTTCCTGAGTGCAGTGAACTTATTAAGCACTTTGATGTAGCAAAAATTGTGATGTGCATATGTACAAATGCTCCAAACACAGCAAAAAGCAGCTAAAAAAAAAAATCAATAAAGCGGCTTTTTAACAAATGCATTCCGAACTGGATCAAAGGGATAGCCTCGCAGCGACATGCTACTGATCTAACATTCTTTACATGTTCATTTCAAGGAAACATCTTTGGCAACAGAAAGGTGAAGTCTATCTGTAATGAGCTTCTTCTAAGGCAAGAGGGAAGCGTCTTTTCAAATAAGAGACTAAATAAATACAGGACCAATTGAGGCTCTGCAAACACAAAGGTGTGGAGGGCTCACCCTTGACACACAGGCCTCTTGAAAGCAACTAGAGGTTCCAAAGGCGACTCTGCCATCATTTTCTGTCCTGTTCCTCCCCCAGAATAGACTAGTATATGTGAATACAGGGTCAGGAGGAAACACTGGGCCCGGGCATGGCAGGTGTTTTTGTCTTGTTTAGTTGTTTAAGGTATGGCCAAGTACTGCAACTCTGTGCTCCAAAAAGCTTACCTCTAACTGGCCTGATCATGACCTTGATCACCCGTCATCCTACAGCCTAAGGGGTGGTCTCCTCTCGGAATGTTTTAAGGCACACGGTTTTTCCAGTGAGTTCACTCTCAGAGGGTTTTTTTGTTTTGTTTTGTTTTCCAGTATTCCTGTGGGGCTAGGCCCTGACGCTGATTTGGGGCCATGTTCTGAACACACATTTTCCCCCCCATTCCAAGTTATGTCGTGCAGCGGGGGGGGGGGGGGGGGTGCCCGCCTACCCCGATGGCACAGCATCCCAACAGAACGCTGGACTCACCAGCTCGCTATCCAGCCCCTGCTTCACCCCTCAGCCTCCCTCCTCATCATCCATCACCAACATGGAAACATGTCCTTTCCTCTACCACTGCCCTCACATGGAAGGAAACAGAACTGGCTCTCAGTTAGCTTCTGGTAATACAAGTTAGAAACAGGTGAACAAGGCACAGAGATAGCAAACCTTTTTTTCAGACCTGTCTTACCTGAACATCTATCTAGAAGAATATATCCCCAGCGTTGTCGGAAAACAACCAGATTAAAAAAAACAACAACAACGACAACTCCTAAGATTGTTTATTTTTTTCCCCAGACCCTTAGAATGGAGGCAGAAGATTACAGAAGGTAGGGAAATAAAGCAGCCTCGTCTCCAGATGGGGTGTTGGGCACCTGAACTGCATGGCCATACTACAGATGAGCAGAGTAGGGTCTGCAGAAGAAACTTCCAGACAAAGGACAGAAGCACGGAGGAAGATGGAACGTCAATACTGGCGCCTTCTGTGTTCCTAAACACTGGCTTTTAGTGACCTTGACCGTTATATATTCCAAGGAAATGTCAGAAGACATCTTTGTGCACGCACACACATACACACTCATACAAGTCAATTTTACAGGCAAATCTAAATTATAAAATGTTTCAAATATATTTTGAAAAGCTGAGGCAGTATAATTAATGGAATAATCTTCCAAAGAGCTTATTCATACCAATCATTTCTCAAGCAACATACAGAAAAATAATCTTTGTTTATATAAATTAAAATGAGTTTTTGTAATCTAAGAGTGTGTTTATTACGTTGGTACTGTTTTGATTATGTATTATACAAATATATCATAAAAGATGCAAATAATATCTACATCTTGAAGTTTAAGCAAACTTTCATTTTAAATCTTTATTTTTTAGGTCTCCCAAATGGACAAAACGAACATTGACACAATTTCTGAAGGAGACATGGGTGACGTGGAAAAGTGAGAGATGTTTATGAAATTCAATAGATACCAAACCTCAAGTAAAATTTACCCAGGAGTGGAAACACTACAGAGATAAACATGGAGACCAATTCGTCCAGGTTCTCCAAAGGAAAATAAAAAACCGTGGGGATCAAGAGAAAAATATTCCATCAAGAGGCACTACCAAGTCCCGTACAGTTACACTTAAATTCTCCAGAACCCAGCTCTCCCAGAGTCTTCCTCACCTGAAGAAGTTGCTCAACAAGGGTCCACAACCCTGTGTCTAACGAGCTTCTTCCCATCTCCCTGAGACACAACCTTAAGTTTCTCATCTCCGCCTTCTCTCCGAAAAGCTCTCCCAAGGCCTTCCCCACCCTTTCTCTGAACAGAAATCTCACCTTCAACTTTCTCAGTTAGAATCTAACCTCAACTCTGCACCCATCTCCAGTTTCCCTCTTAAGACAAACTCCCCAGCCGGAGCTCTGGAAGCCCCCACCTTGTGGGCTTCTTGAGGACCTCGGTCCTTCTGCTTTCTTCTTTCTTCGTAACTGCTTCTCAGTATCTTATTCTCTGTTGGATCACTGTGACCATCACGCAACCATGCTTGCTATTTGTTCTATGACAAACACATAAACAAATAACAACAATAAAACCAAATTCCCTTTACTAGATTTTCTCTTTTACTACTATCCCATTTTTTTTGCTTCTCATGCACAACCATGTTTTTCAAAGGAGCAGGTCCAATATTCACCTTCACATGTTCACCAGCCATTTGCCTTCAACCTCTTCAATATAACTTATGTCCCTCAAGACACTGGCCTTGTCCAGGTGACAGTCTCATGGATCTCATCTTAACCTCTCAGCAGCATCTGATACAGCTAAAGCCTCCCTCTGCCATTATTGTCATGACGTCCATGACACCCCACATTCTTACATTTCCTCCCAATCCACTGGGTGCTGCACTGACGTCTCCTCCCCCTTTGTCTCATCTCTAAATGTTAGTGTTCTTCACGAATTTGTCCTGGGCTCTCTTTCCTTCCCTTCATAGAGTATCACATTCGTCCAATCACTTTAGATACAATTATATAGCTGATAACTCACAGATTTATGTGGCCACATAAAATGCACATATTTAACTGCCAACCTGGCCCTTCCACATGAGTGTCTATTGTATTTAAAACCTAATCTGTTTTAAAGCATTCTTAACTCCCCCCACACAACCTCTTACACATTTCTTCTTCTCAGGGAAATGGACCGCCATTAACCCAATCCCTCAAACCAGGAATCACTCTTGATTTCACCGTCCTTCTGCCCTACGTTCCTTCCTTCCTCTCATTCTACCTCAGCACATCTTTCAACAGATCCTATTCTATTTCCAAAACATAGCTCACATGTCAGTCCATGTGTCTCTACTTCAGTTGAGTTCACCATCATCTCTTAGGTAGACATTTGAAATAGCTCCCTACCTAGTCTCTCTGCATTCACACGTTCTCTTCTACCATTTATTCCTTCTGATCTTCATTAGTGAGAGTGACCTCTTTAACCCAACATCGAATCAGGTCATGTTCCTTGTCAAAGTCCTTCACTTGACTTCCCACTGAAGTTGAAATAAAATCAAAACTTTTCCCATTGCCTCCCAGCCTCAGGATAGCAACAGGAAGTCTAAATCGCCTCTCTCTGTGACCTTGTCTCCTTTTAGTCTCACTCAGTTCCAGCCACACTGTCTCCTTGCATCCTTCATTGATGTCACCCTCTGCTCTTCAAGTGGTTGGTCCTTTCTCATTCCTCAGGACATGGAGGGACCTTCCTGCTTCCCTAACTCAAAATAGATGCTCTCCCAACCTGTACCACCACTCTACCTCTCTCCCCTGTTTGTTTCCTTTGGAACATTTACAACAAACCTTAATTATTTCAATTTATTCTACTCAAATAGTTCTTGCGGTGAAGTCATACCTTTTACTTTTGTATTTGGAAAACTGGATAATTTCTATTTATTCCGCCTTGTCTACAATAACCCTCTGAATAATCCCCTTGCCTGCCTTGTCTCTCTCGCCTCCAACTCATCCTTCACATTGATGGCATTATTTTCATTCATTACGTTTAAGTTGTTGAGGTCTTTTCCTGCCTATCTTTGTTGCTAGACTGTAAGCTCCTTGAAGGCAGGAGTCCATCACTAGAATTTGCCAATGTTTT
Organism: Felis catus; assembly: GCF_018350175.1. Taxonomy (NCBI): domain Eukaryota; kingdom Metazoa; phylum Chordata; class Mammalia; order Carnivora; family Felidae; genus Felis; species Felis catus. The sequence goes on along the minus strand of NC_058376.1, from coordinate 5,251,793 downwards.
CCCAGAGTGACCATCACATAGCAGATGCTAAGTAAGTATTTGTTGCTAGAATGATAAGGAATTAGGATGCTAACAGAAATAAAACTTCTCAGCAAGGTCAGAACAGGTAGTACAAAGCCTATGTGATCAAACTTAAAAATTTTATTCATAAAAAGTACCTTGAGTTCTTGGATTCGCTCTTTATAAACCAGCGACATAATAACTAAAATAAACTGGACATCCAGTTTTCAGATCCTCAGCAAAGTAGGAAAGCGCCTGTCGTGCCAAGTCATTCCAATGCTGGGAAGAGAGAGATGTACTGAGGACGGGAGTCATGTCTATTTCATGCCTTTGTTTCCCCAGAAGCTAGCACGTTGCCTGACCCATAGCAGACAGCTTCATATGTGTTGAATCAATGAACGAACAAATGTAACCTCTGGTAGAAAGAGGTAACCTAGTGACCTCCTGTAAACAGAGGGAAGGACAAAGGACCAGGTAAGGACAGAAGAATCAGTGATACATGTACTTGGAGATCATAACAACAACTGGGAGGGCCAAGTCTTGAATGTTATGTGGCACTAGAATAAGCAGAAAAAGTAAAGAAAGCTGACCACATGGCTTGTACCATCACTTACAAGAAAATGCTCCAGAGATTCCAAACATTCTGACTTTTCTAGAAAATCACTTGAAATTTAAAGAGCTAGTCATTTTCCTTAAACAGGTATGAGCAACTTGGAATTCAATGACTCTCATTTGCAGTTAATACGTGGTCAGAGCCTTCTCTAAACACAATCAACTGAGAAATACAACAAAAGCAAAACCCTACCCTGAAGGCGACAAAGACAGAGGATTCCTTATGTGTCTGTGAGGTGTTATGTTACATTTACTTCAACTCCTCAATTACTCACCGCCCAACTGTAGCTAGATATCTTTACCTTCATTTTTCATAAGAGAAAACTCAGATTTAGAGAAGCACAGTGATTGGTGCATGGTCCCTCAGCGGAAATGACTGACGGCCACACACATTCAGCCCTTCTAACCGTACTTGTTTCCCACACACCACATGGCTTTTCCTTGTTCCTGGGTGGAGCGCCTCTGCGGTGACTTTGCCTTTTATGCCCCCCTTGTGGAGGGGCACCAGAAAGAAACCTGAAGGCCCCTAAGTTGTAAGTGAACGGTGAAAAACATTCAGATGGTATATTGTTACCACTCTGTATATTTTCCAGTTTGGGGTCTCATGTGCTTATATTAACCAGGGCACACAACTCCAGCATGAGGGGAGCTTGAATAATTTGTGTCTTTGGTTACATAGCAAAAGGACCAAGCTATTAAATACCTGGAAAGCCGATCCCTCTTTATCTGATCTACACTTCAACAGCCTATCTGAACCCACCAGAGCCGCATCACAGAGAAGCAGTTCATTCCAGTGGTTAGAAACGTGGGCCCTGGGGCCAGGCTGCCTCATCAAAACTTGGCTTCCCCATGGGGCGCCTGGGTGGCTCGGTCGGTTAACCGTCCGACTTCGGCTCAGGTCATGATCTCACGGTCCGTGAGTTCGAGCCCCGTGTCGGGCTCTGTTCTGACAGCTCAGAGCCTGGAGCCTGCTTCCGATTCTGTGTCTCCCTCTCTCTCTGCCCCTCCCCTGTTCATGCTCTGTCTCTCTCTGTCTCAAAAATAAATAAAGGTTAAAAAAATTTTTTTTTAAATAAAAAAAAAAAACTTAGCTTCCCCACTTACCAGCTGGGTGACCTCTAATAAGTTACTGTACCTCTATGAGCCTCAGTCTCCTTACCTATAAATTAAGAATAACTGTAAGGTTGTCGTAAGGAAAAAATAAGCAAATATATGACAAACTATATAGCCCAGGGGTCAAGCCAGTTCACGTCCTGCTTTTGTAAGCTGATCTGTATTGGAACAAAGCCATGCTCAACTGTTTGCAGGGTGTTTGCAATCACTTTTGCTCTACATAATGGCACAGTTACGTAGTGAAAACATAGAACTCATGGTCCCCAAAGACTAAAAGATTTAGCATATTTCCCTTCCCTGAAAAAGCTTATTAACTCTTGAGTTAATACATGTAAAGCCCTTAGAATAGTCACTGGCATTGCTTCTCAAGCCTTCCGGCTAAGATCAGGTGTAGAACAGTCAGTGGCATCTCATAAGTACTCTATCTACCTATTGATCTATCTATCTATCTATCTATCTATCCATCCTATCCATCCATCCATCTATCCATCCATCCATCCATCCTTCCATCCATCTATCTCTATAATCTCTCCATCAATCCATCCATTCATCCATCCATCCATCTATCTCTATATCTCTTCATCAAACCATCCAAACATCCATCCATTCATCTATCTATCTATCCATCCATCCATCCATCCATTCATCTATCTATCATGATTATCTGTCTATTATCTATCTGCCTGCCTGTCTAGCTTCATGTGTGTGTGTGTCATACATATTAGTTGGCAGGAAGTACTAGGATATATGCTGTAGTGCTAGCTCTCCAAGGTCATTCATTCCCTATCCCCACACAGAGGCCCAGAGGTTGGGAACCAAGGGTGAAACAGTCCTGGAATTGGATGTGATTATCCTTATAAAATTCCTTGAGCCCTTTAGTTTCAGGGAAATCAAAATTAAATTGAAAGAAAATGAACAGAAAGGACTTCTTCAGAAGGAGTGAGTCTCATGGAAACATGTAACTGTGTATCTTTTGTGTGCAGACTGCATATACAGCTAAATGACAACAAGTCAAACTCCTCTGGGGAAAAATCACATGCTCATAGTCTACTGACATCAGGACTGGCCATGTGACTTAGTCTGGCCAATGATGAGTAATCCCTAAATAGACAAAGAATTACAACATAATTTGATGTTTAACTGGCACTCTTGAGGACATTCAGTTGAGAAATGTGGAGGATGCAATCCTTTGTCTCTGGCCATCTGGAGGAGGAGGAGGAGTCAGGGCTAATGGGCCCTGGGGAGGCAGGATGCCTGGGAAGTCAGACAAAAAGAATGGGCTTTTGAGGCTGGCCAGCAAGAGGAGCCCCTGCAGAGAACCCAGGTCAAGCAGCTGACAAAGGAAAGACCCTGGAAGTTGGAACATCTTTGTAGTAAATCTGGAGAGTGAAAATACTATGATTTTCCAAAATTAGATAACATAACTTTTTCCCATGCTTTTGAGCAGTTATAACCATTAAATACGCCATGTTGTTGTTGTTATTATTATTATTATTATTATTATTATTATTATTATCATTATTTTTATTTTAGAGAGAGCATGAGTGGGGGAGAGGGCCAGAGGGAGAGAAAGACAGAATCTTTAAGCAGGCTCCAGGCTCAGCACAGACTCCAACACAGAGCTCCCTCCCACAACCCTGGGATCATGACCTGAGTCAAAATCAAGAGTCCAGCTCTCAACTGAGCCACCCAGGCACCCCCTAAATACACCACACACTAAGTAGAAAGTTTGTATGCCAGTGTTGAATTGACCCTTTGCTCTTACACATTTATTCCAAGTCACCTGGAATTACTTTATAGGTGCTCCTTTTTAGGGGCACCCCATGCCCTCTCCATATGGCTCAGAAGGCTCTCACCCCCACCTCCATGGGCCTGCAGGTCAGCTCAGCCAGGCCACGCTTCCTGCAACCCCTCATTTGTCTTCTTGGTTCCTAAGCGACTCTTCTTGGCAAACTACTCCACCTGATACTTAAACCAGTTGCTTACCTGCTCTACTGGCTCATATCTCCTTTCCCGCCTTTCAGATCAGTTCTAGTAAACTGTTCCCACATCCTCCTCATTGACCACTTTTGTGATTTCTTCTAAATGAAACTTGTTGGCTTTCCTGGCCATGGCTTTTGGGTGGGACTCTGGGCCCATGTGATAGTCGGGTTGCTCATACAGGTGAACGCACAGTTTTCCTCCAATGAACCCTGCACCTTTGTGACCTCCAAATTACTTCCCAGTATCATTTCTTTCTTTGCCCTCTCTCTCATGTGCCCTAATGTTGGGAATGATGAGAAGGAGCTAAGACACTGGAATCTGCCATCTAAAGAGATCATTTCTGCTCACTTGGAAACAATATAGATGGTTTTCCATATTTACCCAAATGAAACTGGATGATAGAATCTCAGAGCTGGGAGAGCCAGGGACGTCTCAATGATTATCTCTGTGCTAAACTAGGCGTTTATGACAACATGTAGTCATTCACAGCCTCGGTCGACCTCATGTCCACAAAGCCTCCCAGTCTAACATGAGACACGAGCTTCTAGTGCAGACAAAGAAAAAGGACCAATGGTGACAGAAGTTCCCAGGGATGGAAACCAGGCTGTGACACTGTCCCTGCAACTGTGAACAGGTTCCTCAAACTCTGCTTGTCAAACAGGGACAGCAGCAATGCCTGCCTCCCTGCACCCTGGAAGGTTCTAGAAGAGTGGGCCTTTGGAAGCACGTGTTCACGCAGCGGAAGTGGGCGCCCCTTTACAGGTTTGAGTTTGCAAGGTAGCTCTGGCTGTGCGTGAGGCCTCCGAGGAGCTGTGCCAGCTTCCAGAACTGCTGACACCAATGCTGATGGATGCGCTCCTGGGCGAGGCCGGGTGACTGCAATAACCAGGCTTCAAAGGCCTTTTGGACACAGGAGGGCAGAAGTAATAACTGAAATCGCCCCCAAACGAGTCCAGGACTATAGCCCACTGTAGAATCTGCCTATGCCTGGTTGTATTAATATGTATCATTCTCTACACGAAAGCAGCTCACAAGATTAAAAGGAAGTTGAGCAAGGAGTGGGGGGATAGAGAGGAAGGGAGGCAGGAGAGAGTGAGAGGGAGAGAGGGATGAAAAGAGACTACCAAGGAGAGTGGGGCCCTAGATGCCGGGACTCCCTCTAGGAGGCTGAACACAAAGGGGAGGAAAGCCAGGAGCAGCTGAGTAGGCAAACTTAAGCAAGGACCCCTAAAAGGGCATGGTCCAAATGTCTGAGAACAGTATACCTTTTCATACTTGGAAATGTGGGCTGCTCCTGTCCAAAGCCCACCCAGGAACCAGCTGTAGCTCCCAGCACTCAGAGAGACCTTCGTTTGTCAGCATCCGCCACAGCAGCCATCCGCTGGCCCAGAAGAAAGGTATTCGGTGCCACCCAACTGAGTCGGGCCCATCTGGGTGTCCCCTATGGGCATCTCCTCACCTCGCCGTTGGTGCTTCCCCCACCAAGGCCGCCCTGTCCACTCGTGGCCCTTCTGGGCCACCTGAGAGCACCGATGGCCCTGGACACCCCAGCGGCACTTTGGTGAACCAGGTTCTTCTTGACTTGACCCTGGCTTTGGAACTTGGCTGCTTTGGCTCAAAGCTGGAAGCTTGTTCGTGGCCTTGGTTTTCCTTTTAGTAATGCCTCTTAGGCAGTCGATTGACCACATAGCCTTTATCAACCTCGGTGCACCCCATCAACAGGCATGGCAGGAAAGAGGGGTCCAGCCTGGCTTTCTACACGTGCCTAGGTCTACACGTAGCAAGGTCTCTGCTAAGTGTCCCCTCGTTCTCTGCGGCACTGCTAACCTTGTGACAAAGAAAGGAAAAGAAAAAAGGTCTGCAACAGTGCTGCCGCCGGTCTGAATAAAAAAAACCAAAGTCGATGTTCTTTGCCAAAAGAGCACACTTTGATACACTTCAGAGATTTCAAAATTCCCCAGCCCTAACTCATATATATTTTAAATCAACACATTTAATTAAATTAGCAGCTTATATAAAAACCATAAAGGTAAATGGCTCCTCCAAAGTCTGAGGTTTGATACTGAGTCAAAATTCTTTTTAGAAACACATTGGTTAAAGCAAATCCTGATGTGACCCATGAAAATTAATAAAGGGAAACCTCACTAAAATGGAGTTAGAAGGCCAGAAGGGGAGGCCAGAGGGGAAGCTGTACCAATCCACATCAATTACAGGAAGAGCTGTCAATTACAGACTCAACAGAAGAATCCTCAACAGTAAAGAATCATCTGTTACCGGTCCCAACAGGGAAAGAAGTGCTCTGCATCTCCTACAAGCAGTCAGCCACCCCTGCAAATCAGCCAGCGAGACCATCATCACCTTGAACACTTGCTTTTCTCCCAACGAGTTTTACTCAAAGCAACAGCTACCTTCTTCTCCATAAAACACCATCCCTCTCCTTAGTTTGTTGGACTTGTTTATGGTTTTGCCGTAGTTTGAAAATTACAATTCCCTGCTATTCCAGAATAAATGCATTTTGGTGGTATGATAACTGCCTGTTTTATTTTTTAAGGTTAACAGACCCAATACTTTATTCAACAAACAATGTCAGGGCGTGGAGGTGAGTGAATAAGGCAAAGTTCCAATGGAATTAGTTTGTACTAAAAATTTCAAGTGACGATGAGAATGGAACCCAGAAAGTGAGAGAGTGCAAGACTGTTACAAAGTTGTGGCAAAAAAACAGAGATGTCAGAATCTAGGAGCAGAGATAAAAGCCCCAGAGAAATACAGCATTTTCTGATACCTTCCCTGCTATCCCATGGGGGTAGGCATGTGGCATTGAGCTCCCCTGGTTGTTTACTCCCCTCTCCTCCCATACAAGTGCCTTAGTACTTTATTTTATAGTTAGTGAGTGCCTCTGATTTTCTACCCACCTAATTCTGATCTCCTTGAAGACAGAGACTAAGTTGTATCTGACTCTGTCACCCAACTAAGTTTAACACAAGGCCTTACTAGACAAAGTTAGTGCTCAAAACTTAGCTTTGAAACAAAGAACGAATAAATATGTTACTGTGGATACATTTCACACACATAATTCCATGAATCTGCAGATAGCAGTGCTCTGACATTCCCAATGTCCTTTCCTCTCTGGCATTCCTGATTAGTACCTATTTATCAATGACTGCTTGTCTCAGCAGTCACCAATAGCCATGTTCACAGACCCAAGACATCCATCAGTGTATGGCTGGTAGCAATTTATTTATCTCCTGGGCCATAAGAACCATGTGGACACCATCTCTGGACCCTGGAACAGACTGTCTCATAGCAGGCATTCAATAAATGTTTACCTAGAGACACTGGATAGAATATGGGAGGTCAAGAGAGTTTATAGCTATTTGTGGTTGAATCAGAAAAATCATATTAAGTATAAAATCTTTCAAACTTTGATGTACCAACTATATCACAAAAGCATGATGAATAACAGACTGAGACTGTAACTATTAACCAAGGAAAAGCCCTGAATTTCTTCCAGGTAGTGAGGGCAATCCTTGAGTCCTGACCTGGGGCAGGAGGGCAGGATTAAGGGCTGGGGAAGGGAGTGGCTGGAGGAAGTGAAATCACAGCTCTTCTTTCTACCTCTTCATCAGGACCATCCTGGGAATACTTCTAACCATTGATTAGACAAACATTTTTTTTATTTTTTTTATGTTTATTTACTTTTGAGAGAGAGAACGTAAGCAGGGGAGGGGCAGAGAGAGGGAGACACAGAATCCGAAGCAGGGTCCCAGCTCTGAGCTGTCAGCACAGAGCTGGATGCAGGGCTCGAACTCACAAACCATGAGATCATAATCTGAGTTGAAGTCGGACATTTAACCAACCTAGCCGCTCAGACATGATAGGCATGTTTTTCAACGGCCAAATTTGAAAGCATAACTGAAGAGAAAATCTACTCACTTACATAGTGGACCATCAGAGTTATCCATATAGAGGGAAAAAGTACAGTCCCTACAGGCTAGGGGTCCCTGGTGGTCCTCATCTGGTAGACATGGGCGCCCCAGCAAGTGGAGTCCCCATCCGTAAAATGAGAAGAATAACAGTGGCGATTCAGCAGGATCACTTTACACACACACACACACACACACACACACACACACACACACGCACATACTCCCTTACATATGTGTACACATATATACATGCATATGTGCAAATATAATCACACATGCATGTGCATATATATACATAACAATGGACTGTGTTATATACATGAGTATAACACGTGCATTATAGATGATATAGATAGATATAGATACAGATATATACATACATACACACATAGAATTGTCTTGTATACATACATATATCCAAGGGTTGTTTCACACACACACTAAAGAGGTAAGACGTATAAAATGCCTAAGGGTCCCTGTGAGTGTGCTACAAACACGGGATATTATAACCGCCCTTAGTGTATCAAATACTAAGTCCAACATGAAATTGTGCGCTGTGCCTACCGGGAGGACACGGCTGATCATATTATAGAACTGAAACTGCTCACTTGGAATACACAAGTGCTCTCATTCACTCTTTATTTCTAAGCCTATAGTTTTTATTCAGTCCTGACTTTGTGTAGTAGTTTTGGAAAGAGGGAGCCACACAATCAGACTGACATGAAGCCCAGCAGCTCTGGAACCAAGATTGAGAATAGCGATCAAGGGTGAGACCCCTTCAAGGGGGCGTGAATTCCACTCTCACATCCTGATCCACAAGTACCTGAATCATGTTCGGTACCAACGCTCAGATCATGTGCTGAAGGCATTCACCTGCATCACCTTGCCCTTTTATTTCTCCTCAGAGAATTTATTCCCAGAGATCCTGCAAAAGAGCTAGTGGGGGAGTTAATTACCCATTTCATCGTGTTGCCTACATTCATTGTTCCATATCGATTTGTTATCCAAAACAGCCTTTAAATTGTTTATTGATATCTTCCCAGTCTGTGCTTCTCTCTTATTTAATATATCACCACCAGAGAATTTTGTTTTTAACTGCTGAATGACAATTACTTTAATAGATCGCACCTCTGGATGTGGTTCTTGGTTTGGAAGGAAAGAACAACAGCCTGAAATGATCTCTTCTATAGCATCCATCACACGGCCATGGAGGAACACACAGTCCTCACAACCAAACGGCGGTGGCCCTGGGAGGCAGGCAATGACCCCGCAAGATAAGAAGGCAACCTGCCTTCATATCACTTCTGGGAGCACCAAGAGCCACAGCTCGGATGCAACAGGACAGCCGTCATTTCAAACCTGTCACCCACTACTCGGACCCACTAGGTCCTGGAAATAGAACAGCACCTAAATAAATGACATAAGCAATGAATAAAATAAAATATGCATAAACCAAATAAATAAATCTAAAACAATTCTTTCAAAAAATCCCAGCGTCAAGAAATGGGTTCATCTCAATATATTCATTGGAAGCCTTTATATCCGTCTTTATGTCCTTAGAAAGTACACGTACTGATTTTTCCATTTGGGCAGTTAAGTGAGTGGGAAGGAAGGAGGGAACTAGCTAGAAATTGGGGATAAGAGGATTACCCATAAAGAGCAACAGTTAGGACTGTAGGGGAAAGACAATTTGATGGGGACAAACAGAGCAAATCCACGACAGATGAGTGAGTTGTGGGAGGGAATGTCCAACAGAAGATCTTTGAGCGTGTACCTTGGAGAGGACCATATATGGAAAACACAAGCTTATCTCCTCCAAAGGAAGGACGTGATGGATTTGCCATCTTTTTCTTGACCCAGGAATATGGACTAATTAAACAAACAAACAAACAAAAAACAGTTATTTCTTCTCTGGGATACATTCCTTAAAAAAAAAAAAGTCTCAAAGGGGCGCCTGGGTGGCTCAGTCGGTTAAGCGTCCGACTTCAGCTCAGGTCACGATCTCGCGGTCCGTGAGTTTGAGCCCCGCGTCGGGCTCTGGGCTGATGGCTCAGAGCCTGGAGCCTGCTTCCGATTCTGTGTCTCCCTCTCTCTAAGCCCCTCCCCACTCATCATCTGTCTGTCTGTCTCTCTCTCTCTCTCTCTCTCAAAAGTAAACATTAAAAATTTTTTTAATAAAAAATAAATAAAAAATAAAAAAAAGTCTCAAAGATACAAAATGTAAGCTTCTCTATTTAAATCGACTGAGGAATGGCCGTTCCTCTTGGCGTGCACACCACCTGCAGTGACAGCTCTCTGCACCCGCCCACAGAGCTGTGCCCACTATCTGTGCCCACACAGTGGGACCTTGTGACTGCAGCGTGACGCTCTCATGGTCTCAGCCACAGGGCCTTCTGTGGCTTCTGCTATCGAAACGTAACAGCACTAATTTTCCACTTCCCGCCTGCCCGGAGGGCTCTTCCTCCACATATACTCCCATCTTTTCCCTTCACGTCTGTATAGACGTCTGCATCTCCAAGAGGCCTTCACCCACCATCCTACTGCAAGTGTTAAATAGTCTAAAACCTCTGATCACACTGCGTTTGCTTCTCTCTGCAGCACTTATCAGCAATGACACCACAGTGTACATGATCTCTGTAATACTAGTTGGTCTTCTTCCCCCACTGGAAGGCAGGCGCCCTGAGGGCAGGTGCTTCATCCTGGTTGTTCTCTGTTGTATCTGCAGCCCCTGGCATATACAAGGGACTTAGTACATACTTGGGGAACAAAGCGATGAATGCACTGGGGACCTTCTACGGAGGCCGGAGTTTAAGGAGGACAGGACGCAGACAAGGGGCAGCCAGGGCAGGAGAATGGAGAGACAGCCCATCAGGAGCAGTGGGACAGAAACGAGCAAGGGCAGGAGGGGTCTCAGAAGGAGAGGGGCAGGACAGCAGATGAGGCCAACCGCTCGACTGAGGTCCAACAGGGAGGCCACCACCGGATTTCACAATTAAACCATCATCAGTGACTGTCAAGAGAGCACTTTCAGCACGATGGTCCAGACTGCCTATTGCTAAGAAGTTAAAGGGAAGATTTAGAAAACAGAGTTGATGAAAATAATCTAACCGAGAAAGAGGGAATGAGGGAGGCAGGCTGGTCAGCGTTCTTAGCAGCCCAGAATCTAGAAAGAAGGCTTACTGCCTTCAGAGTTGTGTGTGTGTGTGTGTGTGTGTGTGTGTGTGTGTGTGTGTGTATGCATGTGTATGCCACCAATGTGTGTCTGTATGTCTTGAGTAAATACGTGTGAGTGCGTGTCAGCGTTCATGGACGAGTGTGCATCTCTGAGTGTGGGGGGGGGGGGTGCCTGTGTGTCTGAATGTGTGGCTGACTGATGGGGTGGTGGACAACCCGGGAGGAGTCCCTTCAACGCCTCAAGAACTGACCTCACCACATTTTCTTTTAAGGAGGCAGGAGAAATTAACATGGAATTAAAATGCCATTGACACAGTGAATTTTGGTTTCTCTATTTCAATTCTAGGAGATAAGCTATCACCACGTCCACACTTGCATTTATTTAGGACCTTTTCAGATAATAATTTTAAGACAGCTCAGAACTAAGTCTTCAGGTCAAAAAAAATCGACCTAAACGTGCTGTTGACTCAAAAAGAGAATAGTAGGAACAAAGCAAAAAAAAAAAAAAAAGCCTGCGTAAAAAATTAAAACAAATGAAAAGCCCTATAGGACCAAAGACAGAGGCAAAATGAATTCTCTGAAGAGGAAAATACATTTTGTTCTAATATTCTCTTAATAGATTTTTTTAAACATGATAAGAAGATGGAAAGAAAGCTGGGAAACTCTGATAGATTATGCAAATACTCATTTCATTTCTCTGCTTTTGGGTGACGTATCGGCACCATTTTAAAGCTGTAAGCCCCCAACATTCCCTATCTCTGCTCCCCAGCTGGCGAGCACAACCAAAGGATTATGCGTAATGCACTCCCTATCCGGCAGCAAAGACATTTATGCGGAGCTCAGAAGGATCTGGGATACTGCAGGTCTCGGGGGCTTAGAAGGAAGATTGTTAAAATACAGTTCCATGATTTTCACCAGCTTATCTCAACCAAGAGGTTAAATATTCTCTCTCTTCTGCAGAGAGAGGTGGGGGCGGGGGTGGGGTGGGATTTGCTGCTCCTGCAGCCAGGAATGAAAATGACTTTGATTCTTTGATTTTAGGTTTTCTAATAACCACTAAGGCCTTTGCTCATCTCCCCTCTTTCTCCAAGTGTGAGGTTTACACCAGGGAATATGCCATACCAAATTTCACCAGAGTGATTCTTTTTTTCAGAGTCGTATCTCCAGCATAGAAAAATATGCCTTGCTATCGCTTAGGCTAAAGGGAATGAAATGAACATAATGTGCTATATTTCCATTGTCTCCTCCTCTGTAACTCAAATGACCTGCTAAGAAAAGAAATGCCACGCCAGTCTGAGGACTGTGGTCTAGGAAGCTCATGGCTTCCACACGTAGCATCTCGTTCAACAAATACTCCGTGGCTTGAGAGTACGCCCCTCAAATAAATGTTCCTGTCATCCCTGTCCTCAGCAGCACGCCGCAAAGTCAGGTTTCATTAAGTACGCCCCAAGACCCCAGTGATCAATACAGATCAAGCCTACCTCCGTCACTCAAACGCTGTCTTTGTCCAAAGGCAGTAATGGTGATGTTTAGACAGAAAGAGGGATCCAGACAGAATTAACCCAGAAAAATCCACCTTTGCTATAACAGTCATAGGCAGAAGTATCTACAGACTTCCTTTTTCTGATGAGACTATAACTGAGGTTAGTGTTTCTCACGTGAGCCTCAGAGATAAGACAACGTGTTAGAAGAATAAACAAATCACAGCTCTATTTGCCTTCAGGGCTCCAATTCATATTAAACAGAAATGAGGAAGGAAGTCTTCTTTTCTATATGTGCCCCGCTATGCAATCTGTGCCGTCAGACATCTCCACCCACGGGTAATCCTGAACTTTCCAATGGAATTTCCTTGACGACAAGGCGCGACTATAACCCTGCACATAAAGAGACCGTGGATGACCAGGACATGTGTGATGCAAAGGCGGAGGTCGGCTTGGATCATTTCTAGGAACAATAACCTCGTGAGTTTGTCACTGGAAAGGGATTCAAGATTATTGGCCAAAAGTAAATTGCAATTGGAAACAGAATGACAAGCACTGTGGTTTGGTATTTGGGTGGCGAGGGAACCCAGAGTTTGTCAAATGCAAATTAAGCAGACAGTCGCCACGCTAGGCAAGCACTCAGGGTTAATTCAGGTCGTCCTCTCGGCTCTTGTGTTCCCTGATTCCAAGCTCGGCAAGGCTGGGGTGTAATTAGGGAATGGGTACCATTCACTGCACACCAGTTGGGTGTAAGCTTTAAACTAATAACTCAGCAATTACGAGAAAAATGAGCAGTAATTACACCCATTTCACTCGCGGCTAGACAGATGGAGCGTTTTCTCCTCGTTATTGGCAAACTGTCTCCACATTTATTTCATTTTTACTGCTTACTATTTGTTGTACTTTGATTAAGAGTAATTACAGGCTAGAAAAATATGAAAAATAGGAATGTGGGGTATTTTTTTTTAAAAATAGAAGGAGGCCCTTCTTCCTGATCTATACTGACAGAACGCTCATTTTAGATCCTATTGAGATGACGGAAGTATTCTTAAAATACTCGGGGGCAGCCTTCCTTTCTGTGGTGGCTTTCCAGAGGGGATTTCCACGTGTGCTAATTATTCGGGCGTCCCAGGCACCGGAAGTACCCGGCACCCGTCTTCCCCCTCAGGCTCATTCCTTTTGTGTCCAGTGACCAAGGAAAGCAGAGATTCACCCGTGTCTGGAGGAAGCCAGGACCGCGAAAACACATCGCGGCTATTGTCTTCGTGGATTTTAGGACTAGAAGTCCATTTCCCTCCCACCGCTGTTAAATGATACACATTGTCCAGGAAACAGGAATACTGAGCTCCTCAGGTTCTCCTCGGAAGCCCTTCAGTGTAAGTGACATCACTCTTCAGATCCCGCGATATTTACATGTTAGTTCCCGACAAGGCGTAAGCAGGATTTCACCGGTGGGGAAATACACCTGAATTCGTTTTCAGCAACCATGCTTCCAGCCAGTATTATTAATTTTTAATTTATGTGGGCTAGAAAATTATGCTATTTGGAGAGAACTAGTCATGACAGAGGAGCCCATATTGAATGACCATTCCTTGAGCATAGATTTTAGCTAATAGTAAAAATGATACCTATTTTAGAGTAAGTCCCCGTGTGTAAAATAACGCGCTCTCCATTTGCACAGGGTTTTTTTGTTGTCGCTGTGACGCTTTACAAAGCATTTTGTGAATCCTGATGGCTGAGGGTCTGACTCCAAATCCTCAGCCCTGGATGACACAGTCCCAGGAGAAATAAAAGCCATCACGGTCCACCACGGGCCCCCGCAAAAGCACGATTTTGCAAGAAAAACAAAAACTATTTTCCCCTTCCAAGAAGGCATACTTGAAAACATCTGAACAGTTGTTTCTGGCATCAGTTTTCCTGAATGGGAGAAAAGGCACACACATGCTTGTGCTACATGGGCTCCATATTGATTCACGGAAATGCCATGTGTTAATGCACCGACTTGCTAATGGCTCTGCCCGTGTGGCGAGCTGCTGTGCTGGTGCGGCGCGTGGAATTGATTAGTTCCCTTAATGAGCCTCCGATCGTGCTGTTACCACTATGCAGCATGCAAAGCAGGGGCAAGTGTGCGACCGGAGAAAGCCTGTCTCGGAGCAGCCATCAAGAGGGGAGCCGAGAAGAGCAAGTGGCAGGAAAACGCGGGAGGGGTGGAACCTGCGAGCAGAGCTGGAGGCAAAGACACCTCCTCTCTTGTAGGAGACGCTGCAGCCTGCTGCTCCCCAGGGTTCCTCCCTGACAATGAGGCAACGGGGCGGGGGTGGGGGGGGGATGCGCAGACCCCACTCCACAGCAGTGACCGTGAGCAGTTCCACAATCGGCTGACGTCAGACGGATCCGGAGTCGACTCTGGTCCGTGCCCCTTACATCTGTGTAACCCTAATCGGCCCCTGACCCACAGCTTCCCGCAAACGAGGGGAAGAGGGGAAGGTGAGGCATCCCTGCCTTCATCGGTGTGCAAACTTGCGTCATACAATTTGAGCGAGAGATGTGGTACAGGAAGTAAATAACCTAAAGCCAGTTGGGTTCATGGCTAGCCAATGATTGATGGATGCGAATGTGAGAGGGGTGGGGGCTGGGTCTTCTAGGAAGCCAGCTGCTGAGGCAAAGGGAGCAGGGGAAAGAAGGAAAACAAGGTGTGGGTGGGAGACACTGTTTAAGACACTTGTTGTGTGTGCAAGGACCCAGTCTGCCATAATTATCCAAAATGGCGTACAGAGAAAGGAAGAAGGCAGAAACAGATCAAATAGCCCCCCCTTTTTCTCTGTCCTGCTTGCCCTGCCTTTCCCACCACCAAACACACCACACACACACACACACACACACACACACACACACGCACGCACGCACACTCCAGAGGGGGAGATGTTAGATAAGCTGCTAAAAAATTCTACAGTGCTTTCAAACAGTATGTGAAAGCAATTTAGGAAAACATTTCTACTTTCTGCAAGAGATACAGACAGTCCCTGCTACCCACTCCATTGTGCTCATGTGGGAAGAGCACGGGCACAGGAAACCCTACGGCTTAGGGCGGAGGGAGATCCCATCCTCACGTGAAATCCTTGCCCCCATTAATATGTAAGGAACCCATGGCATGAAGTTGTGTATGTGTAAGTCAGTGTTTGTGCTTCCTCCTGGTCCTTCTACAGAGGTGGACAGTGTGTGGCCACGCGGAGAAGAGGCATCTGGCAAGCCACATTATGGTCTTGGTGGCCACGTCAGTGCGGTCCGTGTGCTGGACATTTAAGCTTATGTCACCGCAATGCCACAGGTGCTGGACACAGAAAAGAGGAGATGGGCAAGACACTGGGGCTACTTGGAGGAAAAGGTATCTTGACTAAGCATTCAAGGATGCCTCCTCTTTCTCTAAATGCTCCAAAAGGGTTCGCGTGTCATGTGCTAATACCCACTAGGCAGGTCATATCTAAGTCAGGCAGACAGACATTCAATGGAAACAAACCAGATGCTTTTCTCAGTGGTCCATTTTGGTCATCAGAGGCCACTGGCTTTCAAAAGAAGCGTTCTCCTTCCCTTCTTTTAAGTATGTATCACGAAAGACTTACTACGATTGAAAATATCAAGAAGGCAAGTTCTAGAATACCTTGATCTTAAGACATCAGAGAAGAATTGATTTGATTCCCAATTCAGCGGACTTTTCGGCTCCCAAAAGGAGATACCTACCGACTGGCAGAAGCCAAGTGAGCATGTATTTCAAAGATGTGCAGTAGCAAAAAATAATAATAGTTGAATCACGACTAAGACACTTGAAAATTATACGTTAATACTATCAGTTTTCAAGAAATATCCATATATGACATGCCATCAACTGGCAAAGGACGTCGTACAAAGTTAAACTGGAGAGGGGAGCATAACTTCAGGAAAACGCGTTCCCCATGTTAGCGCTGCACTCTGAGGCTCGTTACTGGATGCTTTCAGGGCAAGACCCTTTAATAACGGACATTAAACACCTACTATGTGCAGAATGCTCTCTTTGCCAGACACCGTGAGACCAAAACCAAGTGCAAAAGTTGCTCCTTTGAATAAATCTATACTGCACTTCGAGGGGAAAAAAAAAGAGACCAACGTTTCACACTGTTATTTTTTAACGTTTCACCTTCTTTCTTTTTCTTTTTTTGTTAATCTTTGTGGTTGCTGCTCTACTTCTTTTGATCTAGAGAATAAAAGAAGGTCGCAAAATTCAGTGCTGGCACAAACCATGGGAGGATGTACCATTTCCTAGTGGGCCCGCTAGGTGTTAATATCGCCAGGATGATTTAGAGACGTTCTCTCACTTATCCTTATGGTGTCATTACAATATAATGGTTATTATTCACGCTTAGGCTCTTGGATGGGAAAAGGGAGGCTCAGAGAGGTGAAGTAATTTGTCCGGGGTCACATATCTTGTTACACAGCACTCCATAACCCAGAAGGAACTCAGAGATGAAAATCTCTACATGGGCTTTAGCCACCAAGCGGGCTTCATGGTGCGAGAGGGGAGGCTGCTGGGCTACGGGATGAAGAGACGCCCAGGGGAAGAACACTGCAGTGGAGGCAAATGGCAGGGAAGGACTGCCCCGGGTCACGGTCAAAAGCTCCCCTTAGAAACCACGAGAGATGAAATTGTAGAGACTCACAGTCTAGAACCCCAGTCTCCACCCCCACTCACAGAAGATGTTGTTCTGGAGATGAGTGTTGAGTCTATGAGGAAGCCTTTTTACAAGCTCTCCTGTGACCTTGATACACCTGCCATGATCCGGGGGGCCAGCCCCCCCAGACAGCCAGTGAGGGGGTCGTATTTGCTCTGATAAGAGCCTAGAGCCTGGATCCTGTGCTCTGTGACTGCACAGAGTAGGGCTGTCTTGTGGCATGCCTTTCTGCCATGCGGCACAGCATCTGGAATAGAATAAGATGTTTTCCAGTAGATGGCGATTGATGGGTGGGTAGACGGAGAAAGTGTAGGGAGGGATATAATAAAATTATTCTTAAACGCAGCTCATATCTGCATGAGGTGGATGTGCGTGATGGCTACTATGTGTAAACAGACACTTCGTATTTATCAAAGTCTTGAATTAAGTAAAACAAGTAGATATTCTCAACTCTAACTCACACTCGGGTGGCCTTCAGT
This sequence comes from Felis catus, assembly GCF_018350175.1. Taxonomy (NCBI): domain Eukaryota; kingdom Metazoa; phylum Chordata; class Mammalia; order Carnivora; family Felidae; genus Felis; species Felis catus. Next base: position 5,234,322 of record NC_058376.1, on the reverse strand, counting down.
CAAGGGCCTGACTTCTTGTTTTATTGTCTCTAACTCGGATGCACAACATATTTTATGAGTGAGCAACGTGTTATCAATAGGAAGCGTGCAAACATTGGAGCATCACGATCCAATAGCTTGAGATACTTTGGGTTCGATTCAGTTTACACAAGCCTCCCTGGGAGGAATCCCGAGGGCCGTAACAGAAGCGCGAGGCTCTCGAGAGAGGGAACCACATCCACACAGAGCATTCCACAGAGCGGACCAGAACACCAGCTAAGAGTGCAGCCAATTCAGCCTGTCATGGGCCGAACGGTGCCCACGATCCCCCATTCGTACGTTGAAGTCCTGACCCCAACAGAATGTGACAGAAGGTGACAGAATGGGACCGTCTGTGGAGACAGGCTCTTTACAGAGTTTAAGTTAACAGGGGGCACCGGAGTTGGTCCTAATACAATCTGACTGTGTCCTTGTAAGAAGAGGTCATTTAAGCACATGAAGGCACACCAGGAAGGTGGCCGTCTATGAGCCAAGGAGATAGCCCTCGGGAAGAATCATCCCTGCCGACAGCTTGATCTTGGACACCCAGCCTCAATTCTGAGACAATGCACTTGGGTTGATTAAGCCACCAAGTCTGTGCTTTTTGTCCCGACTGCCCAAGCAAACTAATACACACTCCCTTTGGTCCACACGCGCTCTGCTGAGGTCATCAGGCTCGCTGCGCACAAGTCGTTGTGGAAGCAACAGAAGGGGGACCTGGAGGGAGGTGGTGCAAAGATGCGAACTTCCAGTGAAGAAATAAATACGTGAGGGGATACGACGCACAACGTGATACGGCTACCACTGCTGTGTGACACACAACAAAGCTGAGAGATCCTAAGAACTCCCAGCGCAAGGAGACTTTTTTTCTCTATTTCTTTTCATTGTATCCGTAAGAGGTGACAGCTGTTAACTAAACCTATTGTAGTGACCGTTTCACAACAGATGTCATCAAACCAACATGCTGTGCACCTTAAACCAATACAGTGATGGATGGCAATGATTTCTTAATCAAACTGGAAAAAAAATAAAGTAAAAAAAAATAGTCATTTGGGTATTAAACACCCAACTTCTCAAGGCCCAGCCCGGCGGTTCTGATTCAACTGGTCCAAGACGAAGACTCAAAATGTGTGTGGTTTCAGAGCTCTGCTTAGATTTGATAGCCTGACAGAGCAAGAAAAGCCATCACATAGTACATGCTCAATAAACACTTTCTGGAGGGATGAACGAACTAACTCTTTCTAATAAGAGTATAAAGCTGAACTCAGATTTTATGATGTTTCTCACCGTGGCAAGTAGTGTTTGGGGAAGGACCGAGGTGATCTGTCTGTAGTCAACACCCTCACGAGCACATGTACAAACATGAAAATCCTGGAACGTGAAGCCACAGGATACACAACTTCCAACCTGAGGGGATTTATGATATTTTTTCATTTGAAAATAGATTTAAGGGGCACCTGGGGGGCTCAGTAGGTTGAGCTCCCAACTCTTGATGCCAGCTCAGGTCGCGATCTCACGGGTCATGAGATCAAGCCCCACGTCAGGCTCTGTGCTGACAGCATGGAGAAGGCTTGGGATTCCGTCTCTCTTCCTCTCCCTTTGCCCCTCCCCCACTTCGCTGTCTCAAAACAACAGATTTAAAAAAAAAATTTCAAGATTTATAAAATTATTTTTGAAGTAACTAAAAGCCACACAACTCACAGTCTTTTACTACGTTTTACAACTAAGGAGACTTGGCGGGGGGGCGTTTCGTCTTCTTCCAGAGTTGGCCACAGAAACACACAGTGGGAGCTGTCAAAGCGATGACATTTTCCTAGTATAACAGTATAATGGAGTCTCTCATGAAGATTTTATGCACTCTTTCCCTACAACTTTTCTCCCTAACATCTCCCCCTTTCTTCCTTCTCTGGTGATTGTTTGATGCCCTGGAAGCTACAGCAATTAAGGAAACTGTCAAGCTCAGGAATAACAATCCACAGAGTGTCTCGTGGTTTCGGTTTAATACGCTACAGAGGCATCTGGAGCCACGAAGATGTAGTAACTGAATATGAAGTCCCTATAAACAGCCTCGCAAGTCACGTGCCAAGAGCAAAAGATTTTATTAGAGATGATGAGACACAAAGATGAGAGCGGGACGAAGGGTAGAAGCCTGTTAGCTGAATTACGGGAGAGGGGTGAAAACGGAAACCCGTGCATATGTATGGAGCACTGTGAGGGCTCGATGCCACCCTATTCAAGGCATGCACTAGTTAGTTTATACCCACAGTAAAACGAGAACAGTTGGGGAGCAGGGGCACCCAAACCTCACAGCCATTTGGCAAGACCGCAAGGCCCTCCCACTCCTCTTTCGTCTAATAAACGTGCATCCTTTTCTCTGAGCAAAACATGGTCCTTATTTGGCGGTACTGGGCCAAGGGTCTAAACACCGTGTAGTTATTATACAGGCAACTTATCCCATTCACTTTAACATCCAACTCAATTTGGCTTAAAACAAAAAGAAGGAATCTTTTAACATGGAAGTGTATTTACCAGGGTTTCTTGGTAAACTAAAGGTAATTCATGCGGAAGGAGGAGGGGTGGAGGCAACAAGGAAAGAAAACGCTCCTTAACCTAAAAAACATGTTGTTCTACACACGGAATATTCCAAAGCAACGGATTATGTAAACGGTCTTGTGGGGTGCCTGGGTGGCTCAGGCGGTTAAGCATCCGACTTCGGCTCAGGTCACGATCTCGCGGTTCGTAAGTTCGAGCCCCGCATTGGGCTCCATGCTGACCGCTCAGAGCCTGGAACCTGCTTCGGATTCTGTGTCTCCCTCTTCTCTCTGCCCCTCCCCCACTCATTCTCTCTCCGTCTCTCTTCCTCTCTCTCTCTCTCCCTCAGAAATAAAAATAAACATTAAAAAAAAGTGTTGTGACATTAAAGACATACTGTCTATGGACTACAAGGGACACAGAGCAGATAGTGCGTAATGAAAAGTACACATCGGGCCATGATGCTCTGGGCCATGAAATAACTGTGTTAACCACAGAGAGGCCCTTGTCAGGGAGGAGGCTGGGGATAAACTGCTACCGTGCTGTTCCAGTCAAGGAAGGCACTCGGCTGGGGAAAGCATCATGACTGAAGAGAGAGGCATGGCTGGAGCCTAAGGCCCAGGACGTAACTACCCTGCAACTCACCAAAAGAAGCAGGTGTTCGCCTGAAACCCTGACTTCTAATTTCATGTTCCCAAAGAGAAATAATGAGTCACTGCCTCGGTCTAGAGTCCATTCTGTGCCCACTGAACTTCCTCCCAACTTCACTTCTTTTCTCTGAGTTCAACTTAGTTTTTCTTTCTTGGATGAAATATTTAGAGAGGACAGGAAGAGTGACCTCAAACATAAAATATAGAAAGGATTACGGGGAAAACGGAACGCAAAATCAACAGTACAGGGAGACCTGGCACGTGGTTGAATTTCAGGGGGGCTGACCTGCCCACTCCAAAGACAAGGGAGCACAAAACCTTTGATTCTTCTTTCCAGTCCCTTATAGACTCTCCGGGTAGAACTGGACTGCCCCCCCCAAGGCCTCACCAGAGCTTCTGAGCAGCTCAGGGTCTGCCCCCCAACGTGCAGGTGCACATGTACGATGGGAAGCCGCAAGCCCGCCCAGCCCCCGGGTCGTCTTCCAAAGCTTCTCTTTGCTCTTAGCTATGGCCCTGTGCGTTCTCGCTGGGAATCTATAACCCTTTAAAGACACAAAGTTGTTTTAAATTGTGCTCTGGCTTTTTAGAGGAGGAGAAGTTCAAGCCATGAATCGTCACGGGGCCAACCTGACCTAGCATTGTGAAGGTAAGTTTTCCAACCCTATAATTATCACTTTATTGGCTTCTGCATTATAGGAGTTGTTAAAATTCACAAGACTGGCATCAGCCAAATGTTACTGCAAAGATGTATGCACTATCATTAGAGCTTAGAAAGGCCAATCGGTTTGCTCCTGAATCACAAATGCAACAATCTTTGCCTTAGTCCCTACGTGTATAAGTACCATTTCTCTGATAATTATACCCTTCTTTCTGCAAAGTGATTTCGAAGTTTTGTTTCTCCATCAGACATATTTGAGAAAATAGCCATAAGTAGCCCATTAAATGTTTCGAATCTGACATTTCAAATAAAAATCTGATCAAACATCAGTTTTCAATTAATAATACAGAGTAACATCTGAAGTGCTATGGCAAATTTTATGTGAGTTTTTACTATTACTAAATAAATTTGACTGACTTCCAAGAAATCCCATTCCATAAACCACTGCCCAAGGTCTGTTCTCCTTACCTAAAATGGTAAAATTGCTCGGGCCAGGACAAGGATCTAACAGTGCCAGCCTAGTTATAAGACAGAACCTTTGGGATAGCTGGAATGTAAACTGTATGTCACCTAACAAATCACGTCCATTGCAAATACTCCCGCTGCAACTTTTTACCTTCCAAACTCCTCAGGTTAGAATTAACCGTTACCTAGAGAGGTATGATGAGTTAAGGGGGGTACGTGGAAGAGAAGACGCACAGACTGAGGAAACAGTACACGGAAAAACAAAACTGGCAAAAGCGTATTTTGTGTGCTTGCCACAACCAAAAAACAATAGGGTTTTGGAAAAGTAGAATAAAGTAAAAGACTCAGGAGCTACTGCACGGCACATATTCCCCGGGGTGATGTTAAAATACTCAACAACCCGTACAATTACACAAGCCATTAATTACGTGAAATAAGTTAACACCTCCCCCCACCCTTTTTCCTGAGCACGTACGTCTGCACACACAGGCACACACACGGCGAACACTCGGCAGGTCCCCGAAGCCGGAGCACCAACTGTTCACCGAATAACTCCTATATTTCGGACTTTTAGAAACTGCCGGTGTGATGGTTCGTTGACTGCTCGTGTCCCGGCTGAATGATGAGCCATGATGTGGCATCACTTTCACAACCTTCCCACTACACAGATTGTCTTCGGGCCCCTGTACCTGGCTGCGGAGGAGGCATCTGGGCTGGGTGTGCCCGGGACGCCAGGAGTTTCCACATGGCCCGGACTTAACGGACCGTTTTCTTGACCCCAATCCCAGCTCCCTTCCACCGCCTTTGGCCCATCAGCCATTCACGTCTCCTCCACTCTGGATCACACCCAAGCAACAGGGGCATCACACGTATCCCCGCCTCTAACCCCCATCTCTGTCCACATCTACGACATCCCCACTGTCACGTGCTCACCACCTCCATGGCCTCCACGGGGCAATGCCATTACATCCTTTGTAGTCTCAAGAAGTAGACGATTTCTGTTTCCCAAACGGTACAGAGGATTTTTCTAAAACATATTTAGCAACAGGAGAACCGTCAGCACCCAACTCCTGATTTTGGCTCAGGTCATGATCTCTCGGTTCGTGGGATGGAGTCCCGCGTCAGGCTCTGTGCTGACAGCTCGGAGCCTGGAACCTGCTTCTGATTCTGTGTCTCTCTCTGCCCTTTCCCCTGCTCACGCTCTCTCTCTCTCTCAAAATAATAAACATTTAAAATATACGTATTTAACAACAGATAACGTCACATGGTTGTCTCTCAGCTGAATGTCCACTCTGAATATAAGGTCCCTTTTGCCCTGGCGATGAAACCCCGGTAGAACCAGCTGGAAATGAGAACAATGGCGTGCAGACAGTAATAAGCAGTGGTGGAAAAACACAGGGCCTGGAAGCCCCAGGTGAGAGGGAGTCTAGGAAGGAGCTTGAGAGGTGGCCACCGCTGTGACGTCACCGAAGAGAGAGACTGTTGCGCGTAGGGCCCCGCAGGCCAGGCTGGGTCCTCTCTGGATCAGCCGGCACCGGGTCACTTTGCCTCACCTGCTCTACCTGTTAGCACTGCCTTCTGGAGAGAGACCTGGCGGAGGGAGAGGAGCATTCGGTCCAGGTGCACCCCTAGAGACTGCAGGGGGTGGGGGCCACTTCAGCGTGTCCCATGCTGCAACAGCAGTGGTGACAAGCCCGTGGGACAAAGAACACCACTTTCTGGGGGCTGGGAGAAGGGGAGGGGTGAGGAAGCATTTTATGTGGTGCCACAAAGTCGTGGCTGGGGACTTCTTCTTTTGACTGGAACTGCTTCCAGAGCCCAAAGACGAAAACAAAAACCTCTCATTGGGGGAAGGGCCTCCTTTCCATCCAAGCATCTGTGAGCACTTACCACCTACGTATCACCTTGTGCATTATTCTAGAGGCAACATCCCCACTCATCATTATCTAAGTGTTTCACCTCAACGGGGTAGAGGTACTTAGGCAACGTTTACCTACATCGTCATGCCCGGCCCCCAAGGAGGAAGCCCGGAATATGCCACATATACTCATTACACACATAAAAAGAAGTTCCTTTTTTTGATGTTTATTTATTTTTGAGGGGGGGGGGGAAGAGCACGAGCAGGGGAGGGGCCGAGAGAGAGGGAGAGAGAGAATCCGAATCGGGCTCCACACCGATATCAGCGACCCCGACGTGGGGCGCAAACCCACGAACTGTGAGATCATGACCCAAGCTGAAGTCCAACGTTCAACCGACTGAGCCACTCAGGTGCCCCACAAGATGTTCCTTTTTGACCCAATCACCTACACGTAGTCTTAAGGCCGGTAAACCTCTTGTTTTTCCATACAAATCACACAGGCCATCAGGAGAATGAGCACAAACACAATATACGCGAGACGAAGCCCCATGTAACTGCTCCGATAGAAACGGCTTTCTAGGTCGAATTTTTGCCTTTCCGGTGTTGGTACAGAACCAAGAGCAGTGATTCCTGGCAGTGCTTTGGTCCCAGCACGCGTCACAGGTCATGTGCAGCAAGGGACCTGTTCCATCTTGGCTGCTTACTGTATTAGTTCCCTGCGGCTGCTGCAACAAATTACCACAAACTTGGTGGCTTAAAACCACCCAAATTTAGAGGTTTCCAGGTGCCTCAGATGGCTACGCGTCCGATTTCAGCCCAGGTCATGATCTCAGCATTCCTGGGTTCAAGCCCCGCATCAGGCTCTGTGCTGACAGCTCAGACCCGGAGCCTGCTTCCGATTCTGTGTCTCCATCTCTCCGCCCCTCCCCTGCCCCTGCTCGCTCGCTCTCTCTCTCTCTCTCTCTCTCTCCAAAATAAACATTAAAATTTTATTCAATTATATACAAAAAACAACAACACAAACTTATTGTCTTACAGAAGGAGAGATCAGAATCATAAATGGATCTCGCTGACTGTTGGCAGGGCTGTTCCTTCTGGAGCCTCCGGGGGAGGTCTGTTCCTTGCCTTTTCCAGCCTCAAGCGGCTCCCACATTCCCTGGCTCGTGGCCCCGTCTTCAGAGCCAGCAATGGGGAATAGAGTCTTTCTCACCTGGGATCCCTCTGCATCTGACCCTGCCCCCCCCCTCCTTTCCTTGACAAGGACCCTTGTGATTACCTGGGACCCATGGAGATAATCCAGGACATGCTTCCCCATCTTGAGCCTCAATCACATCTGCAAAGTCCTTTTCACCGTGTAAGCTAACATTGTCACGGGTCCTGGAAGTGAGGACGTGGGGATCCTTAGGACCAATCACTCTGCTGTCCACATTTAGTAAGTACCAGACTCCAGCCCGGGGGTTAAGCTGCAACCTCGTGAATGAAATTACCCATCTCTGCCGTCAAGGGGCTCGGTCCCACCGGGGAGGTGACCACGGGAACCCAAACTCATGCCGTGTGACCACTGGTTTAAGCAGCCTCTGAAGCAGCCAGAGGAAGACAGAGAGTCTGGCTCCTGCCTTTTTGCCGCGCACGGTCCCAGACATGCCCCACGCGTGTCGAGGTCCTGCCAGAAACTGGGCGTTCGAGGATTATGCCTGTGGCTTGTTCCCTTTGTCAGGAGCCCAAAACATTACTCTCGTTTCATTTTGTCCTTTTCACCCCTTTTTAAGGTCACCTTCTAGCGTTTCTATTAGAATTAGCGTTTCTAATAGAATCTAGCGTTTCTATTTTATTTCCGCACACCCATGCTGATGACTTCCAGGTTCCTCGCAAGCGCCGTCCAGATCCTAACGTGAACGGTTTTCACCCGTTTTTGTAGAGCCCGTCGCCAAGCCCTGTCGTGCCTGAGCGAAAGCTATTGTCGCTTGCTCCATTAGCAGCCGCACTGTCAAACGGGCTCTGTGTTGTTTCTTGGCTCCGGCCTCGAGGTGACAGGGAGAGCCGAGATGCACTGCTAGACGCTTCCGTAAAAAGCGTGTTCGCCGGCACAAGCCTGCAACGGAACAAGGGAGATCATCCCGCGCACTCTCGCTGCCACATTTCTGGGCCACTTTTGTCATGGCTTCTACCTCGAGACAACGAACTGCAACAATGTGAGTTTTCGTCCGAGCTGTCTTTGATGGTGGCCATTTAAAGCCTCGAGTTTAATTGCATGTGACGCGGTTGGGACAAAACGGCCAAGCCCGGTCATTCCACACCCACAGCGAATGAAAGCAAGAACGCAGGAACCCACGGAACCCTAAGTCAGGGTGTGATGGTAGGATGCCCCTCATTTCATAGTAACGAATGCAGACCAGAGGTGAAAATACTAAGTCCCGGCTGCAGAGGAAGCACTCCTTCACCTAACCCCCTAATACAAGTAGGGTACCCCCCAAATTTTATGTCTATCAAAAAAAATAGAAGCAACTGTTTTAAAAATTAAATAGATTTTTAAGATAAAACTTGTTATTGCTTAATAAAACGTCTTAAGGTTTTCTGGCTGAGCCTATAGCCTAAGAAGGTTTTGCGCAGGAGTGGGTTGATTTCATGGTATCCACAAGCTCCACATGGGTGGCCATCTTCCCAAACCACAGCAGAGGGCATAAACCACCTCAGCGTGATCTTCGATGGATTGAAGCTTTCGGAGTCATGAGACGCTGCTGTTCACAGGCGAGGAGGCTCCATCCGATCATTCACCCCCAGAGGTTACTTTCGGGCTGACATGAGGAATACATCAATAATTATCCCTTAAGATGCAATTCTCTGTTGGCCTAATTATTCGGGCCATTTTCACCGAGGATAAAAGCAAACAGACCAGAGTACAACTCTTTTTAAAATGTAAAAGATGTTAAAAGCAACATCAGGGGGCTGGTTCAAGTGCCTTTCAAACTGCAAGGAAAAAAAAAAATGAAATGGACGAAGTCCAAGGTTTTACTTTCGGCTGAGAACAGGAGAGCCGGACAGCTGCAAAGCAGCAGAGGATTTATCCTGAAACAACGTGGCCACAATTTCCTGGAGATCCGAGCGACAGACAGAGTGTGGCAGTTAGATTAGGGAGTGCTCAGTCAGAGAGCCAACGCCGTCTGATGGGTGAGTACTAGGGGTACAAAGCAGTACACGTTTATCTGTGCATGCATGTATGCACAGAGACATTTCCAGAAGGACAGAACACAAAGGAACGAGAATGACTGTAGGCGCCTACTTGAGGGTGGGGTATGCCTACGGGGGAATTAGGGTGAGGGTCTGTGGTGAGACTAGAATTTCCTGTACGTACTTTTTAAAAATACTTTTGGGGGCGCCTGGGTGGCTCCGTCGGTTAAGCATCTGGCTTCGGCTCGCGTCACGATCTCGTGGTTTATGGGTTCGAGCCCCACGTCACATCAGGCTCTGTGCTGAGAGCACAGAGCCTGGAGCCTGCTTCAGATTCTGTGTGTGTGGGTGTCTCTCTCTCCCTCTCTCTGCCCCTCCCCTGCTTGTGTGCATGTGCTCTCTCTCTCTCTCTCAAAAAATAAGAAATAAAATAAAACAAAATAAAATAAAACGCTTGAGTTCTGGATTATAAATGCATCACCTGTTTACAAAAGTAAATAAACGAACAAGAACAAACCAACAGTGATCTCCAATTCAGGAGCTGCCCGGGGCCGTCACAAAAGAGCCACCCAGGAGGAGGAAGCCCGTTTCAGTTACAGAGAGGTTGGCTCATTCCTAGATTTTGCAGGGACGAAGCCAATCAGAAGAAAAACCAACAGGCCATTCCACAAATGGCGCCTCCTCCCAGGTCCTTAACTTTAGCCTTGAACTTCTGAACATCCCTGGATCTGTGAAATACTGACCTTCTCGGCGGCGGGGGTGGGGGTGGGGTGTTGTTGTTGTTGTTTTGGGGTTTTTGTTTTGTTTGGTTTTGTTTGTTTGTTTGTCAAGCCCTCTGAACAAATGTGCCTCTCAGACCGTTTCTGCCAAGGTTTAAAAACGATCTAATACGTGGTGCGCCCTTCCTGGGAGTAAACATCATGCTGTAATTGAGCCAGACTGACACTCCAATGGGGCACAGTGAGCTGAGAAGGAATTTTATTGCAAACCCTCACCATGGGGCATCGGGGGAATTCTACAAGAATCTTCATATTCATGAAGCTTAATTATAGCAAAATTGCCAATCTGTAAAATACGGCTGCATTTGAATACTACTTTCAAGTATGAAACACGAACAAGGAGACGACGGTCCCCCTGAGACACCCCGGCCATGTGTGCAGAGAGGGCACACGTGAGAGGGAATTCGGGGGGGAAGGGAGGACAAATAAAAACACATCGAGAGGCACTCCACTTACCCAGAGAAATGAAAAGGCCAATCACAGAACGGGTCTTATTATGCACTCGTCATCAACCATAACATTCAAATGGGCGAAGAAAGAACTAAATAAAATCACAAGTTTAAGACATTAGTCCTACGGATAATACACGTTTTCGTTACAGGGATGAGTACGAAGTGGCAGAGGGCCGCACACGCGTCCCATCTGTTCGTGAATGGTCCCAATGAGGCTCCGTCTTGAAGCCCCTGCATTAACCAACTTGAAATCCTAAGTGCTCCTCTGGGGAGGACGGGAAGAAGCGTCTTGAAATAACCGAGGCTGAGGGGCTTCGGCAACAGAGGGACAGAACCCCCATAGCAGCGCTGTGCCTACACGGACCTGCCAGTGTGGCTTGCGGGACCACAGCTACCTCCGCGTGTCTGACTCTCTGATGAAAACGGAGGCAGTTAACTCCGGCAGGGCTATGAATGCCAAGCAAAAAAATGACCTCTGCCTGTATGAATCCTTCTTTTTCCCCTTTTGGAGAGATTCTCTCATGTGCTTTGGCTCATAGTAAACATAGAATCCCGGGGTATTTCATGGCATTTCCTGTTCACAACCTCTCGGGGTTCAGATGAATACCTATCTATTCATTTATCCACCTATCACCTATGTATCATCCGTATCTATCTATCAACCTATCTATCATCATCCATCTATCATCCAGGCATCAATCCATTCATCGTCTATCTACCCATCCATCCATCAATCATCCATCTATCCAACCATCCATCATCCATCTATCATCCATCATCTATCTATCTATCTATCTATCTATCTATCTATCTATCTATCATCCACCCATAATCTATTCATTATCCATCCATCCATCATCTATCATCCATCTGTCCATCCATCACCTATCTATCTATCTATCTATGTATCTATCTATCTATCATCCATCTATAACTCACAGGATGCAGCAGCTGTGCACCCTTATGTGGTCAGGCATACGGCTATTTACGACAAACTCTCACATAACATTTGAAGCTAAGGCTGATGGAGATAACCATTATGGAGAACAGTTTCAGACAGTTATTGCCAAAGAACTTACATGTGCATGAAGACCAAATTCACTTCCCAGTTAAAAACAATTAAATATGAGTAAGTTCATTGCTCAAAAGAGAACAGCAAATGTGGTGGGATATTGTACACTAGGCCAACAGCAGCCACGACGGCCGTTGCAACCCACCGAGCACTAGCTCTGTGCTGGGAAC